>NC_045443.1:114380374-114425863 GCF_002776525.5 Piliocolobus tephrosceles
AAGGAAGGAAGGAAGGAAGGAAGGAAGGAAGGAAGGAAGGAAGGAAGGAAGGAAGGAAGGAAGGAAGAAAATTGCAAATCTTATGTGTATTTTACCACAATCAAAAAATAAAATAAATGATATTATTACCACCACACAAAAGTTATTTCTCAACTCCCAATTTCCCACCTTGCCCTTCCAGATCTTCTACAATCAATCTAGCAACAAAGCATCCATTTGAGGTGCAGGAGGAAGGGGAATGGAGGAGAAATGGGAAAGAAATAACAGTCTCTAGCCCTCTCATTGTTTTTTCTTAACCCAGGAGTCCAAAAAGTCCCCAAGAAGTCACGGGCCGCTTATCCCAGCTGTGAAGGAAGCTGACGTGAAATCAAATATTAAAAGGGTAGAGGAACCAGCATAGTTTTCCATATAAATGAAACTACTTACATATATGAAGATTGCTTTTAAAATTCAAATATAATTATTTTTTAAAAGGCATCCTGTGAGCTCTGTCTCTCTGCTGGCACTGACACTTCTGGGCTGTTGTCATGTGCCAGTGAGGTGCCTGTTGGCAGACAGCCCAAAGCACTTTGTAACATGCCCTCCAGATCCTAAGTGAAAACTGATCAAAGAATTGGCACCAGCAAAGACAAGACTGAAATCAGCTCTAAAAGGGGTGGGGTTGGGCTATTGTCCCTCTTTGTGGGAACAGCTGCTTAACGGGGCATTGGAGCGGCGTGATTATAATATGCATACGGACTGCTCTGTTAACAGAAGCCGGCTTAAAGTACTCCAGGGGCCTCCACCTCGTGTTTTGGCAAAGGGATCTTCGAGGATGCTGTGTCAAACCTTTTTGAAAATGTCTCCTTGACACGGAGGGTGAGGAACAGCGTCTGCGAATCTCATTACACAGGGTCCCACGCCTCCCTCTACTGTTCTCTGGCTCCCGTTTCTTGGCTGCCGCCAGTGGGAGCTGCACGGGGGTCACCTGCCCCTACTTTTAATCAGGACGGGAAAAAAATGCACCAAAGGAGTGCCGTGGGTTACCTGAGCGGACCCGGGAGCCCGTCTCCTGAGTACTAGGGGGAGGATCATTTATTTGTCTGTAGATGGGCAAGCAGGCAGGTTTGCAGAGTCCCTGGGGGCCAGTAGTTCTTATAAAGGAGAATGCACCACCAAGCAATTAGTTTCATTGTGTTGTGCATGGGATGGCATCACCTGCTCTGGAATGGAGAAGGAGAGGGGACATCCTGGCACTGGGAGTGGGGAGGGCTGAGAGGGACCCCATGGACACAGCTGACCCCCAGTTCCACAGGCCAGGGGAGGGAAGCGAACCGTGCAAGTGCTGGAGTCGTGGGGCTGGGATCTTCCACGATCTGAATCTGACACCTTCCTTCCAGGGCACTGGAACTTAAGATGTGAGTTAGCATCGCCCTTCATCGGAGGTGGAAACTGGAGATCAGCAAGGTTAGAGCAATTTCACCACAGTCTCCTAGCTAGTAAGTGGCAGGGCTAGGACCACACCGCCCCCCTCCCCGGAACACACTCATCCGCCCCACTCCAGGGCCTATGTGTTTTGCTGGTTGGTTTTGTTTTTACTTGCACCCCACCCAAAGGAAACGGATATGTTTCTTTTTCTGGGAGGTGGGGGGGGGGTGGAAGTTGGCTGCTCCCCAAGCCCTGCCTGGCCTCATTCAGAACGGTTTCCCTGCCTCCGTCCTCAGCCCGGTGGCAGCTAAAAGGCCCCCTGGCCTCCATCTCCCAGTGTCTGTGGGTAGAAGCGAAGGGAGGGCGGGAGGAGGGGAACAGTTTTAAAATGAATATATGCATGTGTCTCTCCTGCTAATCACCGGAATGCATTTTCAGGAGAGGTGAGCGGAGGGATTAGCTGCAGGACTCCCATTAATGTTAACTTTATTTCAGTAATGAGGTGCCAAGGCATAGAACAATCACTGTGGCTAACACGGTGTAATCACAGTGATGAGATCCACACGCTGCGAGGGGAGGGTGACAGGAGGATCGTCAGGAGCGGGGAGCTGCTCGCTGGTGGGGACAGATGACACAGAAGAGGTGGGGGAGCAGGACGGGAGAGGAAGAGGGAGGAGGAGGCAGGTGACCCTTGGCAAGGGCCGAGTGGGTTAAGTGAGGGCCCCTGATAAGGAGGAAGTAATCGTAGCAACTCCTCAGTGAGTGTTCGGAGTGGATAGCCAGGGAGGGGGACTCTGCTCGTTTAATTTAATCCTCTTGGCAAAAGGGAGGGCAAGGTGCTATCCCCATGGTATAGATCGGCAAACTGAGTTTGAGAGATGTTGAGTAATTGGGCCAGCGTCACAGAGCTGTTGGAAGAACCTCAATTGGAAGTAAGTTTCTCCTAATCACTAAACTTTTCGGGACTCCACCCCCACTACAGAGAGCAGAGGACAGCAGGCAAGTGCCAAAGAGCTAAAACAGCAGGGCTGGCAGGAGGAAGACGCGGGTGTGCATGCCCAACTCTCCTGGAACACCAATGCATGCGCCTGGGTCAGCACTGAACCACAGCTGACCATTTGGATGTCTTAGCCATGCTGAGAGAGGCGAAGAAAGGAAGGGTAAAAATTGCTACATAACCAGATTCCAGGTGCCATCTCTAGCCACAGAGGAAATCATCAGTGCATCCACAAACAAAAGTTAGAATGTTCTCTGACTCCTAACCACCCTATCCTTCCGTTTGCAAATGCTTGCACCCGAGGGACAGTTAACTCCTAACAGAGGCTAGTGTTTCTCCAAGTGTGATCTGCAGACACATCCGGGCCCCTGTTAAAAACACTGCTTCCTGGACTCTGCCCCATACCTGCTCCCAAAGCATTTTTTTTGACGAGGGGGAGGACAGAGTCTCGCTCTGTTGCCCAGGCTGGAGGCTGAAGTGTAGTGGTTTGGTATCAGTTCACTGCAACCTACGCCTCCTGGGTTCAAGTGATTCTCCTGCCTCAGCCTCCCTAGTAGCTGGGATTACAGGCAAACACCACCATGCCTGGCTAATTTTTTGTATTTTTAGTAGAAACGGGGATTCCCCATGTTGGCCAGGCTGGTCTCGAACCCCTGACCTCAAGTGATCCACCCGCCTCAGCCTCTCAAAGTGCTGGGATTACAGGCATAAGCCACTGTTCCCAGCCCCAAAGCATTTCTTAGAGCAGCTCCTGGACAAAGTTTCCTGAAGGTTTCTCTGTATTTATAAGAACTCGTAGAAAGCAGACATCTATAACCAGCAAAACACATTCTGCAGGCCAGTCTTGCCCCAATTCCATGACCCCATCGCCTCCCCTGGTTGTTCAAAAGTACGAAGTTCGTGCTTTCAACACAACACATTTATTGAGCACCTACAGTGTGCCAAGCTCTAGTTCATGCCCTGGAGATAGAGCAATAATCAAACCTAAGTCCCTGCTTTCACAAAGCTTGCATTCCAGGGAGCAAGGCAAGCAAGCAAGCAAACCAGGAGGATATCAGGATATCAGAGTGCTGTGAGGGAAACGAAAGCAGGAGGAATAGAGCAATGGTTTTCAATCAGGCGATGTTGCCCCCCAGGGAACATCTTGAAATGTCTAGAGATACTTTTGGTTGTCATAATTTGGGGAGGGAGGTGCTGGCATGTAGGGGCCAGGGGTGCTGCTAAACACCCTTCAATGCACAGGGCAGCCCCCATAACAAAGAATTATCCAGTCCTAAATGTCACTGGTGCCCAGGCTGATAACCCCTGGGCTAGAGAAGACAGAGGACTGCTCCTTAAGGCAGGAGTCAGGGAAGGCCTCCGATGAGGGACAGTTGAGCAAGGCCCCAGAACAGGTGAAGGATGCCTGTGGGTGGAGGGTCTCAGGCAGAGGGGATGGGGTTGGAGGAGGCGCCCTCACTGCAGGTGGGAGTGTGCATGCCTCGAGGGAGAGATCTGGGAGTTTCAGCCTAAGTGTGATGGAGCCTGGGGATCCCAGCAGGGCCGGAGATGCTCTCACTTAAGCTTCCAAAGGGTTCCTTTGGCTGCTGCAAGAACAGCCTAGGAGGAACCAAGAGGAGCTGGGGACCAGGTGGGAGGATGCTGGGTCACCTAGGCAAGAAATGTAGGGGCCAGAAGGGGAGGAGGAGCCCCAGGGTGGTAAGGTGTGGTCTGGATCAGAATGTGCCATCCAGGGCCAGGCACGGTGGCTCACACCTGTAATCCCAGCACTTTGGGAAGCCAAGGAGGGCGGATCACTTGAGGTCAGGAGCTCGAGACCAGCCTGGCCAATATGGTGAAACCCTGTCTCTACTAAAAATACAAAAATTAGCTGGGCATGGTGGCACATGCCTGTGATCCCAGCTGCTCAGGAGGCTGAGGCAGGAGAATTGCTTGAACCCGGGAGGTAGAGGTTGCAGTGAGCCGAGATCATGCCACTGCACTCCAGCCTGGATGACAGAGCAAGACTCTGTCTCAAAAAAAAAAAAGAAAAAGAAAAAGAAACAGAGTGTGACATGCCACCCAGGCTCTAGCCTCTGGGACTTGCTGAGGGACTAGTCGAGGGAGCGAGGCAGAGAGGAATCAAGAGTCACCTCGGAGCCGACTTTCTATGAGGTCCCTGCTCCAGGTGTGTCCTTGACAAAAGGAACTCCGAGCCCTGCTTCTAACCCTAAGCCGGTGGCTCTCAACTAGTGGCGATTGCGCCCCCCAGAGGACACTGGGGACTGGACGATGTCTGGAGACGTTTGGGGTTGTCACAGCTGGGGATGCTGGCTCCTACCGGCATCTAGCGGGTAGAGACCACGGATGCTGCTGAATGTCCTGCAGTGCCCAGGACAGCCCCCACCACAAAGAGTCACCCAGCCCCAAATGTCACTAGTGCCAAGACTGAGGAATCCTGACCCCTGACTCCCCTAAACCCTGCCATCTCCTCTCACACGGGGCCTGGCCCCGCCAACTTAGCGGGGACTTTGTCAGAGGCTGGAGATTCCAAATCAATGCATCTCAGTGGCTAAGGTCCATATTAACTACATCTCACTTGCTTCTGACAGTGACACAGATCAGATGCTGCTGCTGTCGTGGCTGCCACCACAAGAAACAAGAGTGTTGGAGTGCAAATTCATTATCCAGCTGTTAAGAGCGACAGAGCATGCACGCATCTCTCCCCGACCGGGGTATCCGAGAGCCAGCCCTGCTGTATGATTGAGTGGCTGCCAGCCTCCTCTTCTCTGTAACCTTGACACGCCGGAGCTGGGCCTCCCGTGCACAGGCTAAAAATCCTAAAGGCAACTGTGGCGGCAACAAATAGATGGGTTAATTTGTTTCATGCCCCTGTCGTCACCAGGCTCTCACAGAAAAAACCACCACCACTACCACCACAACCTCCATTTGTGGGGTTTAATACCCCAGCTGCTGGGAATCAGACTCAGCGGGAGGAAGAAAATGTGACGTCGATGCAGAGATCCATTTATTCGGTGATGTTTGCTTAAAAACCGGTTTTTCATCTGCAGGTTATTCTTGCACGCTTGGACCTCAAGCAACACAATATCACATTTCCAGGTGGTATCTTTAAGGAAAGCTAATTAAGACTCTTGGCACTTGTAGCATGAAACATTTTACAATTTTCTTCAAAGCAATTTGCCAACATTAGCTAATTAAAACACCCAGCTTTCCATTGAGGGACAATGGGAAGAGTGTACAATCGTCATTTCTGAGCATCTGTTGTACAGATGAAAATCCAAATTCCTTTTGCTTCTACTTGGTCAAGGTCCTTCTCTGAAGGTGGCCTTTCATGGTTTTTCTGCAACCTGCCTGGGAGCATTTAGAAGAAGATTTCAGCTTTTCTAGCACTTAGACTCTAAAATAAACAACAACACAGGGAAAGGAGTTTGAGCAAGGGCTCCTTGAGCAAAGGCTGAATCCAGCCCTTGACCTGTCTTTGTAAATAAAGTTTTATTGGAATACAGCCATGCTCATTGGTTTACATATTGTTTCTGGCTATTCTCAAGCTAAAACAGCAGGGTTAAGTGACTGCAAGAGAAAGTATAAGGCCTAGAAAGCTGGAAATATTTTCACTGCCTGGCCTTTTATGAAAACAGTTTGCAGACCTCTGCATTCAGCGGTCTGTTTGCATCTATGATCTTCCCGCTCTGCAGGCCAAACTACCCCATTCCCAGTTGCTGATTGGACAGCTCTTCTCCCATGGTGTCATTACTGTTATTAGGTCTAGGCCCCAAATGAAGGTCTCCAAAGAAGTATCTCTGGTCAGTAAAAAGGATTTGGTTTCTTTAGATAGAGATGAGGCCTCTCTATGTCAATCAGGCCTATTATGAACTCCTGGCCTCAAGCAATCCCCGCATCTCGGCCTCCCAAAGTGTTAGGATCATAGGCTTGAGCCACCATGCCCGGCCCAGTAGAAAGGTTGTTCAAGGAAAGGGACTTTGAATTTAATCTCTCAGTATAAAAGATAATTTGACAATGTCAAAACCCAATAGAGGCCAGGCGCAGTGGCTCACACCTGTAATCCCAGCGCTTTGGGAGGCCAAGACAGGTGGATCACCTGAGGTCAGGAGTTCAAGACCAGCCTGGCCAACATGGTGAAACTCTGTCTCTACTAAAAATACAAAAGTTAGCTGGGCGTGGTGGCGCACATCTGTAATCCCAGCTACTTGGGGGGCAGAGGCAGGAAAATCACTTGAACCAGGGAGTCAGAGGTTACAGTGAGCCAAGGTCACACCACTGCACTCAAGCCTGGCAACAGAGTGAGACTCCTTCTCAAAACAAAACAAAATCCAGTAGAACCTTTCTCCCATTTTACTCCATTTTCCTAAGGATTGCAAGGTCAGCCTTCTGTTGCAGTTCATCCAAAACATTTCCCGTTCTCCAGCCGCCACCACCCCATTTGGAGATTCCATGTTGGGGAATTTGTTCCCCTTTTTTGAGCCCTGACTTCCGGGTGGTTCAAGGAAGAGCCTTCAGTTCTCCATGGATGGAGTTCATGGTCACCTGGATGCCTAGGACTGGGGAGTGAGAGGCCAGGGGTCAGGGGCCGGGATATAATTAATTTCATCTGGGTCCTGGGATGTCTGAAGGCAAGACCAATGTGACTTGTCGCTTTAGGGTTGGCAGAGACATTTCTAGATACCCCTTACCTTCTCCCCCATCTTCCTTAGCATATCCTTATCTGAAGGCAAACCTTTATCTGATGCATTGTTTATATGGAGTAGCTTGAAGAATCCTCATTCATCCAGGAGAAATTCCTTTCAAAGGGTGCAGTAAAAACCCTGCAGGTGGTATACCCCCAGAGATACCCCCGCAATAAAGCCACTCTGCAAATCGGGGCCTTCAAGAATGAGCTGGTGAAGGCAGGGTTGGGGACAACCAGATAGAGAGGAGAGAGACACCCTCCCTACAGCCACGGCAGCCACAGCCATCCCGGAATTAGTTCCAGGCTAGTGTGTGTCCCACTGACTCATGAATGGCATGTGCAGCATTAGGCTCTTGCAGTGCAGGACAGACTGGGCTTGCGTGGAATCTAACTTACAGAGGACATCTAAATAGGGATTTTAGCTTAGTTCAAACCCCAATAGATTTTCAAGCTCACTCAGCCACACTGCCCACTACAAGATTCTGGGAGCAAAAGGACTCAGTAGAAAGCATTTTTGCTAGTCTGAGGGTTACCAAATCATAGTTTCTTGGGTTAGAAGAGAAACTGAAACAAAGTTGTACACAGTGTGGGCAAAAAACTTTACATATATCATCTTTTTTTTTCTCTTTTTCTTAAAGACAGAGTCTTGCTCTGTTGCCCAGGCTGGAGTGCAGTGGCATGATCTCAGCTTACTGCAACCTCTGCCTCCCAGGTTCAAGCAATTCTCGTGCCTCAGCCTCCCGAGTAGCGGAGACTACAGGCATGCACCAACACTCCCAGCTAATTTTTTTTGTATTTTTAGGAGAAACAGGGTTTTGTCATGTTGGCCAGGCTGGTCTCAAACACCTGATCTCAAGTGATCTGCCCTCCTCAGCCTCCCAAAGTGCTGGGATTACAGATATGAGCCACCGCACCCGGCCTCCATATGTTATCTTTTTAATCTCCCCAGTGAACCTGCGGGGAGGGTATTATGATGCATCCTGCCAATTGTACAAATAAGAATACCGCACTTCAGAAGTATTTAGAATTGGTGTAAAATTATGCCACGTGTAAGGGGCAGAGTTGGATGGAAGCCCAGGTCTCTCTGGCCAAGCCTACTGAGCTCTCTGTGCCGGGTTCCATTCTCCCATGCCACACATACAAGTGTATTCTTAGTATATTTCTTTCCTTTTCTTTTTTTGTTGAAGAGCTGGGGTCTCATTATGCTGCCCAGGCTGGTCTTAAATTCCTGGGCTCAAGTGATCCTCCCACCTCAGCCTCCCAAAGTGCTGGGATGACAGGCATGAGCCACTGCACCTGGCCATCTTCGTATATTTCTTAGTATATTCAGAGTTGCACAGCCATTCTCACATCAACTCTAGAACATTTTCATCACCTACCTGAAAGAAATCCCATATCCGTTAGCTGTCACTCCCCATTTCCCCCAGTCCCTTCAGCCCCAGGCAACCACTAATCTACTTCCTATCTCTACAGATGTGCCTATATTCTGATGTGCCATTTCACATGCGTGGAATCATAGACAATGTGGCCTTTGTGACTAGCTTCTTGTTTAGGATTTAGCATCAGGCTGTCAAGGTTCATCCATGTTGTAGCATGGATCAGCACTTCCTTCCTTTTTGTGGCTGAGTAATATTCCACTGTATGGGTAAACCACATTTTGTTTATGGCTGAATAATATTCCACTGCATGTGCAGACCACATTTTGTTTAAATATTCCTCCGCTGATGAACATTTGGGCTATTTCTACCTTGTGGCTACTGGAATAGTGCTGTTGTAAATATCTGTGTACACGTTTTTCCGTACATTTTAGAAAATCACATTTTTGTGCCTTTTGTTAAAGACTGAAAGAAAAGTTATAAACACGTGCTCTCATTGAACAGCGTTACAAATATTTATTGAAACGACTGAGGCATTTAGGGCAGGGTAAAGCAGCTGGGTGTGATAAAAAGAAAAGTGAGTCGAAAGTCAAGGCTGGGCACGGTGGCTCACGCCTGTAATCGCAGCACTTTGGGAGGCCGAGGAGGGGGGATTATTTAAGCCCAGGAATTTGAGACCAGCCTGGCCAACATGGCGAAATCCCGTCTCTGCTAAAAATACAAATATTAGCTGGGCATGGTGGTGCATGCCCGTAGTCCCAGCTACTTGGGGGGCTGAGGCAGGAGGATCACTTGAACCTTGTGAGGTTGAGGCTGTAGTGAGCTGTGATCGTGCCACTGCACTCCAGCCCAGGCAATGGAATGAGACCCTGTCTCAAAATAAGCAATCCAAAAACGTCAGCATACAGAGTGATTGATCTTTTTGATTCATTCACCAAATACTTACTAAAATATTTCCCGAGCATAAGATAGTATCCTGGGTACTAATGATTTCACTCCCTGGCTAGTCTATCATTCCATTATTATTATTATTATTATTACTATTATTATTATTATTATTATGAGATGAGCTTCACTCTTTTCACCCAGGCTGGAGTGCAGTGGCATGATCTCTGCTCACTGCAACCTCCACCTCGCAGGTTCAAACGATTCTCCTGTCTCAGCCTCCCGAGTAGCTAGGATTACAGGCATGCACCACCATGCCTGGCTAACTTTTATATTTTTAGTAGAGACAAGGTTTCCCCATGTTGGCCAAGCTGGTCTCCAACTCCTGAGCTCAAGTGATCTGCCCACCTTGGCCTCCCAAAGTGCTGGGATTACAGGCATGAGCCACTGCACCCGGCCTATCATTCCTTGAAAAATACAAAGTTGCTGCTGTTCTAGAAAACATTCAAAGGTCAATCATCTGTCTTTTCAGGGCCTTACTCTTCTCATCAGCAAGCAGGGACAGTGAGTCGACCTGGAGGCCTGGGAGAGGCAGGAATAATGAGGCACCAGAGAGAATTCTGGAATCGGGAGAATCAGAGACTTAACAAATATAATGCTGACAATATGAACATTATGATACAAGAAACTATTTGTATCCATTGTCCTTACCTCACCTGAAATAACGTATTGATTCCTACTCAGTGATGACATTTTTCAGGCACCAAGAGTTGCCCATGGAACAAGAAGTACATAAACTTCCTTGCTTTGTAGAAAACAGATTCCGTTTTATAAGTGGTTTGATATTTCGACACTACCTTCAAAGGTTAGGAAGACCCCTTACGAAGCAACAGGAGTCGGCCAGAATGAAAAGAATCAGCCGATGGCTGGGAAGCCGAGGCTGCAGTGAGCCGAGATCGCACCATTGCACTCCTGCCTGGGACGACAAAAGCGAGACTCCATCTCAAAAAAATAAAAATTAAAAATTAAAAATAAATAAAGGAATGATAGACTTGCCAATCTGCCTTGGAGAAGCAACAGATGGTTAAATCATAGGGTTCCTGGCACTGCATTTGCCACATTTGCCAGCAGATGGCGACATGATCCTGCAATGTTGCATTAGTGCAACCCGGGGCAATGAAAGGTCAGGGACAGGGCACCTGAAGCTAGCTACTTGGAGACTTGTGAACCTCATCTATTGCTTTGCAGAGGTCCGAACACCACTGAACACATTTGTGAAGGAGGAACAGAGGAAGGTCGACCAACGACGTTTTTAAAACAGCTATAAGGATAGGATGAAATTTGCAATTGGCTTGAGCTTGAACTCCAGATAATCCCCCAAATAAAGACATGGGGGTGGGAGTTAAAACAAAGAACTTGATGCAAATTAGGGTTAAACAATGATCCTCTTATGGCACATCCATTCCAAGGAATATCTTTAGTCATTAAAAAAACAAGTGGTAGTCTGGGCGCGGTGGCTCATGCCTGTAATCCCAGTACTCTGAGAGGCTGAGGCAGGCAGATCACTTGAGGCCAGTTCAAAACCAGCCTGGTCAACAAGGCAAAACCCCATCTTTACTAAAGATACAAAAATTAGCCAGGCGTGGTGGCATGCGCCTGTAATCCCAGCTACTCAGGAGGCTAAGGCAGGGAGACTTGCTTGAACCCGGGAGGCGGAGGTTGCAGTGAGCCGAGATCACGACACTGCACTCCATCCTGGGTGAAAAAGTGAGACTCCATCTCAAAAACAAACAAACAAAAAACCCCAAGTGGTATTAGATATGACACCAAAAGCACAATCAACAAAAGAGAAATTAGACAAATTTCTAATTTGTCTCGGTGGCTCGGTGGCTCCTGCCTGTAATCCCAGCACTTTGAGAAGCCAAGGCAGGTGGATCACTTGAGACCAGGAGTTCAAGACCAGTCTGGCCAACATGGCGAAACCCCATCTTTACTAAAAATACAAAAATTAGCCGGGCATGGTGGTGCACACCTGTAATCCCAGCTACTTGGGAGGCTGAGACAGGAGAATCTCTTGAACCTGAGAGGTGGAGGTTGCAGTGAGCTGAGACCACACCACTGCACTCCAGCCTGGGTGACAGAGTGAGACTCTGTCTCAAAAAAGAAAAAAAAGAAAAGAAAAATTAGACAAATTGAACTTCAAAATTAAACTTCTGTGCTTCCAAGAACACCATCAAAAAAGTGAAAAAACGAACCACAGAAAGGGAGAAAATATTTGCAAATCTGATCTAGAATATATAAAGGATTCTAACAACTCACAAACGAAAAGACATAAAAGCTAATTTTAAAATGGGCAAAGGATTTGGATACATCTCTCTCCAGAGAAGATACACAAATGGCCAATAAACACACGAAAAGATGTTCAACATCATCAGCCATCAGAGATGTGCAAGTCAAAACCATCCTGCGACAGACCCCACTTCACATCCACCAGGATGGCTATAATTTTAAAAAGCAGACAATGACAAGTGTTGGCAAGGATGTGATGAGGAATTGGAATCCTTGTACACTGTGGGTGGAAATGCAAAATGGTATAGCTGCTTTGGCAAACAGTCTAGTAGTTCCTCAAAAGGGGAAACACTGATCAAATTTGACCCAGCAATTCCACTCTTTTATACGCCCAAGAAAACTGAAAACATATGTCCACAAAAAACTTGGACATGAATTTTAAAGCAGCATTATTGGTCGGTGCAGTGGCTCATGCTTGTAATTCTAGCACTTTAGAAGGCCAAGGCAGGCAGATCACTTGAGGTCAGGAGTTCAAGACCAGTCTGGCCAACATGGCGAAACCCTGTCTTTACTAAAAAAAGTACAAAAATTAGCCAGGCATGGTGGCACATGCCTATAATCCCAGCTATTTGGGAGGCTGAGGCAAGAGATCACTTGAACCCAGGAGGCAGAGGTTTCAGTGAGCCAAGATCGTGCCACTGCACTCCAGCCTGGACAACAGAGCAAGACTCTGTCTTAGAAAAAAAAAAAAAAGAAAAGAAAAAGAAAAAGAAAAAACTCATTATGCATGAGAGCCAAAAGCAGAAACAACCCAGATGTCCATCAACAGATGAATATTTTAACAAATGTGGTATAGCCACACAATGGAATACACTATTCAGTCATACAAAGGAATGGAGTACTGGTCCTTGCTACAACATGATTGAACCTTGAAAACATCGTTTTAAGTGAAGGAAGCCAGACACAAAAGACTCTACTAAAAAGACCCTGTCTCCACTATAAATACAAAAATTAGCCAGGCATGGTGGCATGTGCTTGTAGTCCCAGCTACTCGGGACGCTGAGGCAGGAGAATCACCCCAAACCCAGGAGGTGGAGGTTGCAGTGAGCCGAGATTGTGCCACTGCAATCCAGCCTGGCTGACAAGAGTGAAGCTCCATCTCAATCAATCAATCAATCAATCAAATTGATAGTGGTAACGGTTGCACAACTCTGTGAATAAAGTCATTGACTCATACACTTCAAATGGGTGTAATTATAAAGTAAGTAAATTGTATCTCAATAAAGCTGTTACAAAAAAATCAAATGCTAGACTATTTAACATGGAAAACCATTCCCACTACATTGTTAGGTGAAAAAGAGAGAGAGAGAGAGAGAATGGAGCCCTGGGGCTGCTGGGTTCCACAGCTCCCTGTGAATGATGGCCCCTGGAGATGCAGAATGAAATGTGGGATTTCACCCCCTCCATGATCCATGCATGTTTGGTGGAAATTGACTCTGGCTGTCCAAGTCCACAGTGGTGTGCAACTCACTTTCTCTCCAACTCATCCTTCAGAGCCCCATTTAAGAGATATTTGGTTACAACATGGTAAAACATAATGGGATCCCAATTTTTGTTTCTATTAAATATATTAATATATAAGCACATGTGTGCATGAAAACAGATACACATCAAAGGGTAACAGTGGTCGTCTACAGGTAGAAAGGCTATGGAGCTTTTATTTTCTCCTTATTTGTATTGCTCTAATTTTGTATAATGCAATGTATTAATTTGCAATTAGAAAAATATATATGTGTATTTTAAAATGTATCTGTAACCCCAACACTTTGGGAGGCCCAGGTGGGCGGATTGCTCGAGTCCAGGAGTTCAAGACCAGTTTGAACAACATGGTAAAACCCCATCTCTACAAAAATACAAAAAATCAGCCAGGCATAGTGATGTGCACCTGTAGTCCCAGGCACTCCAGAGGCTGAGCCGGGAGGATTGCTTGAGCCTGGGAGGTTGAGGCTGCAGCGAACCATTATCACACCAGTGCACTCCAGCCTAGGTGACAGAGCAAGACTCTGTCTCAAAAAAAAAAAAAAAAAAAAAAAAAATTAAAAGATAAAAATAAAAACATATTGTTTTATTCTGTAAGGCTTCTCTGCCTGCCTCATTGACATAGTAACACTCCTTTTATCCTCACATTTATAACCCTATATAACAGGTAGTGGCATAATTGCTTATCACCTCCAACAGACATCTGACGACAGATATCATTCCTAATTTATCATTCCATCCAAAACCCAGAAATGCCTGCCTTTGATATGCTCAGTGAACATAGTACGCATTACCAAATACTAAGCAGTATCTTCTGTGTGAAGCCTACATTAAATTTTTATTCAAGACTTTGTACCCTTTGAGGAGACAGTAATATAATCCCTTCAATACTTTACATTATCATGCAAGATTACTTCCCTTTTTGCCCTTGCTGCCAGGAAGCTTACTTGCATCAGCTGTGTTGCTGGCTTACAGTTGCACATCTGATTCTAAATTTCTTCCTTGAATCTAATGTGTGGCATTTCCTCAACTTCTTTTTGAAAAGAAACAAGCTACAATCAATGTAGCTCTATGCATGAGGTAGGAACAAATAAATGGTGGCTATGCTGTTGAGGATAAAACATTTTCTTTGGAAGTCCAAAGTGGTATTTTATCCTAAGAGGGATGGTAGCATCAACATCTAAGGGTGCTCAGGCACTGTGTGTCCAGAACCAGAGGCTTGGAGCAACTCAATTTTAAACTCTGGAAGGGATGAAGCATCTTCCAGTACTGTCTACTCCCCAAGTACCTACACAGAGCCGGGCGAACAATAAGCACCCTTTAAATATGTGCTGCATGAATGCTCAGGGCTCAGAATTCCGCATCCTTGCCATGCAAGGGGTCACAAAGTTCAACCCAGGGTTTCTCAGCCCTAGCACTTCTGACACTTGGGCCAGTGAGTTCTTTGTTGTGGGCTGGCTGTCCTGGGTGCTGTGGGATGTTGAACAACATCCTTGGCCTGTACCCACCAGATGCCAGTAGCACCCCTGCACATAAACTTTTTGACAATCAAAAATGTCTTCAAACATTGCCAAATATCCCTGGTGACAAAATCTCCCTCTGGTTAAACAGCATGAATTTTTGCCAGGTGTGGTGGCACGGGCCTGTAGTCCCAGCTACTTGGGAGGCGGAGGCAGGAGGATCACCTGAGATCAGGGATTGGAGACCAGCCTGGGCAACATAGCAAGACCCCATCTCCAAAAAAAAAAAATTAAATATTAGTCAGGCATGGTGGCTCATGCCTGTAGTCCCAGCTACTCAGGTGGCTAACATGGGAGGATCACTTGAGGCCAGGAGTTAGAGGCTGCAGTGAACAGTGATTGTGCCACTGCACTCCAGCCTGGGCCACAAAGCAAAACTTTGTATAAAAAAAAAGAAAAGAAAAGAAACGAAGAAAGAAAAAAACAAAGAAAGAAACAAAAACAACAACAAAATGTCTTCAAACGTTGCTTGAAGTGGGTGGTGTAAAATCTCCCACTGGTTAAATAGCACTGGTTTCAAGCAACACCTTCCAGGTCCTGGAAGCCACCAACTTCAATCCTAGACTACCAGGACTGGAAGGACCCCGTGCTTTATCCTGTTTACATCCTTTCACAGACAGGCCAGGGGGCCCAGAAATAAGAGACACACAGAGGCACAGCCCCTGCCCATAGGAAACGACAACGGGTGATAAAAACATGCCAAGGCAACGCACTGCCCCTGGCCCTGCTTGCACTCAGACTGGAGTTTGCAGGTGGCTCCTCCATGTCATGGTGTAAACTTGTGCTAAAATTAACCTGAGCATCTGAGACTTCCTCTATAAAATGACGAAAAAGAACTCCTGGCTGGGCACGGTGGTTCACACCCTGTAATCCCAGCACTTTGGGAGGCCAAGGTGGGCAGACCACCTGAGGTCAGGACTTCAAGACCAGCCTGGCCAACATGATGAAACCCCATCTCTACTAAAAATACAAAAATTACCCAGGCATAGTGGCGTGCACCTGTAGCCCCAGCTACTTGGGAGGCCGAAACAGGAGAATTGCTTGAACCCGGGAGGCAGAGGTTGCAGTGAGCGGAGATCGTGCCACTGCACTCCAGCCTGGGTGACAGGACTCCATTCCAAGAGGGAAAAAAAAAAAAAAAAAAGGAACACCTGGCCAGGTGCAGTGGCTCATGCCTATAATAATCCCACCATTTTGGGAGGCTGAGGCAGGCAGATCACTTGAGCTCAGGAGTTCGAGATCAGCCTGAGCAACATATCGAGACTCCCATCTTAGCAACATATCGAGACCCCCATCTCTACTAAAAATTTTTTAAAAATAGCTGGGTGTAATGATGTGTGCCTGTAGTCCCAGCTACTCAGGAGGCTGTGGTGGGAGGATCACTTGAGCCTGGGAGGTTGAGGCTGCAGTGAACCAAGATCGCACCACTGCACTCAGGCCGGGAACAGAGTGAGACTCTCTCTCTCTCTCTCTCTCTCACACACACACACACACACACACACACACACACACACACACAAAGAAGAATGCCGGTCTCAGAAGATAGGGATGGGACGCTGCACGTGCAGAGTGGCACATGGCGAGTGCTTCATAAATGTTTTTCTTTGTCTGGGTGTGAATGGTTAAGAGGCCTGTCCCACTTTTTGGGTTGGCGGAGGGTTCAGGAGGAAGAAGGGGGTAGCTGTGGGTATTTATTTAAGACTTGGGTCTTCTCTGCACCAGAAGCATGCCCAGTTCCCTCTTCTGCAAGGGCTACTTTCCTGAGTCCCTGTTCACAAAATTGCCAGGACCCGGGAAAGAGTCCTGATTTGTCATCACCACCAGATGGTTCTCATCTATAGAAACAGCTTCATTGTTTTCAGGAGAGAGAGCTCCACGCAGGCACGGGGCCCATAATCTCTAGACAAGGAGCACACTGAGGACAGAAAACCTATGGCATTGGTGCCACCAAGTGGCACAGAAAGCAACTGTCGGTGTCTGTGCCACCCGCACTGCCTTGCTCTCCACTTTCCATCTCTCCATCTTCTGCTCCTTCCCTTGAAATTGTACCCGTAAGTGTCATTTGACTACACTGCCATCCTTCGAGGTCTGAAAGGGCTGCAGCGAGAAGAAAGGGCTTTATGATTACATCTGACTGGGCTCTGTAGTTCCTCCCCATGCTAAATCAGGTCAATGAGCTGATTTGTGTCAAATAAATTAACCCAGCCGGCTGCTAAGCTGCTCCAAGCCTATCTGTCTCAGGCTTCCAGGTTGACATTTAGCAGGCTGCAGGCACAGCCCAGGCAGGTATGGATGCCACGGACGGAGCTCGAGGAGCACGCCCTGAAGTGCTGCCCGGATGCAAACCTCCCAGGAGAAACTGAGTCCAGCGCGTGCCTGGGGAAGAGAGCACAGTGGATTCCAGCTCCAGACATCCTGCTGCAGATGCCACGGAGCATCCAGGATCATCTTTAAAAACTGAAGTCCTTGGTACCCTCAAAAACCACCACGTAGACCAGCAGCTTGACAGGGCGGAGCCGGTGCTGGGGGAAACGTGGACCACCTCGAGCTCAAATAATCTTACATCACCAGGTAGCCAGTACGATGGTCCACGGATCCTTCCTCAGCCTTTTTATGTTTCACATTTCTGCATTTAGCAGTTCACTAAAATAAATGACAGGCTCAGGAGATGTGGAGGGCAGTTTTCCCGATCTGTCTCTCTGCTCTCTCAGGAAAGTCGGAGTCGTGCCAAGAGATGCCCTGCCGCGACAGGTTTCTTCAGCATCCCTAATGCAGGTCAACTCCGGCCACGGCAAATGCGTATAATTTATTTGTGCAGAACAAAAAGACTTCTTTCCCCACTGCATAAAATCAGACAAGGAAAAAGCAGGCAAAGCTAAACTCCTGTGCAATTATGAGAGGGTTTTAACCTCTAACTGGGCTTCAATCTTCCAGGCAGGATGACAGAAGTGGAAAGCGCGCTTGCCTGCTCTGCAAATGAATTCGCTATCATTGGATTAAATCAATCAAACAGGAGCTAATTATTTTAAAATAATATGGACAGCAGGGTCCTACCTTTATTTACATACAAATACATAATCCACGTTTATATACAAAACACAGGCAAAACGCTCCAGCGGAACTTTAATTAGTGGTTATCTCTAGGGGCTGGGAATCTAATTTGGCACAATTTAATTTCTTTCTAAGTTCGTACCTTTTAAGGTTTCTGCCTGGTAATCACAAAAGCAGAGAAAGGAAAGCCTTTTACTGAGCAATGCCTGTAGAAGCCCTGCTTAGGAGTTCCAAGATGCTCTGTGTATCTCAGGTTAAGCACACCTAAATAATTTAGCACTGCATTAAGGCTCAGAAACGTAGTACCGTTGTGTGCTTCTCTGCCAAAAGGCAGCTATTTTTATGACAGAAAACACAGCAGCTGTTTTCACAGGTGCAGGGCAGCAGTACATGGGAAGTTGGTCCCAGCAGAGAAGGATATGGTGTCTCTTTAAAACTGGAGGAGGAAGAGGCAGAAAATGGTGAGCCCCAGTTAAAATCTGCAAGAGAGAAGGAGGAAGCCCTGGTTCCGAGAAAAACGGGCTCCAGATGGCTGGGCTACATTTGCCCTGTGAAAATCAAAAGCCTGGGTCCCAGCCGCCGGGAGACATGGGCTCTGGTCTTGCTTTTACAGCCAGGGGGACTTTTGGCTTGTCACAAAAATTGGAATTTGGATCTGCAAGATACGCTAGCAATCACCCTTAATTGACAAAGGAGGAAACCAAAGCTGGGGAGGGTAATTTACTCAAGGTCATTAAGGTCAGTGCTCTTGTCAATAAAATTAGGATATTACTCACATACTTCATACTGCTTTTGTTGCACACATACGCACACACGTGCGCACGTGCACACACACAGAGCCAATGTATGGAAACATCCCCGAGAATATATGTCATCACATTTACTATTCAAATTAGCATCAACTGGTCAAATATTTATTCAGGTAGTAATTTACTCAACATTTCTAACTTGACATCCCCCAGTACAACTTAATACAATGCCCCAATCCCCACAGACAGGACAACACTCTCGCTCTCGCTCTCTCTTCCTTAAGAATAGTGAGATGTGACCAACATAGCCTGGAATCTTAAATTACTGATAATGGTGATCTCTCATTTAGCCAACACTTTTTCCCCTCCCCAGACAGGATCTCACTCCGTGGCCCACGTTGGAGTGCACTGGTACAATCACGGCTCACTGCAGCCTCAACCTCTTGGGCTCAAGCCATCCTCCCGCCTCAGCCTCCCGAGTAGCTGGGACTACAGGCATGCACTACCGTGACTGACTACTTTATTTATTTATTTGTAGAGACAGGGTCTCCCTATGTTGCTCACGCTGATCTCAAATTCTGGGCTCAAGCAATCCTCCCACCTTGGCCTCCCAAAGTGCTGGGATTACAGGTGTGAGCCACCACACTCAGCTGCCAACACCACTTTCGATTTTGGGATAAACTGGGTGTACAGTGATCAGAAGCTTACCTACCCCACGTTGCATTAAAAAAAGTATGAATTAAAAAATTCCAAGAATAAACTACCCTACCAAAAACTCTGGCAGTGCCGATAACCACCACATTTCTGAGAGTGATATGTCTTGGTCCTTCTGGTCTCACAGAATGTATAGTCCTGAGAAGAAAAAAACCTGGACTCGTGGTAAAATATTTGAATAATTAACTGCTTTGCTCACGGGTGTAACTGGCAAGTCATTTTCTTTACTACAATATTAAAGGCTGCACTTTCGTTTTACACACAGTCCAGCGGTTCAACTCCAACATCCAGGACTAATTGAGTCGTACACAGGAAGGTCACTGAAGAGGTTCTGCGGAGATGCAGTCAGCCCGTATGCACTTCACCACTCGGCTCCCAGCTCAGGTGCAGACCGACGGCGACCGCTCGCTCCACTTTGCTCTGTGACAGTAGACCAGATAAGGCATGTCGCAGATACATGCTGAAAGCAGGGTTGCCTGTACACAAAACTGCACTCACGCTGTGATAACACGCAAACGGTCACACGCTGGAAGAGCCTTCCTCAACCAACAATAGACTAACCGGCCAGAGGTGGGGAAAGCTTCTCAGAGTCCCACTATCTTCTTTGTTTTTATTGCTCCTATTTACTTATGTGATACCTTTTTAGTAGAATGACTAGTTTTCTAAACAGAATCTGTGATGACAGGCCCACATTTCTTCCCCAACCCCCACCTCCAAAGCCACTCCACTCAAAGAACTGCTGGCGAGGTGCTGGGGAGAGCCAATCTGTCGTAGAGGGGAGGCGTTCCTACTCCTCCAGATCCTTCTGCAGACAGGAGGGTGTCTGCATTTGGTGGAGTCCAAGAGTGCGGTGAGGACACAGTGGCAAAGTAATAATGCCATTCCTTGGGCAGCACCGGGCTGGTAGAGACATGTGAGGAAGTAACGTGTCCTGTGGGGATTTCAGGGTAATTTAATCAGCAGCACTTCAGCACAGCAGAAGGCAAGGGCAGGGAAATAATGAAGTCAGCACTCAGTTACCAGGAGCTCCTCTGTCCAACCTAAGCGGGAGATGTGACCCCAGAGCAGGGCAGCTCACACTTCCAGCCAGGTAATTCTGTGTCATGGGGGCTGTCCCGGGCACGGCACGATGTTGGGCACCATCCCTGGCCTCCCTCCACCAGTGCCCACGGTACTGCCCTCCTCCCCAGCTGTGATAAAAATGTCTCCAGACATTGCCAAGTGTTCCCTGGGGAGCAAAATCGCCCCCGGTTGAGCCCCACTGCCCTAGGTGAACTGGAAAAGTTGGTTTGTGAATATGTGAGCTTACTTGTTTCTAACACAGGGCTGAAAAACAAGAGAAGGGGACAAAGGCTGCTTTCATTTAAAAATGTACTGTTGTAATCAGTGAGAAAAAGAAACAACATTGGCTAAGTCACGAATAGGCTTTTCACCATATGTACATGGTAAATGGCCAATCAAAACAAGGAATGGGGCTCATTTTACTAGAAATTAAATACATTCAAACAAGAACATTGAGATCCATTAGCAAAATGTTTAAAATTATCATCACAGGGTTATCAGGGGTATGACAAAAATGGACACTCCCATACACACTAGGTGAATATATTGGTGAAAATAGTTCAGATAAACACACAGCCATGTATGTAAAAGTATTTATCATCAATGCATTATTTGTAGTAGCAAAAACAACAAGCAGCCTTAGAAACGAGTTAATATCCTCAGCAGGGAATTAATATTATTGTATATCCATGAAATTGACACCATGTGGCCACGCAAATGCATCACATAGGCCTCTGTGTAACATACGATATTCATTTGAGAATTGTTTTTCAAGAGGACAAAGTGCTTTCATTTTTGCCTAGAAAATGGGGGAAGACAAAAATGGGTGGTGCGTATCCCTAGGTTGTGGGATTTTAGGTTATCCCAAGTTTCATCCTTACGTGCTTCTGAATTATCTGAAACATCATATCTTTAGCATGAGTTCTTTCAAAAACTAGTAACAATGGTAACAAGAGCGTTGTAATTCCTACCCTAACCCCAGGAGCCCACCCAGCCCATCCAAGCCGACCCCTGACTGTCCCTGCCATTGCTCCCCATTGAGTTGCAGACATTGACTTCTTGCCAAGCCTCAGGCCTTGCTCACATCGACACTTCACAGCGACCCTGAGAGACAGATGCTATGACCTCATTTCACAGATGAAGGGCCTGAGACACAGAGGAGGAAGACTGCCTCAGGCCACGCCGTGAGTAAGAAGTGGTAGTTCCCAACTAGAGTCCCAAAAGAATTCTGTCCTACCTGTGAAAAGTACATCCAATAAGCAGTACCTCGCTACGTTTACAATTTATCTGCAGATCCCAAGGATGGGAAAAGCTGCACTCAGCAACTTGCAAATTGTGCAACTGTTCCCCACGATTCCCTTGGGGCCACCGCCGGCTGAGGCACCTCCAGGAGGCCCCAGTTGGGCTTGGGGACATGCTGAGAGGTGACAGCCCTGCTCTCAAGTCCTATCTTCTGCTTCTGCAAAAGCTGTGGAGCTCACCCATCAATAGCAGATCCAGGCGGGCGCACTGGCTCACATCTGTAATCCCAGCACTTTGGGAGGCTGAGGCGGGCAGATCATCTGAAGTCAGGAGTCTGTGACCAGCCTGGCTAACATGGTGAAACCCCGTCTATAAAAATACAAAAACTTAGCTGGGTGTGGTGATGCATGTCTGCGATCCCAGCTACTCAGGAGGGTGAGGCAGGAGAATTGCTTGAACCCAGGAGGCGGAGTTGCAGTGAGCCGAGATCATGCCATTGCACTCCAGCCTGAGCGACAGAGCGAGACTCCATCTCAAAACAAACAAACAAAAAAAAACAGCTCTAGCACTGCCAGGTCCCAGGCCCTGCGGAAGGTGTTTCCCTCCCTCCTTTGTCCTTGCCTGTCTCAGAGCCCTTTTCAGAGTCTCTTGTATGTTTCTTTCCCTGTTAGGACCAATCTTTACAACTTCAGCAAGCGCAGCAAATAAGATGCAGAACTGGGGGAGATGCGCTGTATGACTCAATTCCCTTGAGCCTAAAACACTCACTTATTAATAACATTTTTTTCTTTTTTTTGAGACATAGTCTCATGACTACAGGTGCATACCCCCACACCCGGCTAATTTTTGTATTTTTAGTAGAGACGGGATTTCACCGTATCAGTCAGGCTGGTCTGAACTCCTGCTTTCAGGTGATCCACCCGCCTTGGCCTCCCAAAGTGCTGGGATTTACAGGCGTGAGCCATCGCGCCCCACTGATAAAATTTTTTCTGAAGGAGTTTTCATCCCTTTTGTGATCTTCTAAACTCCCAACGTGTATCACACACTTCGTTGGGCTCTAGGCAAACAAAACTTAGACAAAGTCCCTGATTCTAGAAACCCTAGGTCGAGGGAACCACAAACAAACCAGAGTGGAGGGCAGGCAGGGGTCCTAGGCTGGGAGCTGGGAGCCTGGAGCACGTGCCAGGGGCTCTGCAGCCCGGCTTCATTATGGAGGCTCAAGCACTGTGAATTTCCAAAAACAGTGAGCACACCCCTAGCTGACTGAAGTACAAAAAACGTATCCCACAGTCAAATGAAAATGACCTTTGGATGCTCCACCTAATTTGGGTGTTTAGGCCGCCTCGCCCCTCTTTTGGCCTGGACAATTGAAATGCATCTGCTCTCAGGGGAGACGCCTACTGTGTCAGGGCTGGAGCTGGCAAGAGACTGAGAAGAGGACTAGATCTAGAGTCAGAGATGAAGTTCTTGTTTGGCATCTGTCATTAAATCTCAGTGGGGACCCAGGAAGTCACTCCACCTCTCGTATTTCCTCATCCACAAAGTGGAAATACAAGCAAGCTTCCGTCTCCATCGTAAGGTTGGAGTTCCTGTTTGTGAAAACACTGGAAATGTAAAATGCGCTCTTCAAGTAGAAAGTCAGAGAGGATCCGTAAATAGGCAACAGACTGCCCTTTGGTATAAACTGTTCACATTAAATCTACGCTATGTTGCTCAAGAGTTAAAATAAGCTCAAAGGAGAGGCTGACACCAATGTCAACCGGGGAAAGACCGACACTGAAATTCCAAACTGAGTTACCAAAAACAATAGATGGATGAGACATGCAGACATGCCACGATCCGTCACATCAGAGTTCGATGTAGTCCTGCTGTAAACACATGGAATCGGACAAGTCCAATGCCAACAGAATAGATTTCTTGGGATCTAATATTTTTAAAATTGCCTGACCAGCTTACCCTCTAGGAAAACTTACTTAAGGGAGGCAAATAACTTTGGGAGATGAGTATAAGAGGTAGCAGGAGGAAATTAAGGAAAATCACCACTACATACTGCAGGAATGTATTGGAAGGCAAACATGGCCCAAAGAAAAAGCTCCACTGAAAAAAACGTTGACTACTGACCATAGAATTAGCACCTTGCTCCCAGGTCAATAATATGAACCAAAAAAATTACAAAGACCTTGCTCAATCCTGAGCTTCGTGAAGGAATATAGGAGAGTTGTGTGCTCATGTGACTCCTGAAACCAAAGAGCAGTACTATTCAAAGGGCGTATCTTCATCTTAGGATCACATATTCTAGACCTTGAGCCAGAGAGTCTGCGTTACAGTAGGAAAAATGGGGAGTGTTTCATGCCTGTGGATTCAGGACACACCAGCAACCTACATGTGTAGCATTTTCTAAGTCATAATGACCATTCTCATCTCCCACTGAGGGCAGGTGTAAGACTCTTCTCTTGCAGTGCTCTGAGAGAAAGTTGGGCTTCTTCTTCTTCTTTATAAATCATAGGGAAACCAAACATTTGTACCTGTTACATCCCCAAAGCTGAAGTCAATAAAGAATAAACACAAACAGCAAGCTGCGAGGTGCGTGTTTAGGAACTGCCTCAACATTGGGTTTCTATTGACAGAATAGGGGAGGAGGTTGCCTCTGACCTTCCTGAGGCTCCCACTGAACCCTGGCTGAGTAGCCCACAGTTAATTTTAAGTGGCAAAAGAAATGAGAACAAATTCCTCCAGGAAGAGAAATTAGATTTCTGCTAAAACAGTGCTCTCCATAGGGTATATGAACACATTCAACTGCCACTGGAAAAGAACCTGAGGGCAGGCACGCAGCACCCACTGCTAGAAATCCTGCAGTTAGATTAGAATGGAAGAGCGTCTGAGTTTTCAGATCATTTTACACGTCAGGATATGGCTAACAGGTCATGTTCAGGGCCTATGCTCGATACTGTCGAAATACAAACAAAAATAACTGCCTAGAGAGAATATCCACGTCCTAAAAGAGAAAATGTTTTATCTGGGAGGAAGAATGATTTAACTCCTGAAACTCGAGAACACAGAACAACAACAAAAATAATTTCCTTGAACATATTCAACTAGAATGGCAAGGCATTTTCCTACATAAAACATTAGAATTTTCCCATTACTCTAAAGGAATCCAATAAATAATTTTACAGTGAAAGGGCCTGGATCAAAACGGGAAGTGACACCGGCCCCCGACAAACACAAGTCACAGGTTCCTGTGCAGGTGCCAGGGCTGAGTCATCCAAGAACTCCAGCAAAACCGCGAGCCGGGCCTCCAGTTTCATCTTTCCCGAATGGGACTGGCTGGAGGGTCCAAGCTGCTTTACAGAAGAGTTCCATCTGGTAAGCCCGGGTGGTGAGCGAAGCCAACGATGACAACACGAGAAGTGGTCAAAGCCAAGGTTTCCTCACGCTGCCTTTGTCTTCTTCCCGCAGCCTGGCCCGATGGCTGAAGCTGGGCCCCAGGAGGCGAGTTCTTCGGCGGGGCCTCCTCACCCAGGCTGGAGCAAGTCCGCTGCGCCCGTCATGCGGGGAAGAGCTCGGGCGGGCTTTCTCCATAGCAATACTTTGCTATGGGGTCCCGGTAGGTGTTCTCATGCTGCACGCTCTGTTGGCAAAAGGAAGATAAGAGCGCGGTGAGAGTGAGCACAGCTTCACACACCTCCCTCTAGGAAGAGAGAGTGGATCGGGACTGTCAGACTCTCCCTGCAGGAGGCTGGCCGAGTCCATCTCCAAATGTCACTAAAGGCTCCAAGGCACTTTCTGGAACAAAGAAGAATGCTCAACCCAGAATGCCAATGCAGAGCATGAACACGGACATAACATCACTGTGGGACTGTTTCTTTTTGTGTACACCAGTGGGTAACTTCACCGTGACCTGGTGACTCAAGACAACTACTTTTTCTCCAATTACTCGGAACAGTCTAAGATCCGATGGGCGTTCTGCACCTGATCCTGTGCTTCATTCAGTTCCTGGTAAGGCACGCTGCGGAGACGCTAAGGAGATGCACTTTAAATCGCTTTCATAAAGTTTATGTACCTAAAAATTGGGTGCATGAGCCAATCCCTACAATACCATGCAAGCCTCATTTGGCTAAGCAAATTGGAAGTGTGATTTAAAGCAGACAATCATTCCTGATGGCTAATTTTTCAGCAATTTGTTTTCATACAAGCAACTTGAGTTTTTGGCTAGTCTAGAATTCATTAATTAGTCCAAGACCAATGCTAAGCAACAAACTTGTAAATATTCATCCAATTTAACAGACATATAGCCAAATCTTCTCTTTCTTGGGATACTTTTATCAAAACAAATCAAATGGCAATTGGGAAATCTTTTTATGGTAAAAAGACCAAGTCCGAAAGTATAGTAGCTTCAATGAAGACTGGAAATAATTCCTGGGTTTTATCAGTGAAGGAAAGAAAATACTTCGCCTTTTCTAGTGTTTCTCAGAATGAGAGAGAATCTGAATCAAAATGAGTCATGTGTTCAGCCTTCCTCCTCATTTCCTTTAAAGCTCATTCAAGTGGAAAGCTCTTCAAGCAAAACAAGACCATCAGGAATTTCTTAATGTTTTCAAATGCTCATTATAATCCCTGAAACATTTACCCAATGATACTGAATGCTCGCAGAACAAACCAGAGACATGAGAAGGGGCATAAAATCAAAAGGTGGACTACAGAAATCTGGCAAAGGGTACAAGAGCTTTGGAGAATGACAAATGAGTCCGTTATCTCAGACGAAGCCAGTAAAATCTTAGAGACACCATGAATGGAAGCCAGAAGAAGTGTGCTTGTATAATAAACATGTCTGGTGATTTTACAAAGAGAGCTACGACAACTGCCCAACCACAATAGCTGAGAGCCGAGGAGACAGTGATGAAAAGGCAAAAGACTTTCAGACGCTTTCGGCAGCAGGTGCAATAATATTTAATGCCCAAAGAGCGAAGCATTTAATGACAGCACGCTAATATGTATTGAGAGCCTGACAGCCTACAGATTTATTCATGTATTTTTAAACACTCACCTGCCTCATCCCCTTGAATCCTAAAATAAACAACGACTCCATCCCAGAACAAATTGCTACTTACTCTAAACAAGTGGTTACTGGAAAGCCTTAGTCGTATTTCAAAGACAGGGAGGAGGACCTTCTCTTAGGAGCTGGAATATTAGGACTCCACCAGACTTAAAAATAATTTTAAGCTTCCACTTAAGGAGCAAATGTACCAACCACATAGAAGAGATGCAAGTTAATTAGACCTTGATTTAATAAAAATGCTTCACCTCCCCTAACTTGTATAAATCTCACATTGACATTTTAAATACTATCATCACACCAAACAAAGCGTGACATAGCTTCATTTGAGTCTCTTCTCTTCTCCATTACCACCCCACCAAAAGGATCTCAGTGTGCATTTTCTAGTTTCCTTCTAACCCATCAGCTGCCATCCCACAGCTAGAGACATCACAGCTTCTGACCTGGGATGAGGTCCTGCATTTGGCCAGGCACAACTCAAAGTGATCTTCGACTGCCATGAAGAGGTTCTGGAATGCCACAGCTGCCCGGTTGAGGAAGCGCTCCAGGAGAAGTTGCTATGGAAACAAAAGTTAGTGCCTGTAATAAATTACCTAAGCCAGCAGAAGGTGACCTTGGCTATCTCTCCTAAACTAAGAGAATGCTGATATAGGGACTAGGGGGAAAGAAAAGGAGAAAAGAAAGGAGGGGAAGGGACACACGCGTGCATACACGTGCATGCCAAAGCACCCTGGGTATCTTATTCATTAGATATGTGATTAGCAATACAATGGTCCATTCTGCAAAAGAACCATTCGAGCAACTGGGAACTACCTCCTTTCACGTTAGATAAAAGCTATTGTGCAGCAATTTCTGACATCTACAAAGTTCCTAAGTTTTATTTTCAGAAGAACCTCACACGAAGAGCCTAATGTTCATCATAAAACAAAGGCCAAAAGAAAAAAGGAGTCACAGAACCAGGAGCGACTCCCCATACCTTGTTCGGCTGCAGGCAGCAGGAGACACAGTACTCATAGGCGCTGCAGCAGCCGTTGGGCCAGCAGCCATCACAGCAGTACTGCTTCGTGCTAGGGACGTTGACGTTACAGCAGCCATTTACCAGCAAATCCTTCCTCTCACAAACGTAGCCTGAAAGTCAGAGACCAACCTTAGCATAAAACCAGCAGCCTTGCCACCTCCCTACCAGGGATGACCATGAAGCAGCAGTCAAAGTACACAGAGACAGAAGCTGGAGTCTGGGGCATCAGCGTAAGCACCGAAGAGCTGGAAACTGGACACAATGAGAGTCAGACTTGCTTTCCCCACGCAGTCATTGACAGGAAGCAGGCAGTCCCCCGTTATCGCCAGGCTACACGTCGGAACCTACCTACACCTACTGTTTAGTCTGCTGGCACATGTTTGATTTCATCACCAGGTCAAGCTATAGCTACGTTCTCCTGTTCTAACCTATGCAAGCCAACATCTCATCTGTGCCTGAAGAACAATGTCATTCTTTTCTGAACAAAAAGTTTAAAACAGAAAAAAAACCAAGGCACTGATTCACAAAAGTGAGATCCTTCTAGATTGAACAAACAAAGCACTCTTTACAAATATCTTTCAGACGCTCGCTGCTTACTGAGTAATTTGGAGGATTATGAAAATAGAAATATTCACATCTAACTCTTACAAACTGATTTGTACGTGTACACGCCAGGGACTTAATCACCCCTCGGCCTTCGGGAATGCAGTTGTCTAATACTCAAGAAAGAAAATAACCTCCTAATCCCCCCCTGCAACTTTTTATAAATCCCATCATCTATATACACATGCCCCCTCCAACCCAGCCCATTCATGCCCAACTTTAGAGAAAAAAAAATCTCCTTACAAAAGCTAATGTATTGTTCAGAGCTGCTAAACAGACATTTCTCTACATCCTTCTGGGAATGGGACAGAAAAATGTATGGATAAGTCCATAAGGGCCACCAATGGCCCTGAGGAAACCCCCAGGTGCACACATGAGCTCCCAGGTGCACGTTCAGGCCCACAGGTGCAGAGCAGCTGCTCCCCACATCGCTGCATTCCAAACGCCCAGCTTCTTCATCCTCAGAGAAGGAGACTTGCTGAAGTATATATAAGGTTGTTTTCAGAAACTACTTTAGAAAACAAAGTCTGTTCAAAAGCAGGAGGCACCAGTAGAACAATGGTAATGAAGAAACTAAAAGGGCCCTCACTTAAGACTTGAGCAAATGAGGCCTATAGAGAACCAGGTTCCGGATACGTGGGAATCGGTGCCTTTTGTTGTAGTTGTTGTTTATGTTATTCTGTCTTCTAAATTAAGAGAGGATGATTCTAATGCTATAGTAAATGTTTCTTGGGATTCTTCCTAATTCTACTCATTTTCTTTACAGGGACTAGAAACCAACACAAAATGTAAATAAGTTAGTTAGCATTTTCCTCAAAATTCTACTCAAAATAATAAACATACAGCAACTCTATATAATGTGACTTAAACTCTGCCAGTTGAAATTCTCTTTCTGCCCTTTACTTTTCATCTTGTAAGTGTCAGCATCTCAGGCATCCTTTTTATCCCCCCACTGCCAACTTACAGTATTCGGCCTTGAAATGCAGCTCTTTCTAGCTTAGTGAAAGCAAGCTCATCAAGAATTCTCATCTTGCATCAGACATCTACTCACTCAAATGTTATCTCCAACAAGGAGTCCTGTAAGATCACAACCTCATACTGTGTTGCTATTGCCTTGAAAATTAACTTCCAGCTTATGAAAAGTTTGTAAATACAAATGATCTTATTTAATAATGTGTTACCCTGGCAATATTCACAGCAGCATCTGTTTGCTAAGAGGCATAAGTTCTTACATGCTTTCTTTACTAAACTACTTACTTCACCCATATTCATGGAGAAAAATAAAACCTGTAGCTCTTGGATTTTTATTGATTGATTGATTCCTTCATTTCTGGACTCAAGGAGTCCAAGAGTCTGTCTCACCTAAATTAATCAAAAGAATATTCTTTCACTAGCTAAGATAAAAGATGACAAACAATGCTCACAACCCAGTGCTAAAACACTAGAGTGTGTAAGATTTCATGTGTTCTCACTGAATGTCACACATCCTGTAAGAAGCTCTGAACTCCAAGTCAATGTCTGCCTATTGACTATGTCATCTTGTGGAAGTCACTTCCTTTTGCTAAACTTCATTCTGCTTATTAAAAAACAAAAACCACATTATTTTCAGTATGATTTGCTTTTCCAATGTGATCTTAAAAACATAGCTTGTCACTGGCATCACTGCTGAGTTGGGAATGCATTCTGGTACAAAACACTCTAACCTGAGGTGGGCAGTTTTCTTCCAGCTCCTTTCTTTATTTTCAAATAATCTCATCTCTGGTTTGGAGACTCTGAGATCTTTTTAAAGTGTTCTTATTTTGCAAAGGAATGCAACCCCCGCTTTTTTAAGCAATAATGCACTGTGTTTTTTTCTTAATTTTTTTTTTTAGACATGGCCTCACTCTGTCACCCAGGCTGCAGTGCCGTGGTGTAGTCACAGCTCACTGCAGCCTTGATCTCCCCAGGCTCAGATGATCTTCCCACCTCAGCCTCCCGAGTAGCTGGGACTTGGGAGGCTGAGGTGTGCCACTTGCAGTGTGCCACCACGTCCAGCTAATTTTTTATTTTTTATAGAGACAGTTTTGTTATGCTGCCCTGGCTGGTCTTGAACTCCTGGGCTTGAGTGCTCCTCCTGTCTTGGCCTCCCAAAGTGCTGGGATTACAGGTGTGAGCCACCACACCGGCCTGTGGCTTTCATTTTCAAGACAGCAGGTGTCTTCGTTTAGTTCAGATTCATTATGCATATGAAGATTCTAACACGTTACCTATAGCAATTTCTATACTGTCACGTTCATAATCCATTTGTTCTGCGACTTTTTGAAACAGGGCAAAATTTGCTCTTGAAAAAAAAACATGTTATTTGCAAACCACCAGTAGAAAAGAAAATCTGTAAAACAATCAGGGAACTTTACATACTGTTGGATATTTGACATCAGGAGAAACTGTTACTTTTTTTGATGTGATAATGGTATCACGTTTATGGTTTATGAAAGTCTTTGGCAATGTTGAGCCAGTTCCTTAACCTTTTGGTGCCATGTCTTCGCCTATAATATGAGGATAGCAGTATCCACCTCATAGGACTGTTGTGAAAATCAAAAGGCGATAGCCCAGTGCCTAGCACATAGGAAGGTTCCATGAGTGCATGCTAAGCACTAGCAGGAGTCTCACTGTTTGGGAAGACTCAACAATCTTTAAGTGGGAGGAGCTTAGCAGGTGTCTAGTCCACCACGTCGCCCAGGCACAAGTCTTCTGACAGCTCACAAGGAAGTGAGAAAACTTTATCAAATAGATTTACATTCTACTGTTAAGAGTCATACTTTTTGAATGTATTTATAATTACTTTGAAATTATCTGGTCAGTGAACAAGTACACTTCTTGAGTGTCAACACAATGTGAATTTTACTCAGGTCACCACGAAGGAAAACTGAGCTCTTATCCTATAGAGTTCACCATCAAGATGAGAAAAAAAGATTGGCAAGATGGGGAAATAGTGAGGCTGGGGAGAGATTGTCAGAAGTGGCCTGGGGACTAATGCATGACATAGTGCTCATGCTGTAAGTTGTAGGCAGAAGGAACTTTTAAGAGTTAGAGTTATCAAAACAAGCTTCTCTGATGTTGAAGGGAACCTTGAATGATGAGCAGGGTACAGAAGACAAAAACCTGGGGAATTTTGCAAATGAGCGAGGAGGGGAAATGTGTTGCAGAGGAATCCCTAGTAAAACAAAAACCCTATGAATGGCCCAACCAGTCTACGCTCCTGATCGCCTGGAGAGGAAGGGAAGCCAGCCTCACCGAGTTCATCCGTGATGAGGTGCTTCCCTTGAATGGAGTTGCGGCACTGATTGCTCGGACGACTGCTATTGCCCAAGTTAAACTGCACTTTCCACGGGATGGGCTGATTATGGTCATGAACCTGGAGGAGATTCCTATCTCTCACTGCCCTCTCCTCCTGCAAAGAAACCATAAGTGAGAAGGTTAAGTATCCAGTATCCTTTCTTACAATTTCACCAATTTTTCACAGAAGCTACAGTAAGAGGACAGAAATACTATAAAAGGCTTACACTACAGGAATCTGCACTCTCCTGGTACAAGCAAAGCCTGAGCCAAAGACATAAAATAAACCTGTAGGAAAAAGTAATAAGCTAGCGCTATGCTTCAAAACTGGCATACTTACATGCGTGGCTTCTGGATGACATGCACATTATAAATGTGTATAAAGGTGTTAATTTTATGAAAAAATTGGAGAGGAAAAGTTTTGGACTTTTTCTTTCTGATGGCAAGTAATTAAGTAATTTAAAATATTTTTCATATTAAAACAAATACATTGTGGAACAGAACTTAAAATGTGAATGCACTTTTTAAAGAGCAGAAGAAACTTCTGTGACTCTCATCTCAGACATCTAGAGCACAAAGTCCCTTTCATTTGCAGTTACAGGTACTCTGGTGGAAGACATTTGGGAAAATGTGAATTAGGAGTTTGATTTTAGGAGCAAAATGAAGCATGTCAACTTGCGAATTTCTTCTGTGAAGGACCACTGAGTATGTAACCCTCTGCCGAACACGCCCGGGTCAGCCAGCCCTCTACCCATATAAGCAATTCGAAGAGTTGCCCTGGAGTCAAGAGTTTAAGATCACCTCTTCTGGCCTTGAAGAAGCTATGTCCAGTAGGAGTCAGCTTTCAAAACTACCTTTTCTATACTGTTATTATATTTTCTATACTGTTTAAAAAAAAAAACCTAAGGAGGAAGCTGCCTAACTGCTAGAAAACAAGCCAAGCTTGAGAGAGCCTCTTCTGAATGCTTCAGTGGATTCCTGGATAACAAAGCAATGATAAGACTCCCTCCCAAAGGCTCTTTAATGTACTTGAAACATTCACTATTCTAACGGAGTTCTGCGGCTTTTACCTTTAAAAATAACCTGTTATGTGTCACTTTTTAAGCAAAAGGGACTAATCTTGAAAATTTGATGAAGAAGCTTATGTACTTAAAAAATGGTAAAGATCTTTATAGTTACTAAAATGTATCTAGGAAAGTAATCTGGGAAGATCTATTAGTATTTTAAAAATATACATCTACATACACTGTGGCCCAGGAAACTCAGGTCTATCCTATGGAAAACACCAATGTATAGGGAAATACAGGGATGTTTACAACATGATCATTGCAATGGTATAAAAAACCTGAAACCTGCCAGGCGTGGTAGCTCATGCCTGTAATCCCAACACTTTGAGAGGCCAAGGCCGGTGGATCACCTAAGGTCGGGAGTTTGAGACCAGCCTGGCCAACATGGTGAAATCCCATCTCTACTAAAAATACAAAAATTAGCCGGGCGTGGTGGTAGGAGAATTGCATGAACCCAGAAGGTAAAGGCTGCGGTGAGCCAAGATCACACCATTGCACTCCAGCCTGGGTGACGAGCAAAACTTCGTCTCAAAAACAAACAAACAAACAAAACCCCTGAAACCCCAATAACAGAGAAATGACTGAATGAACACTGGTATAACAATACTGTTACAACCAAACTTAGATACGACTGATAGCTATTTAACTAGAGTAGCAGTTCTACAACCTGACTTTTGCACATTAGATTAACGAAGGCAGCATAAAAACAAATTCTCATTCCTAAGCCCACCTATGGGCAGGAAAAATCTGTGGAGACCTGGGAATCAGTATTTTTAAAGTATCTAGATGATTTCAATACAAAGACAGGATTGCAGACCAGGGCATGACTATAGTGTATTATCAAGGGCAAAAGCAAGTTGTAGAATAATGTGCCTATCACACATATTATGATACTAATTATGATAATAAGCACATATAGGTTTGTAAGAGCTCAGATAATGGTGTGGAAAGATATACAGTAGTCTCCCTTACCCATGGTTTTACTTTCTGAAGTTTAACAGTTACTCACAGTTAACTGTGGTCCAAAAATATTAAATGAAAAACTGCAGAAGTAAACAGTTCCTAAGTTTTAAATTGACCACCGTTCTAAGTAGCATGGTGTAACCTCACGCCATCCCATTCGGTCCCACCCAGGCTGTGCATCATTCCTTCATCCAGCATATCCATGTTAGTCAGTTAGTAGTCACTCAGTTACCAGGTCGAAAAACAGTATGGAGAGGGTTTGGTACTAGCCGCAGTTTCAGGCTTCCACTGAGGGTCTCAGAGCAGACAAGGGGGAACTACTACACTACAGACTATTAACATGGGAGGGACATATGTGGTTATTAAAATTATCTTTAATCATCTTGGGAATATTCTGTTTAATTTAAAATAAAGTGATAACATTAAAAACAGGATTATTAACAACAGAAGGAAATTAAGTAAAGATTCTGTAGGAACTTTCTATTATACTTAGAACTTTTCTGTATATCTACAATTATTCAAAAAATTGTTTAAAAAACACGATTATCAACATTAAAGGCAAAAATTGTCCATAATCCCATCAACTTAAACAAATTCTATTTGTTTTTGCATATTAGCTTCTAGCTTTTGACCTCAACATTTATACAAATTAGGATGTTTTGCATTCAGCTCTTCTTGACACTAATTGGATAGTAAAACATTTCCAAGTCCCTACATTATCCTGATAATCACATTTTCAAGCCTATCTAATAATCCATCATGTTGATGTGCCATCATTTAGTAAACACATCTTCTATAGACCAACATTAGGCCCAGGTTTTTGTTAGCACAGATGATACTGCAATAAAATGTGGAGTTTTTAAAACAATTCTCTTGAATAACTTGGGAGTAAAACGCTATATAGTGCCAAATGATTTCCCACATTGTATCTACCATCTGTAATAGTACCAGCATTTAAATAACAGTGTTTACAATTTGACCACAACTCCACCGGTACCGGATTTTCTTCTTTAATTTACCGTCTTTCAAGGTGGCTTTAATTTCTATTCTGCCCCCTCCCTTTTGTTTCTTTGCAAAGAACTGGTACTAGCAGGACCAGGGCGGGTTATACAAAAACAACATCTGTATTCCTCAGTCACTGCGAGAAGAGGAGCTAAGTGCAGGAGCCTTGGGAGTATGGGACAAATCACTTAGGTGCATGCTGCTTAACTACCTGTAAATTCATACTCTTCTGCTCTACTGGGACCCTATCAGTTAACTGCATCATCAAGCTATGTGCAAACTAAACTGAGCTGCAAATGCTACCCTAGATAAATTAATAGCCATAAAGACTATTAAGAGCTTGGTCAAAGTACAGTAAACTGGATTTTACAACAAGGTTAAAAGTGCTCTTAACATTACTCCCACGCTATCCTGTTGTTCTTTGGAAAGAAAACAAGAGTTCACAGTCAAGTGCATCCCAGAAGGACTCCTGCCACATAATGACATTCCTGGTAAACAGGAAAGCAATTCTCCCAGCACTTCAACGCGTTTTCAAACATGAATACGAAAGACCTTGCCAAAAGGATAGCGAAGGCATGTGGCAGAAAGGACTTAGCAGTGTTTGCTTTTTGAAGGCCCAGTCTTGCAAAGGGTGCTGAGGGTACTCCTTCACAGGATAGGGGCTTTCTACGTTTCCTGAACTGTTTCACCTATCCTATTAGGCTGTCTCAATTTTAAGCTTTTCTTCATATTTGTTTTTTTTAATACGAAATTCATTGAAAGGTATCTAGTTCCTACAGAATGCTAAGGATGCAGAGACGAACGGCAGTCCGGTTCTGTATTCGAAGAACCTCAGAGCTGCTGAGAAAGGGGTACGTCCATACATCAGTGCAAAATCAAGCACTGCAGATGCTGTGACACGTGTCCACGTGGAGTGTACTAGTTACAAAGAGAAGAGCAGGAGCCAAAAGTACCTGAGGGCTTTCTTCCTAATTGTAAAGAGCTATAGAAACACACTGTGATTACAAATGTGTTGCTTCGTGTCTGACTTCAGAAGGGGTATATTCCTAACTGTGCTGTGTACTTTTCAGGAGTTATCACAGGTCAAGTGAGATAAATGTTCCACTTAAGCAGTAAAGCACGGAAATATAAGGCACTCTTGTCATTAGGAGAGACTTGCTTATGAACCTCAAAAAAAGAGGGGAGGTGGAGAAAGGCCAGAGGGTACTCCAAATGTCTAGTATTTGGGAAATGGCTAAATGCAGTCTGATAATGGAAATTTTTAGTTATAAAAATCATATTTCCAAACAGCTTTTAAAGATAGGGAAATACTTGTATGTTAAGCAATGGTATGCCTCAACTATACAAACAAAAAGTATGAAAAATGGCAGGAAGAAAACATGCCCAAATACGAACAGTGGATGCCTTTGGTTAGTGAGATTACGGGTAACTGTTCCCCTCCTCTATCCTGTGCAACATGAGACAAACGCTCTGAAATATATATATATCTCTCTTAGTAATCAGTGAAAAGCAAAAAAACCCCACTAAATTAGCAACTCTCATACTATATGATATATACTTCACTTTAGACAGTATCTAACTTGGCACCAGTTTACACTTAGCTCCTTTAAGGCTGAACATGTTCATGTATTTTCAAGGAGTTATGCAAACAGCCCTGAGACTTTCAGAAAGTCTCATTTGAACACGTATGAGAACATCTGGTTACACAAGAGGAACTCTAAGGACCCTTCCAACTCCCAAGATCAGAACTTGTTTAATCTCAGGTCAAATGCCTCGATAGTTAGGCCCGCTCTGCCACTAGATCATGTCAACTTGTTTTGTTTCCTTCGTAACATACATCATTATCTGAAATCACTTTGCTTATTTACTATCTCTCCTCCTTACCCACTAGCGCAATATAGGCTCTTGGAGGGGAGAGACATCATCTGCTTTGCCCACTCTGTCTCCGCCAACCAGCAGAACAGTGCCTGGCACACAGTTGGTGTTATCTGTTAAACAAATGCACCCAAGAAACCTGGTACCATTCACCATTCCCAACCCTTCCCTCAATGGCATCCCCAACATCATCACTGATTTCTCCTGCCTCCCAACTCTACAATTTAAGTTATCCCCCTAAGCATTAATTAACATGAAAACCAAAGAAAAGAGGAATTCAAAGCAGCAGAGAGGATAACCAACTATTCTCCAGGCAAAAGCTGCCGCATCTGCTCCACGAGTTTCCAGTCTCACTGCAGTGGAGCTAAGGGGCACGAGGAGCTTCACAGTGTTCATAGCCTCTTCTCAATCAATGCTACACACCCTGAACCCGTACATTCCATCTCACCATCTCCATTTTACAGAGAAAGAACCCCAACTCCCTCAAGGCCCACAGCTAGGGAGTGGAAGACCCCCCAAACTGAGGCCAGCTGAGCAGGGGCAGCCAAGTCAGATGCACGCAGGAGCGCCTCTGCCGGAGCACCCAGGACAGCAGGGCTCAGTCTTTGGTCCTGGAACCCTTTCTAATCTTAAAAATTACTGAGGACCTCAATACGTGGGTTTATGTGAGTTATGGCTATTGATGCTTACCATATTGAAAATTAAAACGTAAATCCTTAAAATGTTTTATATTTCTGCAAACTTTTTAATGTCTCCCTTAATGGAAGACAGCTGAATCTCCGAAGCGACCTCTATATTCAATCTGTCACAATATACTGTCTGCGTTGGAACACATGAAGAAAAACTATTTCACACAGATGTGTAGTTGGGAAAAGGGAGGACTACTTTAATAACTTTCGCAGAAAATTATGGATAATACTGTACCATACTTGACACTAAATACTACACCAGAATTTGACAACTGCAGGTTACTAAAAGTTCACTGCACACAGTGCAGCCAGTTTGGAGAACAGTTGTGCAGTTCCTCAAAAAGTTCAACACAGATTTACCATCTGACCCAGTAATGCCACTCCTAGGAATATACCAAGAGAAATGAAAACATGTCCACACGAAAACGTGTAAATGAAGGTCTGTAACAGCATTATTCATAATAACTAAAAGGTGGAAACAACCCAAATGTCTCTCAACAAAGAATGAATAAAGAAAATGTGACAGATGCACGCGATGGAATATTATTCGGACATAAAAATGAAGTGCTAATACATGCTAGGACATGGATGAACTTTGAAAACATTATGCTAAATGCAAACGCCAGTCAAAAAAGACCACATATTATAGAATGCCAATTATATGAAATATCTAAAATAGGCAAAAGTATAGAAACAAAGTAGATTACTGAATGCTTAGGACTGAGGGGTAGGGGGAAGATGATGATGAAAATGTTTTAATATACTACTTTATTTTTTTATTTTTTTATTTTTTATTTTTTTTGAGACAGAGTCTTGCTCTGTCACCCAGGCTGGAGTGCAGTGGTGGATCCTGGCTCAGTGCAACTTCCACCTCCCAGGTTCAAGTGAGTCTCCTCACTCAGGCTCCCGAGTAGCTGGGATTACAGGCATGCGCCACCACACCCTGCTAATTTTTGTATTTTTAGTAGAGACAGGGTTTCACCATGTTGGCTAGGCTGGTCTCAAACTCCTGACCTCGGGTGATCCACCTGTCTCAGCCTCCCAAAGTGCTGGGATTACATGCATGAGCCATCGTGTCCAGCCTGTGAATATACTACAAACCAGCATTATATACTTTAAATGGGTGAACTGTATGATATGTGAATTATATCTCAATAAAACTTACCAAAACACCCAGTTCCTTCAGCACAATGTGGCATCTGAAACCATATCAATGAATTTTTCATAAACTGTTCAAATCCATGGGTCTGTCTTGCACATTGAACAGATCTTATGCAGATCTTCTAATTGACACATTTTCATTATACAATACTAAAAAAATCACATTTGTTAATATCACCAGGGATTTAATCTTTGGGTGTTAGAAAGTTACAAGCTAAGGGTAGCAGATACACATCTTCCAAAATTCTAATTTTCACTTGAAAGCTTAAATATCATTGGTAAATAATGTCAGATGTTTTCTGTAAAGTAACAAGCTCACTTCATTTTCAAGAAAATGTCTACCAAATATCCAAATCTGAATAACTAGTGTTATCAGTTGTTCTTTCAAGAAAAAATAGTGTTCCATGAAAAAAGTGGCTACTCAAGCTTGCAGCTCAATTGCCAAAGCTCTTCCTCAAGACACCCATCATATTTATGTAGGCAGAACGTACTGTTAACGCATATTTCCCATTTCATTATACAGAACAGATATGTACTTGGGGATCAAAATTTAGCAAAAGTAATAAGTTTGACTGCTTCATTCTTAAGTAAAATTAGTACTTTTCTTAAAACTACAAGTATCGCCGTGAAGAATACGACAACTAGTAGTAGAGTCTGCTGCCGCTGCTTTGATCCTTGCTAAGGTACCGGCTCGAACCCTCCATGACTTCTGCACCATCAGTGCAGAAACCAAAGTGTCAACAAGGTGAAAAAAGCAAACAATATTTTGTTGTTATTCTGAAAATAATTCTGGCCTTGCAGATCCCCTGTAAGAGTCTCAGGGGCCCTCTGGGGCCCACAGACCACATTTTGGAACCCAGTGGGTTAGGTTATTACAAAAAACTAAAGGCTAGGTGCAGTAGCTCATGCCTGTGATTCCAGCACTCTGGGAGGCTAGGCCAGTCCATTGCTTAAACCCAGGAGTTTGACACTAGCCTGGAAAAAAATAATGAGGGCCCATATCTACCAAAAAAATTAATTAATTAATTAGTTGGGTGTGATTGTGCACGCCTGTAGTTCCAGCTACTCGGGAGGTTGAAGTGGGAGGATCCCTTGAGCCTAGGAGTTCAAGGTTGCAAAGAGCTATGATGGTGCCACTGCACCCCAGCCTGGATGACAGAGCAAGACCCTGTATCAAAAACAAACAAATAAACAAAACCAAATATTTTAAAAAATCCTAAGCCTCAGTGGCTTCACAGAAGATTGTTTCTTGCTCACGCTACAAGTCTAACATGGGTAAGCTGAGGGGTTCTGCTCATCCTAGTCCCTCAGGCTGAATGAGGCCCCCTCTCAGCACATGGCCTCCATAGTCACCACGGCTTCTGCCTGCAAGTGACAATTCACATGGTATAAGCCAACGCAGGCCACACAGCCACCCTCCTTCAAAGAGGGTGGGAGCCAATCCCACCATGTGCCCAGAGGAGGATGACCAACTCCTTATGAACAACCCTGGTAACTACTACCCCAGATCAGGGCGGGACATAATGAGTCACTGAGTGGTCCAGTGGAGAGCAGATCCCAAGATCTAAAGGACTGCAGCTTGGCTCAGTTAGTTCCCCAACTGCTGCTGGACCAGACACAGACCCAGTGCTGATAAGTATCCTGGTATTTCAAGAGAAGCCAGAAGAAAGGATTTATATAAAATCTCATACATGTTTAATACCATTTTTAAACATACCGGCCAGGCAGTGGCTCACACCTGTAATCCCAGCACTCTGGGAGGCCGAGGCAGGTGGATTGCTTAAACTCAGGAGTTCAATACCAGCCTGAGCAACCTAGTGAAACCCCACCTCTACTAAAAATATAAAAGGCTGTACACAGTGGCTCATACCTGTAATTCCAGCACTTTGGGAGGCTGAGGCCGGCAGATCATCCGAGGTCAGGAGTTCAACACCAGCCTGGCCAACATGGCGAAACTCCACCTCTACTAAAAATACAAAATTAGCCGGGCATGGTGGTGCACGCCTGTAATCCCAGCTACTTGGGAGGCTGAGGCAGGAGAATTGCTTGAACCTGGGAGGAGGAAGTTGTAGTGCATCACTGCACTCCAGCCTGGGTGACAGAGTGAGACTCCGTCTCAAAAAACAAACAAAACAAAACAAGAAAACAATAAAAACCATGCAAGCAAAACCAAGGCTGCATGTAACCCATCTCATCTCTATCGTCATGGTCACAAATTGAAAATGTGGGCTTTAAAATCAGGTGGCCCTGAATCAGAGTCCCAGCCCGAGCCGTTACAAAGAAATAATAGCCCTAAGTACAAGGAATTCCTACAAAGTGACAGAGACATCCAGTAATAAAATGGTCAGAGGACATGATAAGGCCACTTAAGATGCAGAACAGTCAAATTACCAAAACCAGTAAGATGTTCATCTTCAACCACTAGTCAGGGAAATATACAGCACAGTAATAATGATGGGGAACAAATCTGTAAGCTTACCTGAAGAAAGTGCTCTGGGTGTTACTGAAGGACACAAAAGGCGGCAGGATGTGGAGGGGGAGACAGGGATACTGGTGATCCCGACCCTGTGAAGGCCCAGGCTAACGTGTGTGCTCGTCTTAGTTTTTTTCTGAGACAGAGTCTCTCTCTGTTGCTCACCCTGGAGTGCACTGGCGCGATCTCGGCTCACTGTAACCTCCGTCTCCCAGGTTCAAGCGATTCTCCTGCCTCAGCCTCCTGAGTAGCTGGGACTACAGGTGCCTGCCACGCCTGGTTAATTTTTTTTGTATTTTTAGTAGAGATGGGATTTCACCATGTTAGCCAGGATGGTCTCAATCTCCTGACCTCATGATCTGCCAGCGTCGGCCTCCCAAAGTGCTGGCAATTACAGGCATGAGCCACTGCGCCTGGCTTCATCTTAGTTTTTAACAAACAAGTTTAAAAAGTAATAAAACAAAACAGAAAAATAGGAAAAAAAGCATATAGAATAAGGATATAAATAAGAAAAATATTTTTGTACAGCTGTACAATGTGTGTGTTTTCAGCTAAGTGTTAATACAACAGCCAAAAAGTTTTAAAAAATTAAAGTTTATAAAGTAAAAACATTACAGTAAGCAAATGTTAACTTATTATTAAAGAAAAATCTTCAAATCAATGTAGAGTGGCCTGTGTGGACAGCTGACAGTAGCACACAGTAACCTGCTGGGCCTTCACATTCACTCACCACTCACTGACTCATCCAGAACAACTTCCAGTCCTGCAAGCTCCACTCACGGGAAATGTTCTTTACGGGTGTACCATTTTTACTCTTAGATTTTTTGAAACAGTCTCACTCTGTTGCCCAGGCTAGAGTGCAGTGGTGTGATCTCGGCTCACTGCAACCTCCACCTCCCAGGTTTAAGCGACTCTCCTGCCTCAGCCTCCCACATAGCTGGGATTACAGGTGTGCGCCACCACACCTGGCTAATTTTTATATTTTTAGTAGAGATGGGGTTTTGCCATGTTGGCCAGGCTGGTCTCGAACTCCTGACCTCAAGTGATCTGCCTGCCTCAGACTCCCAAACTAATAGGATTACAGGCAAGAGCCACCACACCCAGCCCATTTTGTATCTTTTATACAGTATTTTTAACTGTACCTTTTCTACAGTTAGATATATTTAAATCCACAAATACCTTCCATTGCGTTGCAATCACCTACAGTATTCAGTATAGTCACATGCTGTACAGACTTAGCACCTAGGAGCAATAGGCTATGCCACATAGCCTAGGGGTGTAGCACAATCACCTAAAGATGCATTTTTCAAAATCTTAAGTGACGCATGACTATAATTTTAAAATGAAGAGGATGTGTCAGGGTAGTGAAAAGGTGGTTGTAGGGAAGGTGACAGAGTGGACAGCACCTGAGCCAAGAGGTGAAAGGTTAGCAGAAGTATGCCAGACTGAAAAGAAACATTCATCCCAGTTAAAAAGGCTCACTTGTTTGTTCAATCAATATTTGGATTCCCATGAAGTGGCTGGCAGTATCCTAAGGGCTGGAGAGTCTATGAACAAGACAGACAAGGTCTCTGTTCTCAAGAATATCATAGTCTAAAAGAGAGAGTGAGGCAAGACAGATAAACAAGTAAATGAACAAGAAATGTTCGGTTTGTGACACCTACCACAAAGAAAATAAAGCAGGTTTAAGAGCAAGGAATTGAAGTAATTTACACCGTGTCATCAGGTATGGTCTGAAATAGTAACAGTCTGACCTGAAATGACAAAAAAGATTCAACCATGCAGAGATCCTGGAAGAGAATCCAGAGTTTTCTCTGAGAATTTTACCTGGGGAAAGTGCCATGATCCCATCTTTTTTAAGATTATTACCCCTACTGCTGGGAAGAGAAGAAGACAACAATGGAAGCAGAGACTTGCTGCTGGGCTACTGCAATAGTCCAGACGAGAGATGCCAGTGGCTTGGCCTAGGGTGACAGCAGTGACACTTCGAAGAAATGAGCAGATTCAGGATACACTCTGGAGGCAAAGTCAGTATTGTGGATATAGGGAGTGAGAGGAGAAAAAAACAAATGAAGCGGCTTGAACACCTGGTAAACAGTAATGCCACTGAGCGAGACTGGGAAGACTTGGGGAGGAACAAGTGCTGGCAGAGAATCAAGAGTTCTGTTTGGTTCAAATACGAACACACTCAACGTCAGCTAGAAAGTAGAAGGGTAGTTTCCAGAGGCTGGGGGAAAGGGAGAAACGAAGATTTATTGTTTAATGAATATAAAGTTTCAGTTTCTAGAAGTGTTATGGAAATGGATGGTGGTGATGGTCGCACAACGTTAAGGATGTATTTAATACCACTGAACTGCACACTTTAAAAATGGTTAAGATGGGGCCGGGCACGGTGGCTGACGCCTGTAATCCCAGCACTTTGGGAGGCCGAGGTAGGTGGATCACTTGAGGTCCGGAGTTTGAGACCAGCCTGGCCAACATGGCGAAACCGTCTCTACTAAAAATATAAAAATTAGCTGGGTGTGGTGGGGCATGCCTGTAATCCCAGCTACTTGGGAGGCTAAGGCAGGGAGAATTGCTTGAACTCGAGAGGTAGAGATTGCAGTGAGCTGAAATCATGCCACTACGGTCCAGCCTGGGTGACAGAGTGAGACTCCGTGTTAAAAAAGGTTAAGATGGGAAATTTTGGCTGGGCGCCATGGCTCACACCTGTAATCCCAACACTTCGGGAGGCCGAGGTGGGTGGATCATCTGAGGTCAGGAGTTTAAGACTAGCCATGACCAACACAGAGAAATCCCATTTCTACTAAAAATACAAAATGAGCCAGATGTGGTGGCGCATGCCTGTAATCCCAGCTACTCAGGAAGGCTGAAGCAGGAGAATTGTTTGAACCTGGCAGTCGGAGGTTGCGGTGAGCCCAGGTCGCACCACTGCACTCTAGCCTGGGCAACAAGAGCGAAACTCAGTCTTAAAAAAAAAAAAAAGATGGGAAATTTTATGTCGTATTTTACCACTTTGAAAAAAAAAAGATATCAACTAGGCAATCAGATATAAGAATTTGGGGATTTCTAGACAGATTTAGGCTGTTGTTATCAACAACGGGCATCAACAGCATACCTCCAGAGATCACCTGAGTATTTAAACAATGGCCCAGAGATCACCTGAGTGTTTAAACAATGGCCCAGAGATCACCTGAGTGTTTAAACAATGGTCCAGAGATCACCCGAGTATTTAAACAATGGCCCAGAGATAGCACCTGAGTCAGATAGAGAGGAAGGCAGAGGACAGAGTCCTGGTGCACACCACCACTCAGGGGTCCACAAGACAGACAAGGGACAACATGCCACTGTGAGGAGGTGTCTGAGGTGGCAGAAAACACAAGTCACAGAAGTCTGGTAATTCACATGATCGTCCAGACATTCCGGCCAATAAAAGAGACTTACAACACTCAGCCTGTTTGCCTAAGGTAAACTGGGAGGTCAGGTGCAATTCCCTATTCTTCCCTTTTCAAAGCTCCCTTGGCAATCCACTAAATGTAGAGTGATCACATAGTTTTATCAATGTTCTATTCATTTATATATTTTATTTACACACTTGAGCTTTGAGAGTAAAAAGAAGAGCTTTTTATAACCATGTCAGGACAACAGCATAACCCAGGGTTATCCTGGGTGCACTCTGGCGCGTAACCACCCCTTCTACACAACTAAGCACTCAACCTGGACTTCTAGACAAACTTATTAATGCTTTGGGTAAGACTTCCCCACCCGAGCTCCTTGCTGTTTCTCCCAGAAATTCTCACGTGGAAGAAAAATGAAGGGGTGCAGTGTGTTGGAGGGGTGGAATTCCACCAATCAAGTTATGCACAAAAAGCATAAAAGGAACTGGGGGTCCTTTTGAGTCACCCAGGACACAGAACCCCCAAATTAAACGAAGGGCACCCATGCCAGCGCTGGCCGACCCTTGCCACCTGTGTCTTGGTTTCCCCCACTGTAATACTGGGAACCCCACGTCTCCCAGGCCTGCCGCGAAGATGAAGCGAGCATATGTACGCCCTCTCTTAGCTCTGGAGCGGGTAGGTGAAAAGCAGGGAGGTGTTCATAGAAGCAGTCACCACCGCTGAAGGGTCCTCAACTCGGGGTTCTCGTCCCAGCTCTGCCCTGGCCTAGCAACCCCTTCCCGCTTCAGGGACCAAGGCGGTGGGCAGGTCCCTCACCCGTGCTGAGACCGGGACAGGAATGCGCACCTCTCCCCACCCTCCGACGCCCCGGCGGCGCCGCTGCAGAAGCCGGGAGGTCGACAAACGCGAGGAGTGAGGAAAAGGAGGAGGAAGGGAAGGAAGGAGGAAGAACGAAGTGAGGAAAGAGGAAGAAGGAAGGAAGAAAGAGGGGCAAAAGAAAGGAGGATAGAAGGAGGAAGGAGAGAGGGGAGGAAGAAGGAAAGGAACGTTAGAAGGGGAGAAAGGAGGGAATTAGGGAAGAAAGGGAAGGAAGAGAAGGAAGAACGAAGTGAGGAAAGAGGATATCAGGGAAGAAAGGAGAGAGGAAAGGAAGAAGGAAGGGAGAGAGGGACAGAAAGGAGGACGGAAGGAGGAAGGGAAGGAAGAAAGACGGAAGGGAAGGGGGAGGAAGGAAGAAAGGGAAGGGGAAGGAAGGAAAGGGGGAGGAAGTAGGAGAAAGGTAAGGAAGGAAGGGAGGCAGGAAAGGACGGAAGGAAGGAGGAAGGTAAGAAAGGAGGGGAGGCAGGAAGAA
>NC_045443.1:114425873-114429373 GCF_002776525.5 Piliocolobus tephrosceles
AAGGAGGAAGGTAAGAAAGGAGGGGAGGCAGGAAGAAGGGAAGGAAGAAGGAAGGACAGGAAGGGGAAAGAAATGAAGGGAAGGGGTAAGATAAGGGGTGGGAAGACAGGGAGGAAGGAAAAAAGGAGGAAGGTAACGAAGGAAGGGAGGCAGGTAGAAGAGAAGGAAGGAAGGAGAAAGTAAAGGAAAGGGGAGGAAGGAAGGAAGAAGGGAAGGGGAGGAGGGAAAGGGCGGCCACTGACCTGCTTGAAGGTGCTGCTGAGGAAGTAGACGAGCGACAGCCCGAAGACCAGGGCGAGCACCCACCTCTTCCGCAGAAGCCGGCGCCACACCATGGCCGCCAGGTTCACCATGCCGGCGCGGACTTGGGGCGCGGCGGCCGGGGCGCGGAACGCGGCAGGCCCGGGGCCCGGGCGGCATGGCCCCTACCCCTATGCGCCCGGCAGCCCCATCCCTCCAGGAGGGCGCCGGCCCCGCGGCCCGCGGCCCAGTCGGCTCCCGGCAGCCCTTCGCGCAGCCCCACGTGACCCCGCCCTACGCCCCCGCCTCCGCTCCGCAGCGACCTGGGCTAGTCGCGCAAGATCTCCTCATCATTGGTCCCTACGGAACGGCGGCTTCCTATTGGTTAAATGTCGGAAAAGGGGGCTGGCAATCGCGTGAGTGCAACGAGCGTAGCCGTGCACGGGTCCTAGCGCCGGACCCGGCGATGGCGAGAAACCACGGACTAGGAGGCCGGAAGCGTCCGAAGTCACGTGCTGCCCTGGCTGCGCGGGTGATTGGCTTGGCTGGACCTGAATGAGGCGGCTGTGATTGCTGAATTGTCTGGGCAGGTAAAAAGAGAACGCATTTTTTTTTCTTTTCTCCCAGCATGGTCTGTGTAGTCTCCTGCCCTTGCAGTCCCAGAGCGTTTTGCGCTGTGTGTTGGTTGCAGGGATGAAAAGCGCTCGCGACGTTGTGCCCGAAGTGCACCTGCCGGCTTCCAGTCCACGTGATGCAGGCGATGCTCCGCTGAGTGCATTTCGATGCAGTCCTGTAACGGGCCCCGGGGGCTCAACTTGAACCATCGCAAGCATCGAAAAGTCTAGGTGCAGTCTTTCAAAGGGACATACGGAGCAGAGGGTTAAAAGGCCTTTCATTCATTCAGATGCATCCCGCGTGCAAAATGTATTCCAGAATTATGTAGGGCCTGCTTCCAACAGAGAATCCGAAGCCTCTTCCAATACAAGCATCCGAAAGTAGAGGCTCAAGCATTCGATTTAGGAGGCGGTGTTAAATGTGTGGATGAAAACTTTGGAATACTGAATTTTATTTTCCCCCAAAGATTTGCAATGTGGGATAATGGGGGGAGGGGCGAGAGGGAGATTAAGTTGAGATTGTAAATTCTTGAAAAATATTTATATAATGACCTTTTCTTTATATACGAAGATGCTGCTGCCGACCGGTTTGTTACCTAATTTTTCAAAAGAGAAAGAGGGCTTCACTGGCGAGTCGTTTCTAATCAGTGGCCCTAGTGACACCATTGCTGCCCCCTCAAGAAGCCTGGTCAGGATTAGGAAGTCATTCAACAGCCAATAATAGTGCCCTGAACTGATAGTCAGACACCATCTGACTGATAGAGACACCCTATATCTACAGTATTGGCTCTGCCTGCAGAGACAAGAAGATATTCACAGAGGCTAAACCTATTCATGGGAAGTAGGTGGCCCTTGTTGCCTTGCTAGGGTGAAAGGTGGGACAGGGAGCAAGGGATCTAGAAAAGGGGATCGGGGAGACCCACAGATGTTTTATTCATTGAGTAAGTATTTGTTGAGTGCTACTCTGTGCCAGTGTCCTAGATGCTGAGGCAGAGGGGTGAACCAAGTAGACAGGATCCCTGCTTTCATGAATGGCATTTATATTCTACTGGGGGGACAAATCATAAATAAATAAGTAAACATGAACAAATAAGTGCTATGAAGAATATAAAACAGGTCAACATCATGGGGGGTCAGGAGAATGAGAAGAGAAGGCCTTTGGAAAGAGGTGACATTTGCCTTGCAGGACCAAGCCCTGCCACATTTAGAGGAGAAAGTATTCCAAGAGGAGGGCACAGCAAGTGCAAAGGCCCTGAGGCAGGGACTCATTAGAGGAACAGAAGGGCCACTGTGGGTGGACGGGAGTGGGAAAAGGGAGAATGGGAGGAAATGCAGTTGGAAACAGATGATGCTACATCAGGAAGAACCTGTAGGCTGTGGACAGAGCTCAGGTTTGATTCTGATTGCACTGGGCAGCCATTGGAGGGTTTAAAACATATTTTCTGGCTTCCCCAATCAGGACTCTTAGTTTGACAATAGGATGAAATACAATACATTAAGAGTTTCAAAGAGGGCTGGGCACCGTAGCTCATGCCTGTAATCCCAGCACTTTGGGAGGCCAAGGCAGGCGGATCCCTTGAGGTCAGAAGTTTGAGACCAGCCTGGTCAGTGTGGTGAAACCCCATCTCTACTGAAAATACAAAAATTAGGCAGGCATGGTGTCACATGCCTGTAAGCCTGTAATTTTAGCCACTCTGTAGGCTGAGGCAGGAGAAGCACTTGAACCTGGGAGGCAGAGTTTGCAGTGAGCCAAGATCGCACCACTGCACTCCAGCCTGGGTGACAGAGCAAGACTCCGTCTTAAAAAAAAAAAAAAAGGAGTTTCAAAGAGGGATCACTGAGAGGCTACCCAGAGACACTGAGCAGATGGAATTATCTGCTTATAGCTACCAACAATGTCCTAAGGCTTCTTAGCAGATTCAAGGTATCACAGGGACTATTCATCCAAGTGTTCTGTTCCATCCAGGTTTGGAGTCTCTGGCAAGCTCCCCTGACTCTGCATCCCTCTGGAGACGAAGAGGAGGGGGAGGCGGCCTGTCCTCTCTGGGATCCAGTGGTCACGTCCCCCTCAGGAGTCCCAAATGCCTACCTCCAGTGTCATCAACATGGAGTTCTGAAGTCCATGTGGCTCTTCACAGTGAATCAGGTGACATGTCTCCAAGAGAATTTGCATCTTTACTACTTCTTGATTAAATGTGAGAGCTGGAAGGAAGCTTTGGTTTGACCACTCCACCCCTCCCATGTAACACATGGGGAATCTGAAGCCACAGAGAGGTTACTGGTGTGTCTAGGGTCGCACAGAGAGGTTACTGATGTGTCTAGGGTCACAGAGAGGTTACTGATGTGTCTGCGGTCACAGAGAGGTTACTGATGTGGCTAGGGTCACACAGAGAGGTTACTGATGTGGCTAGGGTCACACAGAGAGGTTACTGATGTGGCTAGGGTCACACAGAGAGGTTACTGATTTGTCCAGGGTCACAGAGAGGTTACTGATGTGTCTGCGGTCACAGAGAGGTTACTGATGTGTCTAGGGTCACAGAGAGGTTACTGATGTGGCTAGGGTCACACAGAGAGGTTACTGATGTGTCTAGGGTCACAGAGAGGTTACTGATGTGTCTAGGGTCGCACAGAGAGGTTACTGATTTG
>NC_045443.1:114429383-114442635 GCF_002776525.5 Piliocolobus tephrosceles
AGAGGTTACTGATGTGTCTAGGGTCGCACAGAGAGGTTACTGATTTGGCTAGGGTCGCATGTTAGCGGCAGCATCCACCCAGAATCCATGTCTCCTGCCAGTCCGCTACCCACTTCACTTCATCCGGCACCTCTTGGCTGCACAGTTCACTGCATTATCCTCTCACATGAGGACTTCCTCCACCTCCGAGTCTCATCGTCCTCCTCTGTGAAATGCGGTGATAGCTTTCCTCATGGGATAGAATGTCACGTTGAGGATGGAATGGCATGAAAGATTGAAATACATGATGGAAAATGCCAGAGAGCACTAGGGGTCTAAGATATGACTAGTGCGGATTTGCCGTTTACAATTACCTTGGCAATCTGACAGGCAGTGGGAGTGTTGGGAGACTCTGGCTCACCCATGTGTTGGGTTTTAGGTGTTAAGGAAGATGCAGAGACGCCACAGCAGCAACACGGATAACATTCCACCTGAAAGGTAGGCATCCCTGGTTCTGTTCCATCTGAGGGCTCTGGGCTTCGGGTGGTGAGGGGCAGCCCGAAACTGGATTGAACAATGCCTCCCACTCAGTGTTAGTTGTTAGAGTCGCAGTGATGACCTCATACTAAACATTCAATGCATAATAGCTTGCTCTTCCTTTTATACTAAATTTCAAAGCCTTGTGTGACAGGTGAGCCACCTGACTCATTGTATCAATGAATGTACCTGTGGATCTTAATTTATGGAGATGTCTTTGTCCATACAGGCTGCTATCACAAAAGTGTCATAGAATGGGTGGTTTCAACAACAAATGTTTATCTCTCACAGTGCTGGAGGCTAGGAAGTCCAAGGTGAAAGCTCCAGCATGTTCAGTGTCTGCGAAAGGCCCACTTTCTGGTTCACTGGTGGCCATTCTCTTGCTATGTCCTAATGTGGTGAAGGGGTCTGGGTCTCCTTTTTAAGGGCACTAATCCCATTCGTGAAGAGCCCATCTCATCACCTAATCATTCGCAAAGGCCCACCTTCTAGTACTATCACATTGCAGGTTAGATATCTTTTTTGAGAGAGGGTCTTGCTCTGTTATCTGTTACTGCACTGCTGGAATGCAGTGGTGATCATGGCTCATTATAGCCTCCAAATCCTAGGCTCAAGCAATCCTCCTGCCTCAGCCTCCCGAGTAGCTGGGACTACGGGCATGTGCCACCATACCTAGCTAATTTTTAAATTTCTTTTGGTAGAGATGGGGTCTCACTAAGTTGTCCAGACTGGCCTCAAACTCCTGGGCTCAAACGATCTTCCTACCTTGACCTCGCAAAGCCCTGGGATTATAGGTGTGAACCACTGTGGCTGGCGTGGGTTAGCTTTCCACATAAGAATCTGCAGAGGACACAAACATTGAGATCATAGCTCTGAGAAACAACACGCAGAGGCTAATGACATTGAAAGATGAGATTTTTATTTCTTCCATTTCTCAAGAGGAGGGGCATACTGCTGCATGCAGGGCCACCTGGGGAAGCACCAGCATCAGTCAGGGGGCAGAAAGGACCAAGGAAAAAGCATAGGTCACAGCCTTTATTGTGCTTTCTGGGGGAAAGAAAGACAAGTCAGGGGAAATAGTTTAGGACTGGCTAGTTTGAATCATGTTGGTGGGCTCTGGGGTATCAAGGTGGTCTCTCTCTTTTTTTTTTTTTTTTTTTTTTTTTTGAGATAGGATCTTCCTCTGTTGCCCAGGCTAGAGTGCAGTGGCATGATCTCGGCTCACTGCAGCCTCGACCTCTCGGGCTCAAGTGATCCTCCTACCTCAGCCTTCCAAGTAGCTGGGACTGAAGGCATGCACCACCATGCCCGGCTAATTTTTGTATTTGCAGAGACAGGTTTTTGTTATGTTTCCCAGGCTGGTCTCAAGCGACCTGCCCACCTTGGCCGCCCAAGGTTCCGCTCACTGGGATGATAAGCACAAGCCACCATGCCCGGCCTCAAGGTGCTCTTTAGTTTGGTATCTGGCCCTGGATGGTTTAGGACAGGATGCGTTTGTAAAACTTAGATGAAGGAAGGGCCATGCAGTGACTCATGCCTGTAGTCTCAACATTTTGGGAGACCAAGGTGGGAAGATAGCCTGAGTCCAGGAGTTAGAGACCAGCCTAGGTGACATGGGGAGATCCTGTCTCTACAAAAAAAAAATTTTAAACTAGCCAGGCATGGTGGTGCATGCCTATAGTCTCAGCACTTTGGGAAGCCAAGGTGGGAGGATCACTTGAGCCCAGAAGTTTGAGACCAGCCTGGGCAAAATAGGGAGACCCCATCTCTACAAAAAATAAAAACTAACCCAATATGGTGGCATGCATCTGTGGCCCTAGTTACTCAGGAGGCAGAGGTGGGAGGATTGCTTGAGCCTAGGAGGCAGAGGTTGCAGTGAGCTATGATTGCACCACTGCATTCCAGCCTGGGCAACAGAGTGAAACCCTGTCTCAAAAAAAAAAAAAAAGTTAAATGAAGCAGTGGTTGGGGTTATGGGCTCTGGATCACAAGGACATGTACTTAACTTTGGCCATTCGTTTGGCCTTGTGATTAATAGATAGGACCAGATAGAACCTAAAAAAAAAAAAAACAAAAAACAAAACAAAACAGTTAAAATGCTCATGAGCTAGAATTTTTTTTTTTTTTTTTTTGGAGATGAAGTCTCGCTCTGTCACCCAGGCTGGAATGCTGTAGCGTGATCTCAGCTCATTGCAACCTCCACCTCCCGGATTCAAGCTACTCTCATGCCTCTGCCTCCCGAGTAGTTAGCACTACAGGTGCGCGCCACCATGTTTGGCTAATTTTTTTGTATTTTAGTAGAGATAGGGTTTCACCATGTTGGCCAGGCTGGTCTCAAACTCCTGAGCTTGGGCAATCCACCCACCTTCACTTCCCAAAGGGCTGGGATTATAGGCATGAGACACTGCACCCAGCCTAGAATTTGTATCTATTGAAACCCAAGAGGGAACACACCTGGGGGCCTAGTTCTGAGGTTGGGAGAGCCTCCAGCCTCGAAAGCCCCATGCTAGCACATACATCCAAGAGGCAGGCAGCCAAGCCTTCCCTTCCTCACATCCCAGCGCTGGGACTGAGTTTTGTATGGTACCTGCCTGTTCTGCAGGGAAGAACACAGGGCTCAGCCAAACCCTAGCTCAGCCACTTCTCACCTGTGGTGACTTTGGTACGTGACTTCACCCCTAGGTCTCAGCTTCTCCATCCAAAAATGGCAGGTGACAGAACTCAAGAGTTGCTTATGGGCCGGGAGCAGTGGCTCATGCCTGTAATCCCAGTACTTTGGGAGGCTGAGGCAGGCGGATCACCTGAGATCAGGAGTTCGAGACCAGCGTGGCCAATGTGGTGAAACCCCATCCCTACTAAAAATACAAAAATTAACCAGGTATGGTGGCAGATGCCTGTAGTCCCAGCTACTCAGGAGGCTGAGGAAGGAGAACCACTTGAACCCTGGAGATGGAGGCTGCAGTGAGCAGAGATCACGCCACTGCACTCCAGCCTGGGTGACAGAGCGAGACTCCATCTCAAAAAAAAAAAAAAAAGAGTTGGTTATAGATGAAGGAGTGAGTGTGAAGATGCAGAAACAGCATCCGGCTTGTAATGAGCCTGCGTGTTGGAACCTTTTCCGCCTCTAAAGACAACATTGCCATCTGCTCTCAAGTGAACCGTGAGATCTCTTGGGGGCAGAGACCACAGCAGGAAACTCAAACCGTGTATTGAGTGATTATGCTGTGCCAACCGCAACATTACCCCAGTGAGAGCATCCATTTTACAGATGCAGAAGCTGAGGCTCAGAGAGGGGAAGGAAATTACCTAAAGTCACACAGCCAGGAAGTAGCAGGGCTGAGATCTGGGCCCCCATCCATGTGTCCCCCAGCACCTGTCTTTGAGATAGCACATTTTGGCTGCCTACTGTCTGAGCAGAACCATTTCCCCTCCTGGGTTGCCTCAAGCTCTGGCGCTTAAGTGGTTAAGTTGGAAGCGCAGCCTCTGTACCCCTCAGGAATACTCTTTTCCAGTGAGGCTGAAATCTCAGCTGGATGCAGGGGAGAGGCCTAGGGAAGGGAGGCCAGCTATAAAAAGCCCCGTGGTGGGTTGAGTCTTCCCTGGTTGTACTGGAGGCCCCTGAGCCCAGTGAACTCAGAGTGCTGGCAAGCTCAAGGGGGACGGGATGGCTTTCTAGGGCCCCTTGGGTGGTCACGGAGAGACAGTGGCCTCCTCATGAGCCAGCGTGGGTACCTGCCAGGACTCTTGCTTTCTGAGCTGAGCTCTTTGAAGTGCAGAAAAAGCTCAAGTCCCCTTGAGGATCATAGCCATGGTGTTTGCTGTTGTTGTCATTATTAATATTATCATTATTATTATCCAGAGCCCAATGGAGGAGGAGCGCATATTTTCTGGGCTTTTGGAGCCAGCAGGGATGGGGCTTGGTGGAGGAGGGAATCCAATCATGAGTTCCCTCCATTGCACCAGATTTTTTTTTTTTCTTTTTTTGAGATAGAGTCTCACTGTGTTGCCCAGGCTGGAGTGCAGTAGCACAATCTCAGCTCACTGCAACCTCTGCCTCCCAGGTTCAAGCGATTCTCCTGCCGTAGCCTCCTGAGTAACTGGGATTATAGGTGCACACCCCATGCCCAGCTAATTTTTGTGTTTTTAGTAGAGAGGGGTTTTTGCCATATTGACCAGGCTGGTCTCAAACTCCTGGCCTCAAGTGATTCACCCACCTCAGCCTCCTGAAGTGCTGGGATTACAGGTGTGAGCCACCACACTCAGGCTGCTTCAAACTCCTGACCTCAAGTGATCTGCCCACTTTGGCCTCCCAAAGTGCTGGGATTATAGGCATGAGCCACCGCACCTGTCCTCACCAGGTTTTTAGTAACATACCTGTAGGCCCAGATTGTGCAACCAGGGAAACTACCGTGTCCCCCTGCTGTGTGTCACAGGTGTTCTACAAGATGTTAAATGGCTTTTCATGGGTAAAAAGAATTCAAATAAGTTTGGGGAAGACTGGGCTTAAGCAAAGTCCGTGTTTTCACTTGCAGGCCGTCTCAGAGCCTTTCGTATGCCTGTTCATGCATTCCTTCAAACGCTTTTTACTGAGCGTGTTCCGAGTGCCAGGTGCATTGTGCAGGGCGGTGAAGATACAGTGGGGAGCAAGGTTATGGTCTTTGACCCTGTGCAGTGGAGCTCTGTCCAAAGCTATGGTTCACAGCACTGATCACACATTAGAATCACTGTAACGGGGGGCGGTGGAGAACGGTGGCTCATGCTTGTAATCCCAGCACTTTGGGAGGCCAAGGCGGGTGGATCACTTGAGCACAGGAGTTTGAGACCAGCCTGGCCAAAATGGTGAAAACCCGTCTCTACAAAAAAATACAAAAATTAGTTGAGCGTGGTGGCACACACCTGTGATCCCAGCTACTCGGGAGGCTGAGGCATGAGAATCACTTGAGCCCAGGACGCAGAGGTTGCAGTGAGCGGAGATCGCACCACTGCACTCCAGCCTGGGTGACAGAGGGAGACCCTGCTCCAAAAAAAAAAAAACAAGAATCCCTGAGGGGACTCTGAGTAACTTCAGATGCTGGGAGCCACCCACAGAGATTTTGATTCAGCTGGTCTCCAGTGGGGTTGGGGCACCTGTCTTTTTCAAAAGTTCCCTCCAGTGATTATAATACATGGCCAGGGTTGAGAGCCACAGGTCTCGAGGGAAAGATGAGGGACAAAATGACAGCTGTGATCAATCCTGTGCAGGTGACGTGAGGGTGCAGTGAGGACAAGGAGCAGGGGACTGTCACTGTCTTGGCGGGGAGGGAAGCCTCAATCCAGGAAGGGAGATTTTAGCTGAAATCTGACGGATGAGCATGCGTTACCTAGTTGGGATGGGGTGCAGGTCGGGGAGACATCCCGGTGAAGGTGACAGCCTGTATTAGAAAGCCCTTGAACGTGGAGAAAGGGGCACATGACAAGATTGGAGTTTGGGGCCAAATAATCCAGGGTGCCTGGCGACTTCATCTCTCTGAGCCTCAGTTTCTTTGTCAGTAAAGAACATGATATTGGCCGGGCGTGGTGGCTCAAGCCTGTAATCCCAGCACTTTGGGAGGCCGAGATGGGCGGATCACGAGGTCAGGAGATCGAGACCATCCTGGCTAACACGGTGAAACCCCGTCTCTACTAAAAATACAAAAAACTAGCCAGGCGAGGTGGCGGGCGCCTGTAGTCCCAGCTACTTGGGAGGCTGAGGCGGAAGAATGGCATGAACCCGGGAGGCAGAGCTTGCAGTGAGCTGAGATCCGGCCACTGCACCCCAGCCTGGGCGACAGAGCAAGACTTCGTCTCAAAAAAAAAAAGAACATGATATTTGGGAATGATATTTGTACATCTAGAGGGTTCCTCTGAGACCATGGGAAGGAACACAGAATGGGAAGCCCTGGGAGGGCTTTAAGTGCGATTATGAAATAATCAAATATAGTCGGCCCTCCATATTCATGGGGGGGTTGGTTCCAAGACCCCATGGATACGAGAATATGCAGCTGCTCAAGTGCCTTGTATAAAATAGGCCGGGCGCGGTGGCTCAAGCCTGTAATCCCAGCACTTTGGGAGGCCGAGACGGGTGGATCACGAGGTCAGGAGATCGAGACCATCCTGGCTAACACGGTGAAACCCCGTCTTTACTAAAAATACAAACAACTAGCCGGGCGAGGTAGCGGGCGCCTGTAGTCTAAGCCACTCGGGAGGCTGAGGCAAGAGAATGGCGTGAACCCGGGAGGCGTAGCTTGCAGTGAGCTGAGATCCGGCCACTGCACTCCAGCCTGGGCGACAGAGCGAGACTCCGTCTCAAAAAATAAAAAATAAAAAATAAAATAAAATAAGATGGCTAGGACAGCCAGCCCTTTGTATCTGTGGGTTTTGCTCCACGACCCAAGGTTGGTTGAATCCTTAAATATGGATGCCGGACTGTACGTGTTTTATTATTATTTATTTATTTACTTATTTATTGAGAAAGCATCTCGCTCTGTCACCCAGGCTGGAGTACAGTGGTATGATCTTAACTCACTGCAACCTCTACCTCCTGGGCTCAAGCCATCCTCCCACCTCAGCCTCCCCACTAGCTGGGACTACCAGTGCGTGCCACCATGCCTGGCTAATTTTTTAATTGTTTGTAGGGACAGGTTCTTCCTATGTTGCCCAGGCTGGTCTTGAACTCCTGGGCTCAAGGGATCTGCCCACCTTGGCCTCTCAAAGTGCTGGGATTATAGGCGTGAGCCACCATGGCTGGTCTTTTATATATTTTAAAACATATTTCCTGGGGCCAGTTGCAATGGCACATGCCTATAATCCCAGCTACTCAGGAGGCTGAGGTGGGAGGATCACTTGAGCCCGGGAGTTTGAGGCTGTAGTGAACTATGATCGCACTACTCCAGCCTGGGCAACACAGTGAGACTCCCGTCTCTGTCTGTGTATAATGGTCTCGTATAATAGACGATATGAGATCAAGTGTGAAAACAGTGGAAAATTTCCACCAGAGCCTCCCTCCTGCTGCCATTTTGGACTAAGTGACATCTGACATACATTTATTAAGCACCTACTGTGTGCCCTGGGTTGTGGGGTCCAGAGAATGAATGAAGCCCAGCCCATTTTCAGTAAGCTCATGGTATATCTGGAGTCTCTTAGTGGTCTGTGGAGGTGCCTGCAGGGCGAGAGAAGGAGGGTGTGGCTCTTTGTCCTCCCGACTCCCCAACATATGCACGTCGAGCACATCAGCTCTGCTTGCATCTGTGGTGTGGACTGAGTTTGCAACACAGTGATTCCACTTGAAAAGAGGATGAACCGCCGGGCGCGGTGGCTCAAGCCTGTAATCCCAGCACTTTGGGAGGCCGAGACGGGTGGATCACGAGGTCAGGAGATCGAGACCATCCTGGCTAACACGGTGAAACCCCGTCTCTACTAAAAAATACAAAAAACTAGCCGGGCGAGGTGGCGGGCGCCTGTAGTTCCAGCTACTCGGGAGGCTGAGGCGGGAGAATGGCGTAAACCCGGGAGGTGGAGCTTGCAGTGAGCTGAGATCCAGCCACTGTACTCCAGCCTGGGCGACAGAGCCAGATTCCGTCTCAAAAAAAAAAAAAAAAAAAAAAAAAGAAAAACCAAAAACTGAAAAGAGGATGAACCCTCGGCTGGGCACGGTGGCTCCTGCCTGTAATCCCAGCACTTTGGGAGTCCGAGGCAGGCAGATCACCTGAGGTCAGGAGTTCGATACCAGCCTGGCCAACGTGGTAAAACCCTGTCTCTACTAAAAATACAAAAATTACCCAGGCATGATGGTGGGTGCCTGTAGTCCCAGCTACTTGGGAGGCTGAGGCAGGAGAATCGCTTGAACCCGGGAGGCGGAGGTTGCAGTGAGCCAAGATCGCGCCACTGCACTCCAGCCTGGGTGGCAGAGCGAGACTCTGTCTCAAAAGGAAAAAAAGAAAGAAAAGAGGATGAACCTAAGAATAGAAAGATGGTATCCAGAACTTGGTGTTCGTGGGAAACGGCACCCAATTCTGGGCTCTCCGTTCCTGCAGGCCTAACTCCGGGCTCTCTGCTCCGCCAGCAGTGGCTCTGCAGGAGCCACAGAATCCTTTGCCTGATTCCAACCCAAGAGGCCCTTGCTTGGAACTAGAGAAAGCAATTTGGCCTCGCAGGTCTTCCATAGGAACTAGAGATAACAGTTGCCACGTATTGAGAACCTATTATTACAAAACGTATTTTAAATTTAACACCCCCACCCCCAGGAATTCTATTCAGGAATAAAGGCCCATTGTTCAGGTAAGAAAGCTGAGTGCAGAGGTGTAAGGCCCCTAGAACAGGTGGAGCTGGAGTTTGAATGTGGGCCTCCCAGCTAAGTCTTCTTCGCATTACTCTCTGCCACCCACCCAATGTCAGCTGTGACCAAGGCTGGCCCCTCTGGGGAACTGGGGGACATTGAACTTGAAGACTGCAGAGCCAGGGGTCCTTGGGATCCTGAGATAATTCTAGAATCATAGAATTCTGTGCTCCCTTTTCAATGAAATGTGCTGGTAACTAAAATGGGCTCTAGAGAGAGTCGGCCTGGGTTCGAATCTCCCCTACTCCATCCCTTACCAGCTCTGTGACTCTGGACAAGTTACTTTCTCTCTCTGAGCCTCCATTTCTTTATCTGTAAAGCAGGAATATCAGTAGGACCTAATTCCAGGGTTGATGGGAGGATTTAGTAAGTTAATCAATGCAAAACACTCGGAAGACTATCTGACACATAGTAGGTTTCAATAAAGGTTATGACCTATTGTTATTAATATTATTTGTATTAGTTCCTAGGACTGCTGTAACAAAGTACCGTACCCCGGGGGGAGGGGCTTAAACAACAGAAATTTCTTTTAACAAATTCTGGAGGCTGGAAGGCTGAGATCAGGGTATCAGCAGGGTTGGTTCCTTCTGAGGCCTCTCTCCTTGGCTTGTGGACGGCCGTCTTCTCCCTGGGTCTTTACATGGTCTACTGTCGTCTGTACCTGTCTGTGTCCTAATCTCGTCCTCTTTTTTTTTTTTTTTTTTTCCTTTTGAGACAGTCTCTCTTTCCCCCGGGGGGGTGCAGAGGTGAGACCTTGACTCACTGCAGCCTCAACCTCCTGGGCTCAAGTGATCCTCCCACCTCAGCCTCCTGAGTAGCTGGGACTACAGGTGTGCACCACCATGCCTGGCTAATTTATCTCTATTTCTTGTAAAGATGGGGTCTCCCTATGTTGCCCAGGCTGGTTTTGAACAACTGGGCTCAAGTGATCTTCCCACCTCTGACTCCCAACGTTTAGGGATTACAGGCATGAGCCACTGCATCAGCCCTAACCTCTTCTTATAGGGACAGCAATCGCACTGGATTGGGACCCACTCCAATGACTTCGTTTTAACTTCCTTGCCTCGTACAGACCCTATCTTTAAACAGGGTCACATTCTGAGGTCCTGGGAGGAAGGACTTCATGTGAATTTGAGGAGGGACACAGCTCAACCCATAACATAATTGATATTATTGGTTCCCATCCTCCTCTGGAGTAAGGTCTTTTCCATCTGCCTGATTTCCTGGGGTTTTTCTCCCCTTGTCACCCAGAAACCGCAGCCAGACGCTCAGCTCTGAGGCAAGTGTGGATGAAGGCGGCGTCTTTGAGAGTCTGAAGGCAGAGGCGGCCTCCCCACCAGCACTCTTCTCGGGCTTATCAGGAAGCCTCCCCACCAGCTCGTTCCCCTCCAGCCTGGTGCTGGGCTCTTCCGCTGGCGGTGGGGACGTGTTCATCCAGATGCCCGCGTCCAGGGAGGAAGGAGGGGGCCGGGGTGAGGGGGGTGCCTACCACCACCGCCAGCCCCACCACCACTTCCACCACGGCAGCCACCGAGGGGGCTCCCTGCTGCAGCACGTGGGTGGGGAGCACCGAGGGCACTCGGAGGAGGGAGGTGAGGAGCAGCCTGGGACGCCCGCCCCTGCCCTGTCCGAGCTGAAGGCTGTGATCTGCTGGCTCCAGAAAGGACTCCCCTTCATCCTGATCCTCCTGGCCAAACTGTGCTTCCAGCATAAGCTTGGTGAGTTCTGGGGGCATGGGTGTCCTAGCCATGGGCTTCAACACGCAGGCAGGCTGTGGGCTGGGGGCTCCTCCTCTGAAGCCCAGGGAGAGACAGTAGAGACCAACATGGGCTTCAGAGTGTGGGATTCTGAGTAGACCTGGGTTCAAATCCTGGCTGACTAGCTGTGTGACTTTGGGCAAGTCACTTGGCTTCTCTGAGCCTCAGTTTCCTCATCTGTCTAGTGGGAGTTATGATAGAAACTTCCTCACTGGTTGGCTGGTGTGAAGGAGCCCTGTGTAATAACTCAAACTGCTGGAGTCTGCACCCTAGCTCTGTCCCCTCCTAGCTGTGTGATGCTAGGTGCATTATTTAACCTCTCTGTGCCTTAGTTTCATCATCTGTAAAGTGGGGGTATGATTTTATATTCTTCATGGAATCACAGTGATGTTAAATTTGAGTTAATGTGTATAAAACACATTATTATATATATAGGCTAGAGTGCAGTGGTGCAGGTCTCAGCTCACTGCAGCCTTCGCTCACTGCAACTTTTGCCTCCCAAGTTCAAGCGATCCTCCCACCTCAGCCTCCTGAGTAGCTGGGACTACAGGCATGTGCTACCACACCCGGCTAAATGTAAAATTTTTTGTAGAGTCAAAGTCTCACTATATCAGCCTCCCAAAGTGCTGGGATTACAGGTATGAGCCACTGCCCCAGCATACTATATTTATTATTCACACACATTGAAATATTTAACATAGAGGCTGGCACACAGCAAATGATGAATCAATACTACCTACTGTTATTATTAGGAAATAATATAATGATTCATAAAGTGCTCAGCCTCCTATCTAACACATAGTCAACAGTCAGTAATTGGCCTCTAGTATACTGTTGTTTGTTTGTTTATTTTGACATGGAATTTTGTTCTTGTTGCCTAGGCTGGAGTGCAATGGTGCAACCTCTACTTACTGTAACCTCTGCCTCCCAGGTTCAAGCAATTCTCCTGCCTCAGCCTCCCAAGTGGCTGGGATTACAGGCAACAGCCACCATGCCCAGCTAATTTTTGTATTTTTTAGTAGAGACAGGGTTTCACCATGTTGGCCAGGTCTCGAACTCCTGACCTCAGGTGTTCTGTCCGCTTCAGCCTCCCAAAGTGCTGGGATTATAGGCGTGAGCCACTATGCCTGGCCTAGTATACCATTATTGTTATTATTAATGTTACTTACTGTTTTTTGGTTTGTTTGTTTTTGTTTTTGAGATGGAGTCTCACTGTGTCACCAGGCTGGAGTACAGTGGTGTGATCTCAGCTCACTGCAAACCTCTGCCCTCTGAGTTCAAGCGATTCTCAGCCCTAACCTCAAGTGATCCACCTGCCTTGGCCTCCCAAAGTGCTGGGATTACAGGCATGAACCACCATGCCCAGCTTACTTACTAGATCATGGTGTTGCTGTGCCCTGGCGGGCTTATAGGCTGTTGTTTTAGTGCTGCAGTAGGAGTGATGGTAAGAATTATCTTGTGGCCTACTATTTTCCATGAGAAAATATGAGTCAGGTGCGGTGGCTCAAACCTATAATCCCAACACTTTGCGAGGCCAAGATGGGAGGCTTGCTTGAGGCCAGGAGTTCAAGACCAGCCTGGGAAACATAGTGAGACCCTATCTCTACTAAAAAAAAAAAAAAAAGAGAGAGAGAGAGAGAAAGCCTCAAGAGGAGATGAGACCATTCTTTATTTCTTGTTTTCTTCTCTCTGGGATTCGTCCACCTTCCTTGCTGGGGTGCTGTCCTATCAGCCCCACCCTTTCTATTCCTAGAAGTGAAAGCTGGCATGTTCCCCATTACCCTGAATTCAGGCATCACAGCTAAGTTTTGTTTTGTGAGTATGGTCATTTTCTTTTTCACTTGGCAGGTTTTTTTTTTTTTTTTGATTGTTGGTTTTTAATCACAGAGAAGAGCACCAAAAAGGATTATGGGGCTACTCATTCTTGTTTTATGTGCTTATAGTGAAGAAATACAGCTTCTACAAAGTAGATCTAGAAAAATAGCTGGAGTGCACATACCTATTAAAAGAGTAAGTGAGGCCGGGCACAGTGGCTCACGCCTGTAATCCCAGCACATTGGGAGGCTGAGGTGGGCAGATCACTTGAGGTCAGGAGTTTGAGCCCAGCCTGGCCAACATGGTGAAACCCCATCTCTACTAAAAATACAAAAATTAGCTGGGCATGGTGGCAGGCACCTGTAATCCCAGCTACTCGGGAGGCTGAGGCACAAGAATCACTTGAAACTGGGAGGTGGAGGCTGCAGTGAGCTGCGATCGCACCACTGCACTCCAGCCTGGACAACAGAGTATGACAGTGTCAGATAGATAGATAGATAGATACGATCGATCGATCGATCGATCGATAGATAGAGCGAGCATCAGGTGAAAGAGGAATCCTGTCTGCAAATAACAAAAAGCAGGACTCAAAAATCATTATTCCAAGAGAATTCCAAGATTGTAACTTGGCAAACAGTGGCAATTACATGACTGGTGGAAGAAAATTCAATTCCGTTATGCCATCTGCCTGGGTCATGTTTGTCTGTTAGCTGGGATTTTTTTTTTTTCTCATTGAACATTAAACTTGAATTCCTTACGGTGCTGTGAGTTCTTTCTTTCTTTCATTTTTTTTTTTTTTTTTTTTTTTTTT
>NC_045443.1:114442735-114721150 GCF_002776525.5 Piliocolobus tephrosceles
TGTTTGTCTGTTAGCTGGGATTTTTTTTTTTTCTCATTGAACATTAAACTTGAATTCCTTACGGTGCTGTGAGTTCTTTCTTTCTTTCATTTTTTTTTTTTTTTTTTTTTTTTAAGACAGAGTCTTGCTCTGTTGCCCAGGCTGGAGTACAGTGGTGTGATCTCGACTCACTGCAGCCTCCTCATCCTGGGTTCAAGCAATTCTTGTGCCTCAGCCTCCTGAGTAACTGTGACTACAGGCGTGCCCACCAAGTCCAGCTAATTTTTGTATTTTTAGTAGAGATGTTATTTCACCATGTTGGCCAGGCTGGTCTCAAACTCCTGGCCTCAAGTGATCTGCCTACCTCGGCCTCCCAAAGTGCTGGGATTACAAGCGTGAGCCACTGCGTCCAGCTCTGAGTTTTTTCAATGTATGCTTTTATCACAAATTCTATCTGATTCTATCAGATTCTTTTTGAAAGTAGAAATAATAAGAGGCATCATTTACTAACTGCTAGGGATTATGAAGTGGAAGCTTTATCCCTCCATGAGGTGTAAGTAATGTTATTGCTGTGTCTATTTTACAGATGAGGAAACTGGGGCTCAGAGAGGTGCAGTGACTTGCCCAAGCTCACACAGAGAGGAAGTGGCAGAGCTGAGAATTGAACCCGGCCCTTACCAGACTGCACAGCCCATCCCCTTAGCCAGTGCTATAAAGTATCCCCACAGGGACCTAAATCCTGTCCCTAAGTCAGAATGACTCAGAATTCCCAGAGATTTAGATGGCAGCCCAAATCTCCCAGAAGTGGGATTTTTTTTTTTTAATTTTTCTCTCTCTTCTGTCAACTCCAAGGGGCCCAGGGATGCGTCTTTTCCCTCATGTTGCTCAGCACCCGGGCTAGGCCTGATGAGTCTAAGTGGGTGACGTCAGGCCCTTCTCTGTCCCACAGGCATCGCTGTGTGCATTGGGATGGCTAGCACCTTCGCCTATGCCAACTCCACGCTTCGAGAACAGGTCTCTCTGAAGGTGAGTTACTTGCCAATCTAGTCTCCTGTGGCTGCTGCAACAAACAGCCACAAGCCAGGCGCAATCATCCCGCTAAGTCTCCAAAGTCCATTGTATCATTCTTATGCCTTTGCGTCCTCATAGCTTAGCTCCCACATATCAGTGAGAACATATGATGTTTGATTTTCCATTCCTGAGTTACTTCACTTGGAATAATAGTTTCCAGTCTCATCCAGGTCACTGCAAATGCTGTTAATTCATTCCTTTTTATGGCTGTGTAGTATTCCATCACATATGTGTATATGTGTGTGTGTGTGTATATATATACATATATATGTGTGTGTATATATACATACACACACACATATATGATGGAATATATATACACACACACACACACACACATACCACAATTTATGTACTTGTTGATTGATGGGCATTTGGGTTGGTTCCAAGATTTTGCTATTGTGAATTATGCTGCTATAAACATGCGTGTGCAAGTATCTTTTTTGAATAATGATTTCTTTTCCTCTGGGTAGATGCCTAACAGCAGGATTGCTGGATCAAATGGTAGCTATACTTTTAGTTCTTTAAAGAATCTCCACACTGTTTTCCATAGTGGTTGTACTAGTTTACATTCCCACCAGCAGTGTACAAGTGTTCCCTGTCCACTGCATTTACACTAGCATTTATTGTTTTTTGATTTCTTGATTATGGCCATTCTTGCAGGAGTGAGGTGGTATCACATTGTGGTTTTGATTTGCATTTCCCTGATCATGAGTGATGTTGAGCATTTTTTCACATTTTTGTTGGCCATTTGTGTATCGTCTTTTGAGAATTGTCTGTTCATGTCCTTAGCCCACTTTTTGATGGGATTGTCTGTTTTTTTCTTACTGATTTGTTTGAGTTCATTGTAGATTCTGTCAGATGTACAGATTGTGAAGATTTTTCTCCCACTCTGTGGGTCGTCTGTTTACTCTGCTGACTGTTCCTTTTGCCATGCAAAAGCTCTTTAGTTTAATTAGGTCCCAGCTATTTATCTTTGTCTTTATTGTATTTCCTTTTGGGTTCTTGGTCATGAAATCCTTGCCTAAGCCAATGTCTAGAAGGGTTTTTCCAATGTTATCTTCTAGAATTTTTATAGTTTCAGGTCCTAGGTTTAAATCCTTAATCCATCTTGAGTTGATTTTTGTATAAGGTGAGAGATGAGGATCCAGTTTCATTCTCCTCATGTGGCTAGCCAATGATCCCAGCACCATTTGTCGAAAAGGGTGTCCTTTCCCCACTTTATGTTTCTGTTATGTTCAGTTAGCTGTAAGTATTTGGGTTTATTTCCGGATTCTCTATTCTGTTCCATTCATCTGTGTGCCTATTTTTGTACCAGTACCACGCTGTTTTGGTGACTACAGCCTTATAGTATAGTTTGAAATTAGGGAGTGTGATGCCTCCAGATTTGTTCTTTTTGCTTAGTCTTGCTTCAGTTATGTGGGCTCTTTTTTGGTTCCATATGAATTTTAGAATTGTTTTTTTCTAATTCTGTGAAGAATGATGGTGGTATTTTGATGAGGATTGCATTGAGTTTGTAGATTGCTTTTGGTAGTATGGTCATTTTCACAATATTGATTCTACCAATTCATGAGCATGGGATGTGTTTCCATTTGTTCGTGTCATCTATGATTTCTTTCAGCAATGTTTTGTAGTTGTCCTTGTAGATGTTTTTTGACTCCTTGGTTAGGAATATTCCTAAGTTTTGTTTTGTTTTGTTTTGTTTTTTGCAGCTATTGTATAAGGGGTTGAGTTCTTGATTTGATTCTCCACTTGGTTGCTGTTGGTGTATATAAAAGAGCTACTGATTTGTGTACATTAATCTCGTACCTGGAAATTTTGTTTTATATTGGCTGATTCATCACAGATGGCTTTTATTACACTAAGGTATGTCCCTTGTATGCCAATTTTGCTGAGAGTTTTAATCGTAAAGGGATGCTGGATTTTGTCTAATGCTTTTTCTGCATCTATTGAAATGATCAGGTGATTTTTGTTTTAAATTCTGTTTATGTGGTGTATCACATTTATTGACTTGCGCATGTTAAACCATCCCCGCATCCCTGGTATGAAACGCATTTGATCATGGTGGATTATCTTTTTGGTAATTTGTTGGATTCAGTTAGGAAGTATTTTGTTAAGGATTTTAGCATCTATGTTCATCAAGGATATCCATCTGTAGTTTTCTTTTTTGGTTATGTCCTTTCCTGGTTTTGGTATTAGGGTGATGCTGGCCTCATAGAATGAGTTAGGGAGGGTTCCTTCTTTCTCTATCTTGTGGAATAATGTTTAAAAGATTGGTACTAATTCTTCTTTGAATGTCTAGTAAAATTCTGCTGTGAATCTGTCTGGTCCTGGACATTTTTTTGTTGGTAATTTTTTAATTACCATTTCAATCTCACTGCTTGTTATTGGTCTGTTTAGGGTATCTAATTCTTCCTGATTTAAGCTAGAAGGGTTGTATTTTTCCAGGAATTTATCCATCTCTTCTAGGTTTTCTAGTTTATGTGCATAAAGGTGTTCATAGTATCCTTGATTGACCTTTTATATTTCAGTGGTGTCAGTTGAAATATCTTCTGTTTCGTTTCTTAGTGAGGTTATTGGATTTTCTCTCTTCTTTTCTTGGTTAATCTTGTCAATGGTCTATCAGTTTGATTTATCTTTTCAAAGAACCAGCTTTTTGTTTCATTTATCTTTTGAATTTTTTGTTTGTTTGTTTCAATTTCATTTAGTTCTGCTCTGATCTTGGTTATTTCCTTTATTCTGCTGGGTTTGGGTCTGGTTTCTTCTTGTTTCTCTAGTTCCTTGAGGTGTGACCTTAGAGTGTCAGTTTGTGCTCTTTCAGTCTTTTCGATGTAGGCATTTAGGGCTATGAACTTTCCTCTTAGCACCGCCTTTGCTGTATCCCAGAGGTTTTGATAGGTTGTGTCATTATTGTCATTCAGTTTGAAGAATTTTTAAATCTCCATCTTGATTTCGTTTTTGACCCAATTATCATTCAGGAGCAGGTTATTTAATTTCCGTGTATTTGCATGGTTTTGAAGTTTCCTTTTGGAGTTGATTTCCAGTTTTGTTCCGCTGTGGTCTGAGAGAGTACTGATATAATTTCAATTTTCTTAAATTTATTGAGGCTCATTTTGTGACCTATCATGTAGTCTATCTTGGAGAAAGTTCCATGCGCTGTTGGATAGAATGTGTGTTCTGCAGTTGTCAGATGAAATGTTCTGTATATATCTTAAATCCATTTGTTCCAAGGTATAGTTTAAATCCATTGTTTCTTTGTTGACTTTCTGTCTTGATGATCTGTCTAGTGCTGCCAGTAGAGTACTGAAGTCCCCCACTATTATTGTGTTGCTGTCTATCTCATTTCTTAGGTCTATTAGCAATTGTTTTCTAAATTTGGGAGCTCCAGTGTTAGGTGCATATATATTTAGAAATATGATATTTTCCTGTTGGACAAGGCCTTTTACCATTATATAATGTCCCTCTTTGTCTCTTATAACCACTGTTGCTTTAAAGTTTATTTTGTCTGATATAAGAATAGCTACCCCTGCTTGCTTTTGGTGTTCATATGCATGAAATGTCTCTTTCCACCCCTTTAAGTTTATGTGAGTCCTTATGTGTTAGGTGAGTCTCCTGAAGGCAGCAGATGATTGTTTGGTGAGTTCTTATCTATTCTGTGGTTCTGTGTCTTTTAAGTGGAGCATTTAGGCCACTTACATTCAATGTTAGTATTGAAATGTGAGGTACCATTGCATTCATCATGCTCTTTGTTGCCTGTGTACTTTGGTTTTTTTCATTTTTTGTTTTCGCTTTTTAACTTGTATTTTTGTTTTACGGTCCTGTGTGATTTATGCTTTAAAGAGGTTCTATTTTGATGTGTTTCCAGGATTTGTTTCAAGATTTAGAGCTCCTTTTAGCAGTTCTTATAGTGGTGACTTGGTAATGGCAAATTCTTGGTAATGGCGAATTCTCTCAGCATTTGTTTGTCTGAAAAATACTGTATCTTTCCTTCATATATGATTGTTAGTTTCACTGGATACAAAATTCTTGGCTAATCATTGTTTTGTTTGAGGAGGCTGAAGATAGGGCCCCAATCCCTTCTGGCTTGTAGGGTTTCTGCTGAGAAATCTGCTGTTAATCTGATAGGTTTTCCTTTATAGGTTAGCTGGTGCTTCTGTCTCACAGCTGTTAAGACTCTTTCCTTCGTTTTAACTTTGAATAACCTGATGACAGTGTGCCTAGGCAAAGACCTTTTTGCGATGAATTTCCGAGGTGTTCTTTGTGCTTCTTGTATTTGGATGTCTAGGTCTCTAGCAAGGCCTGGGAAGTTTTCCTTGATTATTCCCCCAAATATGTTTTCCAAGTTTTCAGAATTCTTTTCTTCTTCAGGAACACTGATTATTCTTAAGTTTGGTCATTTAACATAATCCCAGACTTCTTGGAGGCTTTGTTCATATTTTCTTATTCTTTTTTCTTTGTCTTTGTTAGATTGGGTTAATTCAAAGACTTTGTCTTTGAATTCTACTTGTTCAAGTCTATTGCTAAGACTTTCCAGAGCATTTCACATTTCTAAAAGTGTATCCAAAGTTTCCTGAATTTTTTATCTTTTTTTCTTTAAGCTATCTATTTCCTTGAGTATTTCTCCCTTCACTTCTTATATCATATTTTGGATTTCATTGCATTGGGCTTTGCCTTTCTCTCGTCCCTCCCTGATTAGCTTAATAACTAACCTCCTGAATTCTTTTTCAGGTAAATCAGGGATTTCTTCTTGGTTTCGATCCATTGCTGGTGAACTAGCATTATTTTTTGGGGGTGTGAAGAGCCTTGTTTTGTCATATTACCAGGGTTGGTTTTCTGGTTCCTTCTCATTTGGGTAAGCTCTGTCAGACGGAAGGTCTAGGGCTGAAGGCTGTTGTTCAGATTCTTTTGTCCCACGGGTGTTCCCTTGTTGTATTCTCCCCCTTTTCCTATGGATGTGGCTTCCTGTGAGCCAAACTGCAGTGATTGTTGTCTGTCTTCTGGGTCTAGCCACCCAGTGAGTCTACCTGGCTCCAGGCTGGTACCGGGGGTTGTCTGCACAGAGTCCTGTGATGTGAACTGTCTATGGGTCTCTCAGCTGTGGATACCAGTGCCTGTTCCCGTGGAGGTGGTGGAGGGTACAATGGACTCCATGAGGGTTCTTAGCTTTGGTGGTTTAATGTGCTATTTTTGTGCTGGTTGGCCTCCTGCCAGGAGGTGGCGCTTTCCAGAGATCATCAGCTGCAGTAATGTAGAGAGGAACCAGCAGGGCCCTAGAACTCCCAAGTTTATTTGCCCATTGTCTTCCGCTACCAGAGAAGACCTTCGTAGGAAAGGACCTGGTGGGGGTGAGGCTAGGCGCGTCTGACCTCAGACTCTTCCTTGGGTGGGTCTTGCTATGGGGGAAGTAGGTGACATTCCCAGGTCGCTGGATTTGTGTACCAAGGAGGATTATGGCTGCTTCTGCTGAGTCATGCAGGTTGTCAGGGAAGTGGGGGAAAGCTGGCAGTCACAGGCCTCACCCAGCTCCCATGCAAAATGAAGGGCCTGTCTCACTCCCACCGTGCTCACCGCAACAGCCCCCAGACCAGTTCCAGGTGGAGAGCGAGAGGGGCTTGAAAACCCGCCCCAGGCTATCCACTTCCCAGCTGCCAAGGAAGAGGCTTTAGTTCTTCCCCCTGCCGTGGAGTCTGCACGCTGGATTTGCACCCTCCCCTGAGTTCTGGCCAGGAGGCTTCATACCCTGTTCAAATTATTACAGAGTTCAGCTAGAGATTTGCTTCTTCCTGTGGAGTTTTAGCCCCTGCCTCTACCCATTGGATCTCCGTGGTGCCAGGCAGGAAAGGACTGCTCGGGGACCCAGCGAGCTCCCAGGGCCTTGCTGTTGCTTCCTTTACCGCTGTATTTTGCTCAGCTCTCCAAATTGACTCAGCGCCAGATAAAGTCGGAGACTTCTCCCGCAAACAGACCTTCAGCTTCCCTGGTGAGGGTGAGTGTTTGGGAGAGGAGGGTCTCCCTTTCCCATTTCCGCAGTTGGGGCACTCACAGTTTTGCCGGGCTCTCCTGGGTCCTGCAGGAGCGGTCCGCTTCCTTCAGAGAGTCTGTGGGTCCTCTCAGGATTGCTGGTTTGTCCTTGCAGTCAATCTGGTGCTAAAGTTCACAATGCGAGCTGCCACCCGCTGCTGCGTCTGGAGCTGCAATCTAGTCCTGCCTCCCATCCGCCATGATCTCACCAAAACCTCTTCTTTTATTTTATAATTTTTAGAGACAGAGTCTTGTCCTGTCACCCAGGCTGGAGTGCAGTGGCATGACCATAGCTTATTGCAGCTTCCAACTCCCAGGCTGAAGCGATCCTCCGACTTCAGCCTCCTAGAGAGACCATGCTTCTGCCTGTCACCCCTGGGTAGATCCCTGAGTGTTCCTTCCTTCTCCCCTCCAACAGCAGCATCTCCTTCACATACCCCTGGCCCAGTCCCTTTACGCCACAGACATTCAGCTCATTAGCTCTCTTTCATTTCTTGTTTCTTTTTGAAACGGAGTCTTGCTCTGTTGCCCAGGCTGGAGTGCAGTGGCATGATCTCGGCATACTGCAACCTCTGCCTCCCAGGTTCAAGCAATTCCCCTGCCTCAGTCTTCCCAGTAGCTGGGACTACAGACACACACCACCATGCCCGGCTAATTTTGTATTTTTAGTAGAGATGGGGTTTCGCCATGTTGGCCAGGCTGGTCTCAAACTCCTGGTAATCTGCACGCCTCGGTCTCCAAAAGTGCTGGGATTACAGGCGTGAGCCACCACACCTGGCCCCATTAGGTTACTTTCATTCCACCTTCATGCTTATGGCCATACCTCTTACGCTGCAGGCTGGACATAGAGCTTCACCGCCATCCTCGTGCATGTCCTCTGTGTCTGCTGAGCACTGTGTGCCTAGCACAGTGCTGAGCCCATTGCTCATCTCGGCAGGTTCATCCCAGCAACCGGGGAGGGAAACAAAATCATTCTGTCATTTTCCCACCGAGGAAAGAGTGGCTCAGAGACACTAAGTTCCTTACCTGAGGTCACACAGCCAGTGCAAGTGGTGGCATCATGATTTGCACCCGGATAGTTGAGCCCATGCTCATTCCAGGTTCAAATCCCTTCTCCTCCACCCACCTGCAGGCCCTCAATTAGGTTACCTTGGTGATCTCAGCCTCAGGTGCCGCCTCTGGAAAAGAGCCTGTTGGCACCAGTTCACAAACCCATTGAAAGGATTAAATAAAATAGTGCATCTAGGCAGGTCGTGGTGGCTCATGCCTGTAATCCCAACTACTCACCTGTAATCCCAACTACTCACCTGTAATCCCAACTACTCAGGAGGCTGAGGCATGAGAATCATTTGAATCTGGGAGGTAGAGGTTGCAGTGAGCCAAGATCACACCACCACACTCCAACCTGGGTGACAGAGTGAGACTCTGTCTCGAAAAAGAAGAAAAAAAGAAAAGAGCCAGGCGCGGTGGCTCATGCCTGTAATCCCAGCACTTTGGGAGGCCAAGGTGGGCGGGTCACTTGAGGGCAGGAGTTCGAGACCAGCCTGAACAATGTGGTGAAATTCCATCTCTACTAAAAAAAATACAAAATTAGCCAGGTGTGGTGGCTCACACCTGTAATCCCAGGTACTTGGGAAGCTGAGGCAGGAGAATTGCTTGAACCCAGGAGGTGGAGGTTGAAGTGAGCCAAGATCATGTCATTGCACACCAGCCCAGGCAATAAGAGTGAAACTCCATCAGAAAAGAAAAAAAAAAGAAAGAAAAGAGAGAAAAGAAAGGAAGGAAAGAAGGAAGGAAGGAAGGAGGGAGGGAGGGAGGGAAAGAAGAAAGGAAAAGAATGGAAAAGGAAAAGAAAGGAAAAGAAGAAAGGAAAGAAGAAAGGAAAAGAAAGGAAAAGAGTGCATACAAGGTGTAGTGCATAAGTACTGGGCATGGTGGCCTATGCCTCTAATCCCAGCAACTCAGGAGGCTGAGGCAGGAGGATCCCTTGAACCCAGGAGTTTGAGACCAGCCTGGGCAACATAGCAAGACCCCCCTCTTCTCTATAATTTTTTTTTTTTTTTTTTTTGAGATGAAGTCTCAGTCTGTCACCCAGGCTGGAGTGCAGTGGTGCAATCTCCACTCACTGCAACCTCCGCCTCCCAAGTAGTGAGATTACAGGTGTGTACCACCAACGTTACCAAGCGATTCTCCTGCCTCAGCTTCCTGAGTAGGTGAGATTACAGGCGCATGCCACCACGCCCAGATCATTTTTGTATTTTTAGTAGAGATGGGGTTTTGCCACGTTGGCCAGGCTGGTCTTGAACACATGACCTCAGGTGATCCACCCACCTCAGCCTCCCAAGTGCTGGGATTACAGGCATGAGCCATTGCACCCGGCTTGCAAAATTTTTTTTTAAAGTTAGCCAGGTGTGGTGGCATGTGCCTCTCCTCCTAGCTACTCAGGAGGCTGAAGCAGGAGGATTGCTTGATCCCAGGAGTTTGAGGCTGCAGTGAGCTATGATTGCACTACTGCACTCCAGCCTGGGCAACAGAGCAAGACCTTCTCTGTTTAAAGAAAAAAAAAAAAAGGTGCTGTTTAGCATGGTGCCTGGCATATAGGAAACATTTAATTGAGCTAGTTTTCAAAAGTCTGTGCTTTCAGAAAAAAAAAAAAAAACTCATCAAAAAGGGGCCTAAGGATGTGAATAGGCAATTCTCAAAAGAAGATACACAAATGGCCATCAAACTTATGAAAAAATACTCAACATCACTAATGATCAGGGAAATGCAAATCAAAACACAATGCAATACCACCTCACTCCTGCAAGAATGGCCATCATCAAAAAAATCAAAAAATAATAGATGCCGGTATGGATGCAGGAACACTTTTACAGTGCTGGTGGGGACATAAACCAATACAACCACTATGGAAAACAGTGTGGAGATTCCTTAAAGAACTGAAAGTAGAAGTACCATTTGATCCAGCAATCCTACTACTGGGCATCTACCCAGAGGAAAAGAAGTTATTATACGAAAAAAATACTTGCTCACACATGTTTATAGCAGCACAGTTCACAATTTCAAAAATGTAGAACCAGCCCAAATGCCCATCAATCAATGTGTAAGTAAAGAAAGTGTGGTATATGTATATGAAGGAATACTACTCAGCCATAAAAAGGAATGAATTAATGGAATTCGCAGCAACCTGGATGAGATTGGAGATTATTATTCTAAGTAAAGTAACTCAGGAATGAAAAAAATAAACCTTTTATGTTCTCACTGATAAGTGGTAGCTAAGCTGTGAGGATGCAAAGGCATAAGAATGATACAGTGGACTTTGGGGACTCTGGGGGAAAGGGTGGGAAGGGGGTGAGGGATAAAAGACTGCAAATTGGGTTCAGCATATACTGCCCAGGTGATGGGTGTGTGAAAATCTCGCAGATCACCACTGAAGAACTTATTCATGTAATAGCACCTGTTCACCAAAAACCTATGGAACTAATTTTTTTTTTTTAAGTCTGTGCTTTCTCCTGCACAGGTGATCCCATAATAATCACCAGCTTCACTGACCCTTCTATAACATCATCTGCTTTCTCAAAAACACTTGGGCCTCCATGCAGGATGGAGGACAACCTGGTCTCCATTTGCACGTGAGCACATTGAGGTTCGGAGTTGGGGACAGAGTCAGAGGTCCTTCCTGACCCTTAGTCTCATCTTCTTTATGCAAACTCCTTTCTGCTGCTCTTAAAACAGTAGGAGGGGCCAGGGACAGTGGCTCATGCCTATAGTTCCAGCACTTTGGGAGGCTGAGGCAGGTAGATCACCTGAGTTCAGGAGTTCGAGACCAACCTGGCCAACATGGTGAAACCCCGTCTCTACTAAAAATACAAAAATTAGCTGGGCATGGTGGCGGGCACCTGTAATCTCAGCCACTTGGGAGGCTGAGGCAGGAGAACCACTTGAACCCAGGAGGCAGAGATTGCAATGAGCTGAGATTGCGCCATTGCACTCCAGCCTGGGCAACAAGAGTGAAACTCCGTCTCAAAAACAAACAAGCAAAAATAGCTTTGGGGGCTAGGTCTCTCTAAAATGCAGTAACATCCAAATGGCACCTTTACTTAAATTTTAGGAGCTAAGAGGATCTCTGTATCCATGGACTGGCCTCCAGAGGTCCTTGATCCTCATGAAGACACAGGTGACACTTTGCCTGTGTGTGCATATCTTCCATAAGAGCAGGTCTACATGGCCCTTAGTAAGCGTAGCCATCTCAGCTTATTAGGAGAAAACTACCTCCTTTGTCCTTCAGATTTTGTCTTCCCAGAACATTGCTAATTCCCTCTTCCTATTCCACCTTTGGTTTGGATTCATAGAGAATTAAACTGGAATCTATTATTTATTGGAGTAAAAAGAGCTACCGGGTGGATTAATCACATTGATAAGAGCAGTTGGTTGGTTGGAGGTGGTTTCTAGCGTCATTAACCTTGACCGCTCCTGGAATAATGGGTGGATGGAGATGCATTTGTTTCGTCCACTCTCTGGAAATGTGCATCGTAACAGTGCGTGGGGCACTGAGCTGTGTCTAGAGACAGTGTGTATGAGCATTTACCGAAACCACAGGGAAGGTTGCACTGGGAAAGTTATGACCTCATCTTATTCCAGCAATGTAGCCACTCCAGTCCAAGAAAAGACATGAGCTGTTGAGAATCAACAGCAGAGGGGTCTGCCTGCGTGTCCCAGGGTACACAGGCAGGAACATGCCCCCCTTTGCATCTCCTTCAGACATTTCCTAGGATTGCTCTAAGACTGTGAAACTGCTGGGAAACAGCAAACAGGATTTCCAATTTGTCTTCCTGGGGACTAGACAGGAACGAGGCTGAAGAAGGAGAAATGGGGCTAGATTGTGAAGGGCTTTGAGAATTAGGTGTATAAGTTTGAATTTAATTCTACGCTGTGGTGCTCCATGGAACGGTCAGTCCAGGGCAGTGGGCTAGAGGTCTGTCCTAGAAAAAGTGAAAGCAGAAATTTCCAACTTCTAGATCCGAACCTTCACTGGGTTATAAACTCTTAATAATCAGTCCTATTGCTTAGCAAGCTTCAAATATGAATCTGTACCAGACTGAATGTTTGCATTTAAAAATGTGACTTTTGCCTGTAATTCCAGTGTTTTGGGAGCCCAAGGCAGGAGGATCACTTGAGGCGAGGAGTTTAGGACTAGCCTGAGCCAAATAGCAAGATTCTGTCTCTACAAAAACATTTTTTTTTTCAATTAGCCAGGTATAGTGACACCTGCCTGTGGTGCTAGCTACTCAGGAGGCTGAGGCAGGAGGATCACTTGAGCCCAGGAGTTCAAGGTTACAGTGAGCTATGATCACCCTACTGTACTCCAGCCTAGGCAACAGAAAAAATAAATAAAATTAAAAATTTGATTTAATCTTTAACAACTCCATTTTCAAATGAAGACACATGCCCTTGAGGTTTCTTAACCTCTCTGTGCTTTAGTTCTTAACAGCATTTTATGTACTTTGATTCTTACAACTCTATAAGGTAGATACTAAGATATACCCATTTCACAGATGAGGAAAGGGAAACTGAAAGAGTTTAAATAACTTGCCTGGAGTTGGACGGCTCCCACACAGGATTTGACCAGGGATTTGAATGTGTGCCATCCAGCTCGAGTCTGCTACGAACCACGTTGCTCTCTTGCCTTTCTAGATAGTTTTTGAAGCAGATGTCCACCATTCTGCCACCTTCTCCGTGACTACCCCTTGGGTCTCAGTGGAATGGAAAGGTTCCAATGCCCTTCCCTTCACCTTCAGCACCACTTCCTTCAAAACGTTGACAAAGTGAAAAGCTGCCAGTCATCAGGGTACATTCTGGAAGGTTCTGCCACGTCCACCTTTGATATCACAGATCTCTTGCTTTGTCTTCAGGAGAAGAGGTCGGTACTGGTCATCTTGTGGATCTTGGCCTTTCTGGCGGGGAACACCCTCTATGTGCTTTATACATTCAGCTCCCAGCAGCTGTACAACAGGTGAGCATGGGAATCCAGCCCCCACGGTGGGAGAGTGGGGCACTTGGCTGGGCTTGGGGCATATACCCTTTCACTTGAGAATGAGGCACAAGCTCTATGTCATGTTATAAATTCCAAATTCCACCCTGCTATTACTCCTCATGCATATCTAAACCAGCACTCAATAGTAGAAATTCAAGGCAAGCCACATAGGTAAATTAACATCTTCTAGTTACTGAAAACTAAACAGAAACAGGTGGAATCAATTATAATAATTGATTTTATTTAACCCAGTATATCAAAAATATTTGGGTTTTGTTTGTTTGTTTGTTTTGAGACAGGATCTCACCGCATCACCCAGACTAGCAGTAGTGTGATCATGGCTCACTGGAGCCTCGACCTCCCTGGGCTCAGGTGATCCTCCCACCTCAGCCTCCCAAGTAACTGGTACTACAGGTGCATGCCACCACACCTGGCTAATTTTTATAGTTTTTGTAGAGACGGAATTTCCCGTTGTTGCCCAGGCTGGTCTCGGACCTCTGAGCTCAGGCGATCCACCTGCCTTGGCCTCCCAAAGTGCTGGGATCATTACAGGCATGGGCCACCGCACCTGGCCCCAAAAGATTGTCATTTCAACATGCAATCGATATAAAAATTATAAATGAGATATTTTACTTTTTTTTTTTTTTTTTTGAGATGGAGTCTCACTCTGTTGCCCAGGCTGGAGTGCAGTGGTGTGATCTTAGCTCACTGCAATCTCGGGTTCAAGCAGTTCTCCCGCCTCAGCCTCCTGAGTAGCTGGGATCACAGGCACGTGCCACCACGCCCAGTGAATTGTTGTATTTTTAGTAGAGACAGGGTTTCACCATATTGGTCAAGCTGGTCTCAAACTCCTGACCTTGTGATCCGCCTGCCTCGACCTCCCAAAGTGCTGGGATTACAGGCGTGAGCCACTGTGCCTGGTTTTGCATTCTTTTTTTACATTAAGTCTTTGTAATCTGGTATCTTACACATACAGCTTATGTCAGTTCCAACCAATCACATTTCAAGTATTCAAAATGGTTAGTGAACACTGTATGAATAGTGCAGCTCTGGAATATTTCTGGAAGGACAACCAAGAAACTGGAAATAATAATTGCCTCTTGGTGGGCACTGGAGATCAGAAACCTACTTTGCGCAGTTTGGCCTTTTTTTTTTTTTTTTTGAGATGGAGTTTCACTCTTTGTTGCCCAGGCTGGGGTGCAGTGGTGCAATCCTGGCTCACTGCAACCTCTGCCTCCCAGGTTCAAGTGATTCTCCTGTCTCAGCCTCTTGAGTAGCTAGGATTACAGGTGCCTGCCACCACACCCAGCTAATTTTTGTATTTTTCGTAGAGATGGGGTTTCACCATGTTGGCCAGGCTGGTCTCGAACTCCTGACCTGAGGTGATCCGTCGACCTCGGCCTCCCAAAGTGCTGGGATTACAGGTGTGAGCCACTGGGCCCGGCCGAAAATTCTTTTGAAACGAGACGCTTCCTCCACAAATCTGCCAGCCTAAATGATGCAGGCAGAATCTCACTCACTCCCATGGACATCTCGAATGGTCAACAGTTTCTCTCCTGAGTTCCTTCAGGGCTGCTTGCCAGCCTCCAATTTTTTTTAGTGAGTTTGTTTCCCCTGGTGCCTATACATTGCTGTCCATAGTTGCTGCCCCATCAATATTTGTCAAATAAATGAATAGCTCATATTTTTTTTTTTTTTTTTTTTTTGAGACACAGTCTTTCTCTATTGCCCTAGCTGGAATGTAGTGGTGCCATCATGGCTCACTGCAGCCTTGAACTCCTGCGCTCAAGTAGTCCTCCCACCTCAGCCTCCCGAAGTGCTAGGAATACTGGCACAGACCCCCACACCTGGTCACAATTTTTAAAGTTACTTATATTTCTAATTTCAAAAGTAATTTATTTTTAATTGTGAAAATTGGAAAACCCATTTCAAAAGGACCAAAACCACCTCCAATTCTGTCACCTAACATAAATGTCATGCTAACATTTTTCTCTACATATTTATACCTATTTGTTGTGGAAATTGTAGCATGCAGAACATGCCATTGTACAACTCTTTCATTTACCAGCATATCACTTTAATGCACAAGAAATGTCAATAAATGCAAGGAGCATTTCTTTATTTATTTTGAGACAGAGTCTTGCTCTGTCGCCCAGGCTGGAGTGCAGTGGCACAATCTTAGCTCACTGTAACCTCCATCTCCTGGGTTCAAGTGATTTTCCTGCCTCAGCCTCCTGAGTAGCTGGGATTACAGGCAAACGTCACTACACTTGACTGATTTTTTTTTTTTTTCTTGAGACAGGATCTTGCTCTGTCGCCAGGCTGGAGTGCAGTGGCATGATCTTGGCTCACTGCAACTTCTCCCTTCTGGGTTCAAGCGATTCTCCTGCCTCAGCCTCCCAGGTAGCTAGGACTACAGACACATGCCACCACACCCAGCTAATTTTTGTATTTTTAGTTGAGACAGGGTTTCACCAAGTTGGCCAGGATGGTCTCGATCTCTTGACCTTGTGATCTACCTGCCTTGGCCTCCCAAAGTGCTGGGACTACAGGTGTGAGCCACCGCACCCGGCCAATTTTTTATAATTTTAATAGAGACAGGGTTTCACCATGTTGGTCAGGCTGGTCTCAAACTCCTGACCTCAGGTGATCTGCTTGCCTTGGCCTCTCAAAGTGTTGAGATTACAGGCATGAGCCACCATGCCCAGCTGCAAGTAGCATCTATTGACACTTCCTGTGTATGTGCCTAAGACTATATTAAGAAAACATATCAACTAAGGGCCCTTTGGGTTACCAGCTTAAGCAAACAGGGAATTCTTCCAGGCATTGCTCCATGCAGGGACTCAAACAATCCTAGGAAAACCAAACAACAAGGCCTGAGAAAGGGCAGGGACCAGGGACTTCCTGGAATTTGATGTTCAGTTCTTGGCATGACTTAGCCATTCACTGGCAGTCTCTGTTTCTCCTTTAAAGTTAAAGAGAGCGCACCTCTGATTGGCTTTTCATGGGCCATGGGAGCTGGGTCGCAGAGTCCAGTGGGGATGTGGATGCTTTTCCTGAGGATGGCAGTGGTGAGCACCTCTCAGAATAGAGTCACAGGCTCAGCAGATGCCCTAAATGCAACTACTTGGAAGAATCTATAGAGGTTGTAAGGGTGCTGGAAATCACATCTCTACATCAGACACAAAATTGTGTAAGTCCCAGACTTAGAGATTTCACAAACCAGTAAAGCGACCCACATCAAAGTCCAGGGGGTTACCATGTAGATATCAGCTTGCTTTTTGCAACTAAAAACATATTTTAAAAATGATCATCCTTTGGGAGGCCAAGACGGATCACGAGGTCAGGAGATCAAGACCATCCTGGCTAACACAGTGAAACCCCGTCTCTACTAAAAAATACAAAAAACTAGCCGGGCAATGTGGCGGGCGCCTGTAGTCCCAGCTACTCGGGAGGCTGAGGCAGGAGAATGGTGTAAACCCAGGAGGCGGAGCTTGCAGTGAGCTGACATCCGGCCACTGCACTCCAGCCTGGGCAGCAGAGTGAGACTCCGTCTCAAAAAAAAAAAAAAAAAAAGATCATCACGTAATAGCCAAAAGGTGGAAGCAAGCCAGTGACCCAGTGTCTATTGACAGATGAATGGATAAACACCCTGTTGTATGTGCATACAGTGGAATGTTATTCAGCCTGAAATAGGAAATTCTGACACATGCTGCAACATGGATGAACCTTGAGGACATTTTGTGAATTGAAATAAGCCAGACACAAAAGGACATTAGGTGTATGATTGCACTTACATGAAGTACCTAAAGTAGTCAAATTTATAGACAGAAAGGAGAATGATGGTTGCCAGGGACTGTGGGGAGAAGGGAATGTGGAGTTACTGCTAATGGGTACAGAGTCTCAGTTTTGCAAGATGAAAAGAGGTCTGTGGTTAGATGGTGGTGATGATTATGCAACAATGTGAATGTACTTAGCATCATTGAACTGTGCACGTAAAAATGGTTAAGACGGTACATTTAATGTTCTGTGTGTTTTACCACAATTAGGAAAAAAGATCATCTACCACTGACATCATTTCATAAAAGAATGGTTATTTTAACACCAAAGAATTAATTAGGAAAGAAAAATAATCCTGTAATCGGAATACATTTGGCTTCATTTTTTAAAAAGTATTTGGAGATCACTGCATAAGTGAATGTTATCAGAATGTGGCTGCTGTTTGTGGAAACTATCAGAGCTGTCAGAATTGAGGGAAGATTATTTTGTGGATGGTTGGGGGTAGGGTTGGCCAGAGGACCTCTAGGACAGGGTTGAAACTCAAATCAGGCTTTCAGATCACATCCATCTGTTTAGAGATTGAACTTTGAGGATTGTGTGGTTTCGCCACTTTCTGAGGCCACCCATAAAAGCAATTTGAGGAGCAGTTTCGAGGCGTCAACACAGATCTCATACCCTGCATTCAGTGCATGGTCTAGAATGTCAAGGTCCTGGTGGAGGGTGGAGGAGGTGGAGTTTCCCAGAACCTTGGATGAATTTCCAGCTCATGCCATTTTCTGGGTATGATCATATTCCCAGGCTCAGACCTCTGTGCCCCCATCAAAGCAGGCTGAGTCAAACTGGCACACAGGAAGAGAGAGAGAGAGAAGCTTAAGAGAGGAGCAACAGGCTGGGCGCGGTGGCTGACGCCTGTAATCCCAGAACTTTGGGAGGCTGAGGTGGGCGGATCACCTGAGGTCAGGAGTTCGAACCAGCCTGGCCAAAATGGTAAAACCCCATCTCTACTAAAAATACAAAATTAGCTAGGTGTGGTGGCGCACACCTGTAATCCCAGCTACTTGGGAAGCTGAGGCAGGAAAATCGCTTGAACTGGGGAGGTGGAGGTTGCAGTGAGCTGAGATTGCACCATTGCACTCCCGCCTGGGCAGCAAGAGCGAAATTCCGTCTCCAAAAAAAAAAGAGAAGAGCAACATAGCTGAGTCCTTGTCCTTACTGAAGTCACCACTCTAGAGTGTGCTTGTGTGTGACGCCAACAACCATTGTCTTATTTTGGCCTCTTGGGGACCCATTTCACAGGTGAAGAAACTGAGACTTCATGAAGTCCTTGCTAAGGAGGGCTTGGAGGCGGCCCTTACCAGTGAGCTTGAATATTCTCAGGATTTGATGTCTAATGACCAATATCAAAGTCTTAATTCTACCTCTTCCCAGCTTTGTGCCGTTGAGCAAGTCATGTCACCTCTCTGAGCCTTCCCTAGTTTCCTCATTTGCAAAATTGGAACCAAGTTCACATTCTTCCCTTATCTGCCTGCAGGCTAGTTAGGAAGGCCACATGTCATAAGACTCATGAAAGTGCCGGGTAAACAATAAAACATTGAACATATATCATAATTAATATGATTATTTTATGATTAATTATCATAATTAGGCTGGGCACAGTGACTCATGCCTGTAATCTCAACACTTTGGGAGGCCAAAGTGGGTGGATCACTTGAGGCCAGGAGTCTGAGACCAGCCTGGCCAACATGGCGAAATCCCGTCTCTATTAAAAATATAAAAATTAGCCTGGCGTGGTGGTAGGCATCTGTAATCCCAGCTACTCGGGAGGCTGAGGCAGAAGAATCACTCGAAGCCAGGAGACGGAGGTTTCAGTGAGCCCAGGTTGTGACACTGCACTCCAGCCTGGGTGACAGAGTGAGACTCCATCTCAAAAAAAAAAAAAACCGTAATTATTGGTGGAGGTGCCTAAGGAGGAGCAAAACTGACAATAAAATATATCCATCCATTAAAGTTTGTAGAGTACTTTAGAAATGAGTAGACTTGATGATGAATCCATAGAAAAACATTTTTGCACCCACCCCCCCAAAAAAGCAAAAACAAACAAAAAAACTCACTAAGATGATGGAATAAAACCCAGATAGATAGATTGAACACCAACTGGTGTCCAAGATAAAATGGAAAGGATAAGGCAGATCTTTAAGATAAAATGGAAAGGATGAGGCAGATCTTCATTTGATCATGATCATGGAAGCATTGGAGATTTGGCAGAGTGGAAATCCACCAACCAGCCTGGGATATCCTGGGAAGGGCAATAGCGGAGCTAAAGACAGGAGCTCAGGGCCGCAAACCTCTCCCTGTATTATGACCTGGATGACCACTCCAACTTGCAGGCAAGGAATCCCATGGAGACAGGGCGAGGATGTGGGAGGGTCACTGAAGGTGTTGTGAGTGACCTGTCAGTAGTTTTGCCCTACTCAAAATAACCCAGACCAACCCATTCTTACGATGCTAGAATAGGGGCCTCATTTTGCACCCTTTTCCACCAGCCCAGCTGAGTATTTCCAAAGCATATAGAAAGCATCCATTCTGTGCTGAGTGCACTTCTCCCTGCTTTGGAGGAGGCTGATGGGATTCAGTCTGGCCCTTGCCCACAGCCTGTAATCCGGCGGGAAGAAAGGAGAGGGACCAGCGTGGGTTGAGTACTGGTTCCAATCTAAGCTCCACATTCAACCCGAGATGAAGCAGGAAGGTGACCACCTCTTAGTGCCCCGGTGTCCTCAGCTCAAAATGGGATATATATATATATATGTTTTTGTTTTTGTTTTTTTTGAGAAGGAGTTTCACTCTATCGCCCACGCTGGAGTGCAGTGGCGCGATCTCGGCTCACTGCAACCTCTGCCTCAGCCTTCTGAGTTGCTGAGACTACAGGCATGCACCACCATGCTCGGCTAATTTTTATTTTTTTAATAGAGACAGGGTTTCACCGTGTTGGCCAGTCTCGAACTCCTGACAAGTGATCCGCCTGCCTCTGCCTCCCAAACTGCTGGGATTAGAGTCATGAGCCACCGCGCCCAGCCTCAAAATGGGATATTCACAGTACCTACTTCATAGAGTCTTTGGGAAGACAACATGGGTTAAGACATGTAAAATACACAGAGCAGGGCTGCATGACATCTAAAGCCAGGATATTTTAGCTACTATTACAAAGAACATTCCCCCCGGGAGGGTGTTGGAGAGCAGTGCCACTCAAAGTGTGGTCTGTTCACCAGTGCCAGTTTGAGAACTGCTTGTTGTCTGTCTCCAACGAGTTAAGTACAGAAACTGAACGTGAGGTTTCACTTACCTGGTCATGGACAGGTTTACACTACTCAGCTGTAGAGTATGGATGGAGAACTTTACCTGCAGCCAGGATGTCTGGGTTCCAGGCCACCTCTGTCCCTTAATATTTTCAGGACCTTCCACATATTACTTTACCTTTCTGTGCCTCAGTTTCCTCATCTGCAAAATGGGGTGGATAAAAGTACCTGCCTCATAGTATTACTATCGTCATCACTGCTGCACCGCAGGGTCTGTAATCTGTCCATTATCTCATCAAATCCTGCCAATGACACCATAAGGGAGGGAACAATTCCCATTTTATTCATGAGAACACTGAGGCTTACAGAGATAACTTTATTTGCCCAGGGTGCAATAAATGGAGAAGCCTGGATTCCAGATCAAGTCTGTCTGAAACCAATGCCTTTATGCTTATGTAGTGTGACTTTGGGCAGCTGGCTTCACCTCTCCAAGCCTTATTTATAAACTGGAGATGAGCAACACTCACTGCACAGGACAGTTGTGAGGATCAGTGAGCAGAGAGCTTAGCACAGTTCCTGGCACATCAGTTTCCCTCCCTGCTTCATAGTATTGGCCTGCCTTCCTAATTTCCTCTCCCTGCCTTGCCTCCCTCTCTTCCTCCTCCTTTCTTTTCTTCCCTCCTTCCTTCCTTCCTTCCTTTTGCCTCCTCTTATAAAGCCTGTTGTGGACCCACAAAACTAGAGGGCACTGTTACGGTTGGGTTTGTCCCCACAAAAACTCATGTTGAAATTTGATCCCCAGTGGTGTTGGGAGGTGGGGCCTAGCGGAAGGTGTTTGGGTCACGGGTATGGATCCTCCATGAGTGGTTTGGTGCCATTTTCATGATAGTGAGTGAGTTCTTGCTTTGGTGAAACTGGGTTAGTCTCATGGGAATGGATTAGTTCCTGTGAGGGTGGGTTCTTATAAAGCCAGGATGCCCCTGGGGTTTGTCTGCTTCCCCTTTGGCCTTCTCCTTCATGTTATGATGCACTAGAAAAATAACCCTCACCAGAAGCTAGTGCCGTGCCCTTGAACTTCCCAGCCTGTAGAACCCTGGGCTAAATAAAACTCCTCTGGCTGAGAGCAGTGGCTCATGCCTGTATCCCAGCACTTTGGAGGCTGAGGCGGGCGGATCACTTGAAGTCAGGAGTTTGAGACCAGCCTGGCCAACATGGCGAAACCCCGTCTCTACTAAAAATACAAAAAATTAGCCAGCTGAGTTGGCAGATGCCTGTAGTCCCAGCTACTTGGGAGGCTGAGGCGGGAGAATCACTTGAACCCGGGAGATGGAGGTTGCAGTGAGCCGAGATCACACCACTGCACTCCATCCAGCCTGGGAGACAGAGCAAGACTCCATCTCAAAAACAAACAAACAAGCAAAACCACCTCTTTCCTCTACAAATTACCCAGCCTAAGGTATTCTGTTATAGCAACACAAAAAAAAGGACTAAAACAGGGACCTTAATGAAACTCCAGGCCAATATGGTCATTTAACTCTCAAGGAAACTAAGACTCAGAGAGGTTAAAAGATCCACATGAGGTCACACAGCAGGTGAGTAGCAGATTCAGGAAAAGAACACAGACGTCTGACTCCCAGTTCAGTGCTTTTTCTGCAGGTGATACTTAGAAGGCTCCCGAGTGAGTAGAAGGAGCTGCTGAGGCCTGGCCCTAAGGGAACCTTCTGACCCTCTGAATCCTTCCCCCAGCCTCATATTCCTGAAGCCCAACCTGGAGACACTGGACTTCTTTGACCTGCTGTGGATCGTGGGGATCGCAGACTTTGTTCTAAAGTACATCACCATCGCCCTCAAGTGCCTCATCGTGGCCCTGCCCAAGATCATCCTGGCCGTCAAGTCCAAGGTAGGCGCTGGCTGCGACCATCAGGTAACCCCAGTCACATGGATCACACAGAGGATTCAGGGTGCCTTCTGAGGAGGAAAGAATGGATGAGGGTGGACTGATGTCAGCATATAAAATAAACAGAGCCTGAGCTCTTAGCTCCTGTCACCCACCTCTTCTAATTCCATGAAGCTGAGCATGGCTCTTTGTCATCACCACCTTGTCACACCTCTACTTTCCAAGTGCATTTCCTAAGTTAGGTTGTTCACAGCTACCCTTGATGCAATTTTCATCCACATTTCACCTGAGAGAGGGAAAAAAAAAGCATGTTAGCATGCTCTGGGTCCTGCTTCTCCCAGGGAAGGAGAGCCCTAATAGGTTTTCACTCTTTGTGGCTTCCAGGAGCTAATTTTATAGAGGGGACTGAGGCTCAGAAGGAAAGAGCTCCATGATTGGTTAGTGATGTCTGCCACAGACCCTGGAGTGGGTAGTGAGGACAATGATGCTTTGCAGTGTATCACAGAGAAAGGCCTCCAGGCAGGTGTTGGAATGAAGAGACCTTGGGGAATAGACATTGGAGTTCAGAGGACTGAGCAGGGCTCAGGCAAGGTATCACCTATAGGACATAGCGATTTCCAGTGGCTCTGTAAGGTGACCCAAAGGGAATGTGGACTGAAGCAGATGGACTAAAGAATGTTTAAAGTCTCCTGCTTTCCATTATGTAAAAACAGCCATCTTTCAAGTTCAGAAAGCTGAGACATGTCCCAGGCATTGCTTGACAGCAGAGCAGCTTGGAAGTGACCATTGATCTTGAGTGGCAACTAACCCAACCCATGACCCCAATCTTTGGGCCCGTTTTGGTCCTCCCACCTTTCATGTCCACTCCCTTCCTCCACTGTGTGATTTAACATGGTGATCCCCAACCTTTTTGGCACCAGGAACCGGTTTCACGGAAGACCGTTTTTCCACGGATCAGGGTGGGGATGGTTTCAGGATGAAACTGTTCCACCTCAGATCATCAGGCACTGGGTTCTCATAAGGAGTGTGCAACCTAGATCACCCCTCGCATTTGCAGTTCACGATAGGGTTTGCACTCCCAGGAGAATCGACTGCCGCGGTTGATCTGATGGGAGGTGGAGCTCGGATGGTAATGCTTGATCACCCACTGCTCACCTCCTGCTGTGCGCCTGGTTCCTAACAGGCCACAGTCTAGTACTAGTCTTCAGCCCCAGGATTGGGGACCCCTGATTTATCTAGTTGAGCCAAAATCCTAGGCTGCTGAGGTTTTCTTAGATGAAGCCACAGCTCTGGTACCCAAAAGGCAGTGCCAGGAAATGCAAAATGGCATAAAGACCAAAAAAAAAAAAAAAAGAGAGATGTGGAGAAGAAAGGCCAGAGGGGAAACAACAGGCCTAGGAAAGTCCTCAGATGCCTCCCATTTACCCTCCCCAAGACCATGATGACCAGGACCTTTTGCCTATTGAGCTCGTGCGGGGTTCCAGGTCGGCACCACGCACTTGACACTGGAAAGCAGCATGGCCTGATGGCTATGCCCATGGACTCTGGCATCAGACACATCTGTGTTCAGATCCCAGCCATGCACCTCTCCAGCTGTGTGACTTTGGGCAGGTGACAAAAACCTAGTTTCCTCTTCTGTCAACTAAGAATAACAATAGCACCTTCCTCCAAAGTACTCCCTTTGTAAGAACTATTGGTTGTGGGAAATACAGAGTGCTTTGCTCCACACTCAGCACATGGTAATTGCTCAATGAGTGATTCACAATCCCTGTGTTGTCTAATCTTCATGACTGCCAGCTTTGCACTGATTAGCTGTGCAACCTTGGATGAATGACTTAGCCTCAGTGCCCTCATCTGTAAAATGGGGTAATAGTTTTTCAGCTAAATGGCTTCCTCTGATCGTTTCAGCTACACTCTCCATCTTTCTCATCCTGCTGTCTGCCCAGGGGGCTGACCTGCATGAACCATGGGTTCCTGTGCCCATCAGCTTCCAGTTGGGTTCAGGCGATGGAGAGAGAGGCAGAGGTGTTTATTCCCCCAGCATGTTAGTCTCCTGTGGCTGCTGTGACAAATTGCTACAAACTTAGCGCTTTAAAGCAACATTAATTTATTATCGTTCTGGAGGTTAGGAGTCCAAAATGGGTTTTACTGGGGCAAAGATGAAGGTGTTGGCAGAGCTATGTTCTTCCTCCATCTTCCAAATCAGTGATGTCAGGTTGAGCGTTCTCTCCTCTCTCCTCTCTCCCTCCCTGCCACACCTCTGCCTTCATTGTTGCATCTCCTGATTCTTGCCCTCCTGCCTTCCTCTTTCTTATAAGGACCCTGTGATGACACTGGCCCCACCCGAATAATCTAGGCTCATCTCCCATCCTTAATCACATCAGCAAAGTCTCTTTTGCCACATAAGGTAACATTCACAGGTTCCAGGGATTAAGGTGTGGACATCAGCTGGGCGCGTTGACTCACGCCTGTAATCCTAGCACTTTGGGAGGAAGAGGTGGGCGGATTGCCTGAGCTCAGGAGTTCAAAACCAGCCTGGGCAACATGGCGAAACCCGGTCTCTACTAAAAATACAAAAAAATTAGCTGGGTGTGGCAGCATGCACCTGTAGTCCTAGTTATTCGGGAGGCTGAGATAGGAGAGTTGCTTAAACCCAGGAGGCAAAGGTTGCAGTGAGCCGAGATTGCACCACTGCACTCTAGCCTGAGCAACAGAGCGAGACTCCGTCTCCAAAGAAAAAAAAAAAACAAAAACAAGATGTGGACATCATGCCCACTTCAGCAGCACATATGCTAAAATAGGAATGACACAGAGATTAACATGGCCCCTATGCAAGGATGACACACAAATTCGTGAAGCATGCTATATTTTTTTTAATTAAAAAAAAAAAAAAATTGGGCCGAGTGTGGTGGCTCAATGGCTTACACCTATAATCCCAGCACTTTGGGAGGCTGAGGCAGGAAGATCGCTTGAGGCCAGGAGTTTGAGACCAGCCTGGGCAAGACCAGCCTGCTGGCGAGACCCTGTCTCTACTAAAAATTTAAAAAATTAGCTGAATGTGGTGACACATGCCTGCGGTCCCAGCTATTTGGGAGCCCAAGGTGGGAGGATCGCTTGAGGCCAGGAGTTCCAGACTGCAGTGAACCGTGATCACGCCACTGCACTCCAGCCTGGGCAACAGAGTGAGATTCTGTCTCTAAAAAAAAAAAAAAAAATTAAAATAAAAAATGTAAATAAAAATAAAATAATTTTCTAAAAGATGTGGACATTTTTGGATGGGCGCAGCATTCCGCTCCCTGCTACACCTGGTCTCCTCCCTCCCGGGTTACCATGGGTCAGTGCTATTCCTCGTACTTCACACTCAGTAGTCCACGGAATCTCTACAACATCCCTGGGAAGCGGGCACTGTTATTCCTACCACCCGCTTTCTCACGTGTCGAAAATAAGTCTGAACACACAGTTCCTATCGCAGGCAGCTCCTCCAGACAGCTTTCTATCCGGGTCTGGTGACTGTGCCCTCCCCGCACCCTTCTGGACTAGACCACCTCTTGTTGGTGTCCACAAACCCTGCCCACACCTTTGTAAATAGCACAGGTATTAAACTCTTCAGTTACCTGATTTTAGTATGCCAGGACCCTACTCACTCTACCATGAGACTTCCCTCATGGCGTCAATGGAGTTTATGAATATTCAGGGCTGGCCTGGCTCATCGTAAGTGTTCAATACATGTTGGCTACCAGGATGATGCTTTTAAATCACTGCTATGCCCCTCTTTCCTCCTACTACTGCTACTACCACCCTACCCTTCAAGATACACACACTTATCCCCATTTTACCGACAAAGACATTGAGGCCCAGAAATCCCCCGATAGACACTTGTCAGAACCAGGATTTGAACTCAGGTCTGCCTTATGTCAAACCCAAGGGTCTCTCCCAGCTGTCTGACCTCTGAGAATCCTAGCCAGGATTGTTTCCATAGGCTTTGTGTGCCCCTACACTGGCTTCGTGTTCTTGGGCTGGGAACCCCAGGGGGAAGCTTCTGGTTGGTGCCCTCCTTGAAACATCTGCTCCAGCCTCACTCCCTCATTAGATAATGACAGGTCTAGCCAGTGAAGGTCTGAGAGCTACACTGCCAGCTTCCTGGGTACCACATACATTGACCAGGAATAGGCTGCAGCCATCAGCTGCCTCGTCAAGGTGGACCAGCTCCTGCAAGGGGCATAGGTTGCAGCCACCTGCAGGCACAAGGCACATCATCCTCACTTGAGCAGTAACACCCCTCCCTGCGCCCAGCTACAGCCAAGCTCTGACCCCAGGAACCCAGGATGGGGAGGAGCCTGGACTGAAGCCAGTGTTGAGAAGTGGTAATGTCTTCCACCTTTCCTTAGCACCTGTCAGCTGCTGGGAACTTGTCGGCTCTCCACAGCCAGCCAGGTCAGACAAAGGGGCAGTACAGGCAGAGCCCACAGAGTGGCTCTGTGCTAAGTTACACTTGAGAACAGATTGTCACCAATGGATCATTTTTCTACCTGTTCTAATTAGGACCAGGAATAACAACTGTAATAGCAAACTCTTAGAGGCCGCTTAACTGTGTACTGGCCACTGTCCCAAGTACTTTACATGTACAAACTCATTGAGTCATGACCACATCCCTGTGAACAGGATCCTGTTATTACTGCCATCCCATTTTCACAGATGTAGAAACTACAGGCCGGACATGGTGGCTCACACCTGTAATCCCAGCACTTTGGGAGGCCGAGGCGGGTGGGTCACGAGGTCAGGAGATCGAGACCATCTGGCTAACACACGGTGAAACACCGTCTCTACTAAAAAAATACAAAAAAATTAGCCGGGCGTGGTGGCGGGCACCTGTAGTCCCAGCTACTTGGGAGGCTGAGGCAGGAGAATCGCTTGAATCAGGGAAGCAGAGCTTGCAGTGAAATAACATCGCATCACTATACTCCAGCCTGGGCAACAGAGCAAAACTCAAAAAAAAAAAAAAAAGAAAGAAAGAAACTATAGCACAGAGAGGTTTGGTGACTTGCCCAAGGCCACACAACTAGAAGTTGAAGGGTAAAGTCAGACCACCAGGCAGTCAGGCCCCTAGGGTCTGAGCTTTTAGTCTCCTTGCTGTGGTCAGAACAGAGGTGCTGTCCAGTTACTGCAAAGAGTGGGATATTGTACAGATTCACTTCTATAAGTAGACTCAGAGCTGAGAGTGCAAAGCTAGACTAAGGCTTCCTACGTTCTCCCTGGCTGTCACTGCAGCTCACGATCTGTGGTCTGCAGCATCCACCACATGTGTCCTGTCCTGTTACAATTCCCCAGTTCAGCTTCTGGGAGAAGGTCTGATTGGCCCAGGTCATTTTGTGTGCCAGCTATCTCATAGGTCAGCAGCTGGCCAGTGAATGGGTGCACATGGTCATGTGCCTACCCCTTGTCCAATCAGCTGTTGCCAAGGGGGAGGCAGTGTCAGCTGGTGTGAAAAAACATGGCTGCCTTTCAGATGGGGCCTGGGTTGAGCCAGGCAAAGCAATGAGTCAAAGTAGACCCATTTTCAAGAAGGAACTCCGGATCTTCCCCAAAGCCTGGGCCTCTTCTCATTGTTCTAGATCTCAGAGTATAGCACTTCCCTCCACCCCACATTGTTTACATCAATAATCTGGAAAGGACCTCTGACTCTTCCTCTTTCTTCCTTGCTTCTTCCAGTCAGCAACCAAGTTCTGTTCATTTTACCTCCTCAATGACGTGGGAGCCCCCTCCTTATATATCTCCACCGTCACCACCCTAGTGCTCACCACCATGAGACCAAAGTAGTCTCCCTCTGTGTGTCCACTCCAGCCCCCTCCACTTCGTTCTTTTCCCTGCCAGTGGAGCAGGATTCTAAAAGAAAATTAATCTGATTATCCTCTCCTATCACTTCCCCTCACCTCCGCCCAACTTAAACCCTCCAGGGACTGCCCTTGTGCTCAGGACAAAGACCAAGCTCCACAGGCGCAGCTACAAAGCCTACCCAGCCTGCCTCTGCCCTCGCCACCAGCATCACGCCCTGCCACTCCTTGGCTCCCCCTCCGTTTCTTCCCTCTGCCCTCCTCCCTCCTGTCTCGGCCTCTTTCGCATGCCCTTCAGACCCCCAGAGATGCTCCTTCTCCAATGGATCCTTGGGGCTTCAGTTCAAAAGTCTCTTCTATATCCCCCTAAGTACAGTTCTTTCATAGCATTTCTGATTACCTACTTGTGTGTGTGTGTGGCGGGGGGATTGTTTGTTTTGTTTTGTTTCGTTTGAGACAAGGTCTTGCTCTGTTTCCCAGGCTGGAGTGCAGAGGCGCAATCACAGTTCACTACAGCCTCAACCTCCCCAGCTCAAACGATCCTCCCAGCTCAGCCTCCTGAGTAGCTGGGACTGCTCAGTGCACCACCACACCTGGCTAATTTTTTTGTTCTTCTTGGGGATGGAGTCTCACTTTGTTGCCCAGGCTAGTCTTGAACTCCCGGGCTCAAGTGATTTTCCTGCTTCAGCCTCCCAAAGTACTTGCGTGATTATTACATTCGTTCCTGCCTCCTCACTATTTGAAAAGTCTGTTTGGCCCACCAGTGTATCTGTAAGACCCGGCCCAGCATTGGGCACTGGGCAGAGCTCTGTAAATGGTGAGGAAGTGAACTGGCAGAGAAACTGAAGTTAGCTCCATCCTGCCCTGTGCCTTCTGGTTTATTTTCAGCAGATGAAAATAAAACAGGAAAGCCAGGCATTGGGGCTCACACCTGTAATCCCAGCACTTTGGGAGGCCAAGATGGGTGGATTGCTTGAGCTCACAAGTTCAAGACAAACCTGGGCAGCACGGTGAAACCCCATCTCTACAAAAAATACAAAAAAAATTGGCCGAGTGTGGGGTACATGACTGTGGTCCCAGCTACTCAGGAGGCTGAGGTGGGAGGATCGCTTGAGCCCAGGAGGCAGAGGGTGCGGTGAGCTGAGATTTTGCCACTGCACTCCAGCCTGGGCGACAGAGCCAGCCTCTCAGTATTCTTCTGATGTAGGTGCTAGTTACTCTTATCAATGGATGAGGAAATGGGGGTTACGAGATCAGGTAGTTCTTTTTGTTGTTGTTGTTGTTGTTGTTGAGACGGAGTTTCACTCTTGTCCCCCAGGCGGAGTGCAATGGCGTGACCTCTGCTCACTGCAGCCTCCGCCTCCCAGGTTCAAGGGATTCTCCTACCTCAGCCTCCCAAGTAGCTGGGATTACAGACACGTGCCACCACACCCGGGTAATGTTTGTATTTTTAGTTTCACCATGTTGGCCAGGCTGGTCTTGAACTCCTGACCTCAGGTGATCCACTCACCTCAGCCTCCCAAAGTGCTGGAATTACAGCCATGAGCCACCACGCCCAGCCCAGATCAAGTAGTTCTTATAGTCACACAGCTGCTCGGTGGTGGGGTCAGGATGACAGCGCAGGTCTTTACAACTTCAAGACTCCAGCTCTACCTCACCACCCTAGTGCTCTACCTCAAAGGAGTGGGTTTGGGACAAGATAAGGAAGGCATTTGAGGCTGACTCATCACCTGGTGCCTTCTGGGTTCTGTCTAGATTCTTTCTCATAGTCCAACTCTTCAAAGCCTCTCAATACCCCTGTGAGATACAACTCACTGTCACCTCTTTCTGGATGAAAAACTATTAGTTTCCTGTGGTTGCAGTAACAAAATGCCAGAAAATTGATGGCTTGAAATAAGGGAAAGTGTTGTTCTCTCACAGTTCTGGAAGCCACAAATCCAGAATCAGTGTCACTGAGCCAAAAGCAAGGTGTCAGCGGGGCTGCATTCCCTCCAGAGGCTCAAGGGGAGAATCTGATTCTTGCCTCTTCAGGCTTCTGGTGGCTCTTGGCTTGTGGCTGTGTCACTCCAGTCTCTGCCCCCATGGCCACATGGTCTTCTCCTCTTCTGTGAATGATGCCTGTCTCTGCCTCTCTCTTATAAGGATACATGTAACGGTATTTTGGGCCCAGCTGGATAAGGCAGGGTAACCTCCCCATGCCTATGTCCTTAATCACATCTGCAAAGACGTGATTATTTTCTAAATAATGTCACATTCACAGCTTCCAAGTATCCTTGAGTGGCCATTATTTCCTTTACTACACTGAGGCTGAAAGAGAGGTGAGATAATTTGTCTAAAAAACACCCGGTTGCTCAGTTATAGAATCAAAATGAAAACCCAAGTCTTCCAACTCATAAGCCCATGGCTACTTCTGAGAACCAGGACACCATCTGCCAGATCGGCCAGGTGCTGGAGGGCCTGCCTGGGCCATTCCTAACCTGCAGTTTTACAGCCATGGTGCCTTGAGCAAGTCGCTTAATGTGAGCATTTTCCTCCTGCAGAAGATTGAGATGTTAACAGCAGCGTTGTTTAGATACTGCAAAGGTAAAAAGACTTGGCAGGGCACAGTGGCTCACACCTGTAATCCCCGCTTTGGGAGGCCAAAGTGAGAGGGTTGCTTGAGGTCAGGAGTTTGAGAGTAGCCTGGGCAACACAGCAAGACGCCATCTTTATAACAAAAATAAAAATAAAAATCAATTAGCTGGGCATGGTGGCATGTGCCTGTAATCCCAGCCACTTGAGAAGCTGAAGTGGGAGGATCACTTGAGCGCAGGAGTTGAGGTTGCAGTGAGCCGTGATCACGTCACTACACTCAGCCTGGGCAATAGAGGGAGATGTTGTCTCTCTAAAAACAACAACAAACAAACAAACAAAACAGAAAAGAAAAAAGATATAATGTGTGTATGAAGAGTTATCACCTAGAGAGGAGGCAGATGAGGATTTGTGGACCATCACGGGTCCCACCTCCCTATATGGCATACTTACTCATCCCTGTCCCCCTTTCCCTCCCTTACTCTGTTTTTCATGCTCCAGACAGACCCTACCTCTTTTGCTTCTCTTTTTTTTTTTTTTTTTTTTTTTTTTGAGATGCAGTTTCACTCTTCTTGCCCAGGCTGGAGTGCAATGACACAATCTCGGCTCACCACAACCTCCGCCTCCCGGGTTCAAGCGATTCTCCTGCCTCAGCCTCCAGAGAAGCTGGGATGACAGGCATGTGCCACCACACCTGGCTAATTTTGCATTTTTAGTAGAGATGGTGTTTCTTCATGTTGGTCAGGCTGGTCTCGAACTCCCGACCTCAGGTGATCCGCCTGCCTTGGCCTCCCAAAGTGCTGGGATCACAGGCGTGAGCCCCTGCGCCTGGCCTCTTTTGCTTCTTTATGCTCATTAACTCGCCCCATTCTGCAGCATCCCTATGTGGTAGATGCTGTTCTTATCCCATTTTCCAGATGAGAAAATTGAGGCACTGAGACATTGAGAAACTAACCTACAATCTTCTAGAGTGGGCTGCTTTTTCCCCTCTCACCTGCACCTACTGATTCATCTACCTCAAAGAGCCTTCCCTCCTTCTCATGTCTTGATAACTCCTGTTCTCTCTGCAGATTACTGCCTCTTAGAAACCTTCCCTGCCTCTTCAGGCTAGGGATGGTGCTCCCACGAGGACTCCTACAGCACCCTATACTTCCCCTATTCTAGCACTCACCACTCTGACTGTAATTGTTCATTTAAATGTCTGCCTTCTCTGCTTAATTGTAACCTCTGTGACAGCAGGAAATGAATGCATCCAGTTTGTTTGTTGATGGATCACCAGTATCTGCTGTGTATTCAGAAGCGTTCATTGTAGATGGAGTGGGTAGATGGACAGGTGAATGGATATATAGGTAGGTAGATAGATGAATTAGATGACCATCTGGAAAGTTTGGTGGCTGGATGGATAGATGGATGGATAGATGGGAGGAGAGTGGATGGATGAATGGGTGGGTGGATGGGTAAATGAGAGGAGAGGGATGGATGGATGGATGGATGGATGGATAAATGGGAGGAGAGTAGATGGATGGGTGGATGGGTAAATGGGAGGAGAGTAGATGGATGGATAGATGGGTAAATGGGAGGAGAGTGGATGGGTGGATGGGTAAATGGGAGGAGAGTGGATGGGTGGATGGGTAAATGGGAGGAGAGTGAGTAGATGGACAGATGGGTGGATGGGTAAATGGTAGGAGAGTGATAGGTGGATGGATGGATGGGAGGAGAGTGGATGGATGGATGGATGATGGATGGGTGGGTGGATGGATGGATGAATGGATGGATGGATGGATGGATGGGAGGAGAGTGGATGGATGAATGGATGGGTGGATGGGTAAATGGGAAGAGAGTGGATGGATGGGTGGATGGATGGATGAATGGATGGATGGATGGATGGGAGGAGAGTGGATGGATGAATGGATGGGTGGATGGGTAAATGGGAGGAGAGTGGATGGATGGGTAAATGGAGGGAGAGTGGATTGGTGGATGGGTAAATGGGAGGAGAGTGAGTGGATGGATAGATGGGTGGATGGGTAAATGATAGGAGAGTGATGGGGGGATGGATGGTGGATGGATGAATGGGAGGAGAGTGGATGGATGATGGATGGATGGATGGATGGATGGATGGATGGATGGATGGATGGATAAATGTGAGTAGGGTGGATGGATATATAGTCTAATCTGTTGTAATAACTCACTACCTCCTCTTACAGCAACAGCGAGAGCTTGGATTTCATTTTCAGCTCAGTTCAAACCTCTTACATTTTGTAGGTGTCAAAACACGTCTTTCACGAAGACACAAAAACCTATAAGCAAAGTAGTACTCACTTCCCTGTGCTAGAAAAGACTATGTAGGGCCTTTGAAAGAAATCTGGCAGCCACACTTATAATAATAAACATGGCTAAATATTGCCAAGCATTTATTATGAGGCAGTGTGTTAAGCAATGCCATTTGTTCAAGAAATATTTACTGAATGCCAGCTACATGCCCCCCCACTCTGTTCTAAACTCTGAGGATACATCAGTGAACCCGTAAATAGAAACCCCTATGTTCCTGGAGTTTATATCCTCCTAAAGACATTGTCTCAGTTGATCTTAACAGTCCCAGGAGGGTAGATGCTTTTGATATCTCTTTTCACAGAGAGGAAACTGAGTTAAATAACTTGCAAAGGAGCACAAGCCTTGCAGTAACAACGCGGATAGCAGCAGGAACAGCCAGTGTGGGGTCAGCCTTTCACGTGGGCAGGCAGGGCTCTAATTCATTTCCATCTGACGTCAGCCTCATGAGGGAAATACTATTGTCTTGATTTTTTGTTTTCTTATTGAGATACAATTCACGTAACATAAAATTAACCATCAGGCTGGGCGCAGTGGCTCATGCCTGTAGCCCCAGCACTTTGGGAGGCCAAGTTGGGCGGATCTGTTGAGCCCAGGAGTTCAACACCAGCTTGGGCAACATGGCAAAACCCTGTCTCTACCAAAATACAAAGATTTAGCCGAGCATGGTGGCACTCACCTGTAGTCCCAGCTACTCGGGAGGCTGAAGTGGGACCATCACTTAAGCCTATAAGGTTAATTCTGCTGCAGTGAGCCCTGATCACAGCACTGCACTCCAGTCTAGGCAACAGAGGGAGACCCTGTCTCAAAAAAATAAAATAAAATAATAAAAATAAACCATTAATCATTTTAGAGTACACCATTCAGTGGTGTTTAGTACATTCACAGTGTTGTACAACCACCACCTCTGTCTAGTTCCAAGACATTCTCACCACCCCAGAAGGAAACCTTGTCCCTGCCAAGCAGTCACATTCCTTTCCCGCTTCCCGCAAGCTCCTGGCAACTGCCAATCTGCTTTTCATCTGTATGGATTTGCCTATGCTGGACATTTTGTGTAAGTGGAATAATACACTATGTGGCCTTTTGTGTCTGGCTTCTCTCATGCCATGCTATGTTTTCAAGGTTCATCCATGTTGTAGCATGTATCAGCACTTCATTTCTTCTTTTTCTTTTTTGAGACAGAGTCTCACTGTGTTGCCCAGGCTTTAGTGGACTGTCATGATCTTGGCTTACTGCAACCCTGCCTCCCGGGTTCAAGCAATTCTCCTGCCTCAGCCCCCCGGAGTAGCTGGGATTACAGGCGTGTGCCACCAGGCCTGGCTAATGTTTGTATCTTAGAGAGATGGGGTTTTGCCATGTTGGCCAGCCTGGTCTCAAACTCCTGACCTCAGGTGATCCGCCCACCTCGGCCTCCCACAGTGCTGGGATTATAGGCGTGAGCCACTGCGCCCTGCTTTCATTCCTTCTTATGGCTAAACAATATTCCATTGTGTGGATAGACTACAATTTGTTTAGCCGTTCCTCTGTCAACGGACATCTAGGCTGTTTTCGCTTTTTGGCTGTTGTGAATAGTGCTGCTATGCGCTTTCGTAGACAAGTATCTGTTTGAACACAGTTTTTGCGTTAAATACCTAGGCATGGAATTGTGGGTTGTGCTATAATCCTCTGTTGAACTCTTTGAGGAACTGTCAAACTTTCCCACAGTGCCTGTACCATTTCACATGCCCAGTGGAAGAAAATGAAAGCACCGAGAGGCTAAGGGAGTAGCCCAAAGCCACATAGCTCACAAGTGGCCACGTGGAGATTTGAACTCAGGCAGTCCTGCTGCTCTGGAACTGCTACCCTGAGTTATCAGACCTCAGTCCTTCCCATGTATGCTCCCTGAATTCATTTGGAAATTTTTCTTTTTTGTTTTTTGAGACAGAGTCTCTGTCACTCAACCTGGAGTTCAGTGGCACAATTTCGACTCACAGCAACCTCCACCTCCTGGGTTCAAGCAATTCTCCTGACTCAGCCTCCTGAGTAACTGGGATTACAGCCGTGCACCACCACGCGTGGCTAATTTTTGTATTTTTAGTAGAGACGGGGTTTCTCCATGTTGGCCAGGTTGGTCTTGAACTCCTGACCTCAGGTGATCCGCCCACCTCGGCCTCCCAAAATGCTGTGATTACGGGCGTGAGCCACCGCACCCAGCCTAGAAAATTTCTGAGAGTTAATTTCAGAGAAAAGTCCTCCTAAACCATTCATATAAAAGTCCCCCAAGTCCAGGCCAGAGCTACCTCACTTCCTTACTTCCTTCTCCTTGAAACGGACACTGCTGGGGCCGAGGAGGCGGGGATGGACCCAGCACCCCTTTCTTGCGCCTCCGAGTTGTGGGTGACAGTTATTAATGCCTCCCTGGCAACTGTCCAGCTCCCTTTTTCTGATGATGATTATTTTATTCGGCGAGATTAATGTGCCAGGTCAGCGCGTAATCTAGCCTGTAGAAAGTGATGTGAATGGTCTTCCCCAAGATAAATTGCAGGCTTGGAAAAGGTTCACAGCCTTCCCTTGCCTGTCTGAGTGCTCTCCCGAATCCTCATCAATCCTTGTCTGGGGAGAAGAAAAGGATGGGTCTTCATCTGCAGCTGGGGTGGGGATGCGGGAAAGACACATTTGTCAGAGACCCCAATGGCTTACAGCACAGATGCTCTTTCCCAGGCCTCCACACCATCCACTGAGAGGGTGGGTTGGTTTTAATATTATAATTATTATATTGAAAGTGCTTTTGGTATTTGGGTCGATTGATGGCCCTGACGTGTAAGGCTGGGTGAGCCACCTTGTCTGGGGACTTTGGGAATCTCTCCATTTTCTGCCTTTTCTTAATCATCCTGCTGCCAATGCCAATGCCAATTTCCACGTGCCTTGCAACACTGGAGGGTCTGTCAGGAATCCTCATACCTGGGCCTTCCCGGCCAGCCAGGACGGGTTAAAGATGGCATCGACTGGTCTTCAACCTCAGCCCCAAAACCATCACACTGGCCGGGTGTCTTTGAGTTGCCGCTTGTTGTTACACATCCAGATAGCTTTTTTTTTTTTTTTGAGGCAGGGTCTCGTTGCTGTTGTCCAGGCTGGAGTGCAGTGGCGTGATCTCAGCTTACTGCAGCTTTGACCTCCTGGACTCCAGTGACCCTCCCACCTCAGCGCCCCACATGCCACCATGCCCAGCTAATTTTACATTTTTTGTAGAGACAGGGTCTCACTATCTTGCCCTGGGCTGGTCTCGAACACCTGGGCTCAAGTGCTCCTCCCACCTCAGCCTCCCAGAGTGCTGGGATTACAGGCATGAGTCACTGTGCCTGGTCCAGAAAACTTCTATATAACTCATATGTGTTGCACTTGCCTGGCCTGGCTCCTACTCCACCTCTCTGACGTCATCACCCAGGACTCTGTCTCTTGCTCACTCAGGACCAGCCATGCTGGTGACTCCTTGGTGCCTCCAAAGCACCCAGCACCTTCCTTCTCAGGCTTTTGCTCTTGCTGTTCCCTCTGCTGGAAGCAGATTTTTCCTGGATGTTCCCATGGCTGTCTCCTTCCCATCACTTGGATCTTGACTGCAATGATACCACCTCTGGAAAGTCCTTCCTAACCGCCCTGCTGAGAGATGGTATTCCACCATCATTTTATATCTTTCCTAGTGTGTACCAGTATCTGAAATAATCAGATTGTTTGTCTTTATTTATTTTTGTCCTTTCCCCCACTAGAATGTGAACTCATGTGAGCAAAGACCCCTAGCTTGCTCTTGCCTCTCAGGGAGTATACCTGTGGGCTGAATTCAGAGCTTCGCTGGGCGCTGTGGCTCATGCCTGTCATGCCAGCACTTTGGCAGCCTGAGGTGGGAGGATCACTTGAGCCTAGGAGTTCAAGACCAGCCTGGCAATGTAGTGAGACCCTGTCTCTACAAAAAACTACAAACTTATCCAAGCATGGTATTATGCATCTGTAGTCCCAGCTACTCAGGAGGCTGAGGTGGGAAGACTGCTTGAACCAAGCAGGTTGAGGCTGCAGTGAGCCGTGACTGTGCCACTGCACTCCAGCCTAAGCAACAGAATGAGATCCTGTCTCAAAAAAAAAAACGCCTAAAAAAAAAAAAAAGCCTCATGATAATGATCTATTAGACGGTTTAAAACCAGACCAGGGTGGGGCATAGTGGTTCATACTTATAATCCCAGCACTTTGGGAGGCCGAGGCAGGCGGATCCTTGAGGTCAGGAGTTCGAGACTAGCCTAGCCAACATGGCAAAATCCTGTCTCTACTAAAAATACAAAAATTAGTCGGGTGTGGTGGTGCACACCTGCAATCCCAGCTACTTGGGAGGCTGAGGTGGGAGGATCGCTTGAACCTGGGGGGCGGAGGCGGAGTCTACAGTGAGTCGAGATTGTGCCACTGTACTCCAGCCTGGGTGACAGAGCAAGACTTTGTCTCAAAAAACAAAAAAAGAAAAAAGAAAAAAAAGAAAATGAATTCCCCTTAGCCCAAGATCCCTGAGCTATGCTGTCTAATATAGTAGCTAAAAAAAACAAAACCACGCCTGCTTATTTCCCACCACATAGCGTTCTCCTCAGCCACTGCCCCTGTCTCACAATTCCACTGACGTTATTCGGGGCCTATTTGCTTACAGGGGCAATGCTAGATCCCGAGAATATAAAAATGACTAAGACATCATCATAACCTTTGTCTACTTACTTGATTCTCTGTGAATGAAACTTGGTTTTATACTAACCTAGCCCAAATCTAGGTAAGAAGGTAAATCCTCTGTCCCAGAAACATACATAGAAACATATCATATACTCCTATTTCTATAATACTAATATTAATTATTAAACATTTGACGTGTTCACATTTTATGAAAATGAAGGCCAGGCACGGTGGCTCACGCCTGTAATCCCAGCATTTTGGGAGGCCAAGGCAGGCGGATCACCTGAGGTCAGGAGTTTGACACCAGCCTGGCCAACGTGGCGAAACCCCATCTCTACCAAAAAAATACAAAAATTAGCCAGGCATGGTGGCATGTGCCTGTAATCGCAGCTACTCCAGAGGCTGGGGCAGGAAAATCGCTTCAACCCGGGAGACAGAGGTCACAGTGAGCTGAGGTTGCGCCACTGCACTCCAGCCTGGGCGACAGAGTGAGACTCCGTCTCCAGAAAAAAAAGAAGACGAAAGAAAAAAGAAAATGAATTCTCCTTAGCCCAAGATCCCAGAGCTATGCTATGTTGTCTAATATAGTAGTTACAGGCCACATGTGGCTCTCTAACTTTAAATTAATTACGTTTAAAATTGAGTTCCTCAGTCGCACCAACCACATTTCAAGGGCTCAAATGCAGAAATGGTTCATGGCTACTAGGGTGGATAATGCAGAGGTAGAATATTTTCATCCATGCAGAAAGCATTGTTCTAGAATGTTCTTAGGACAGAGTTTAATTCAGCTTCCCAAAAGTACAGGTAGCAGATGGAGAAACACAAAAGCAGGTCCTTCCCTAAGAACTCTCTACAAGTCCCCTGTGCAGGGAGACAGCACTGCAGAGTAGAAAGAACACAGCTGGAGTTAACAAAACAGTTCAAATCCTGACTTCCTGACTTATTCCCCAGGTAACCTTGACCACTCTTTTGAAGCTCCCAGCTTCTTCATCTCTCCAGTGGTCATTTCTTTTTCTTTTTGAGACAGAGTTGCACTCTGTCTCCCAGGCTGGAGTACAGTGGTGCAATTCCGGCTCACTGAAACCTCTGCCTCCCGGGTTCAAGTGATTCTCCTGCCGCAGCCTCCTAAGTAGCTGATATTACAGGCACCTGCCACCACACCCAGCTAATTTTTGTATTTTTAGTAGAGAAGGGTTTTCACTGTGTTGGCCAGGCTGGTCTTGAACTCCTGACCTCAAGTGATCCACCCACCTCAGCCTCCCAAAGTGCTGGGATTAAAGGTGTGAGCCACCATGCCCAGCCTCTCTAGTGGTCATTTCTGTCTCTTTAAGGTTATCATAAGGTGCAAGGTCAGGTACCTCATTGCTGGGTGGTTACTAGGACTGGTTATATCAGAAACAAGGAAAGGCTTAGCTGAACTGGTTTCTCTGAATAACACAGCATTTTACCAACTTGCCATCTTTTCCATAAGGATAGGGAGAAGGAAGCCCTTCCATATCCTAAATCATCTTAACTAAGTTCTAGCTCAGTAGGCTCAGCCAAATCCCTGGACAAGAGGTTCCAGTAGGGTGAGATTCCATGAGCTCTCAATGCTACTGGTTTTTCTCTAAGCACAGGGGAAGGGGAGGGAAGGTGGACAAAAATAAAAAAGGTGGTTTTCTCTGACATGAGAGCCAAGATGATTCATGGGGCTTTCGGTGCCATTAAAATCCCTACGTTTTCCGGGCCCTGAACCCAACATTTTTGCTCTCAAAGTGGTTTCCCATTGATAGAGGCATCTTCACTCCTGGAAGTCATGCCTTCCCCTCTCCCCTCCTTCCCTTCTTCCAATCAGACATCTGTCTATGCTGGGGCAGTTCTGAGTATTCTAGGCCTCAGCTGTGGTTTTAGCTGCATAACATTCTGTGTGTAAAGACACAGTGCCCCATCCTGGAATAAGAACTTCTAGAAGAGCCAGCCACACTTGGGGGCTGGAAGAAGTTTAAGTAGTGATTTCCAACTAGGGGGATGTGGTAATTTCTGGAGTCATTTTTGGTTGCCACCATTGGAGGGGGTGTGCTATTGGTATTTAGTGGACAGAGACCAGGGGTGCTGCTGAATATTCTACAGTGCACAGGACAGTCCCCTACTGCAACCCAGAATTATCCAGCCCTAAATGTCAGTAGTGCTGAAGTTGAGAAACTCTGGGTTAAATGTGTGCCTTATGGCCCTGGGTCAGCTCCCCAAATGTTATGGACTGAACTGTGCCCCCCGAAATGCATGTGTCAGAGTCCAAACCCCAGGACCTCAGAATTTGGCTATATCTGGAAATAGGGTTTATAAAGACAGCCAGGCTCTATGGGTCACTCCTGTAATCCCAGCACTTTGGGAGGCCGAGGCAGGTGGATCACTTGAGGTCAGAAGTTCAAGACCAGCCCTGGCCAACATGGTGAAACCCTGTCTCTACTAAAAATACAAAAATTAGCCAGGCTTGGTGGCATGTGCCTGTAATCCCAGTACTTGGGAGGCTGAGGCAGGAAAATCACTTGAACCTGGGTGGTGGAGGTTGCAGCTGAGATGATGCCACTGCACTCCAGCCTGTCTGTCTCCAAAAAAAAAAAAAAGAAGTCATTAAGTTAGAATGAGGTCACTAGTAATGCGGGGCAGGCAAGCCCCAAAGAGGGGCTTAGACTGTGAGGGTTCTTGGCTTTGCACAAGAAAGAATTCAAGGGTGAGCCAGTGGTACGGTAGAAGAAGGTAGCTTTATTGAAGAGGCGTTACAGCTCAGGCAGTGTTGCAGCACCGTGACTGCTCCTGCAGAGCAGGGCTGCCCCGTAGGCAGAGAGCAGCACCTCAGGGGAGTTTTGCAGCCATATTTGTACCTACTTTTAATTACATGTAGATTAAGGAGCAGTTTATGCAGAAATTTCCAGGAAAGGGCTAGTCACTTCTGGGTCATTGGGTGATGGTCATGGAAAGTGGTGGTAACTCCTGGGTGTTGCCATGGCAACGGTAAACTAACGTGCCATGCTGGTGGGCATGGCTGTGGAAAGCTGCTTCCACCCTGCCCCTGTTCTAGCTAGCTCTCAATTTGGCCCCATATCTGAGCCCCACCTCTGGAGTCAAGTCCCGCCTCCTACCTCACTATGATGGGCCCTGGTCCAATAGGACTGGTGTCCTTGTAGGAAGAGGAGATTGGGACACCGACAGGCACAGAGGAAAGATCATGTGAGGACGCAGAGAAAATGACTACTTACAAGCCAAGAAGAGAGAGGCCTGGGAAACAGAATGAGACTCTGTCTCAAAAAAAAAAAAAAAAAGCAGCAGCAGCAAATACATGTGTATGTTTTTTTTACTCACCTTTATATATTCAAATAGTAAGGTAACATTCTATGTACAGCTCCCACCTTGCTTTTATTATCCATCTGTCTTAGAGATTGTTCTGGATAAATACATAGAGAAAACACAGCACTGGTTAAATGCATGGACCCTGGAGCCAGATTGCCTGTGTTCAAATCCTGTTTGAGAAACCCTTTGCCATTTATCAGCTTTGGGACCTTAGTAAGGTAGTTTGCATCTCTTGCATTCATTTTCTCATCTGTAAAATGGGATCATAATAGTACCTATCTACATTAGGTTTTTATTTTTTATTTTTTATTTTTTTGAGACAGAGTCTCTGTCACCCAGGTTGGAGTGCAGTGGTGTGATCTCAGCTCACTGCAACCTCAGCCTCCCAGGCTGAAGTGATTCTCCTGCCTCAGCCTCCTGAATCTGGGACCACAGATGTGTGCCACCATGCCCAGCTAATTTTTCATATATTTCTTTTTTTGGTAGAGATGGGGTTTCACCATGTTGCCCAGGCTGGGCTTGAACTCCCAAGCTCAAGCAATCTACGTGCCTCAGCCTCTGAGTGCGGATTACAGACATGAGCCACTGTGCCCAGTCCAATCATAATAGTACCTATGTGTATTAGTTTTCATTTACTGCCTAACAAATGACCACTGACTTAGCAGCTTAGAAAACACTCATTTATTAGTTCACAGTTCTGTAGGTCAGCAGCCCAGGTCGGCTTGATTGAGTTTTCTACAAAGGGTCTCACAAGGCCAAAACCAAAGTGTTGGCCAGGCTGGGCTCTTATATGGAGTTTCTGGAGACAAGTCTACTTCCAGGCTTATTAAGGTTGTTGGCAGAATCAGTTCTGTGTGGTTGTAGGACTTGAGGTCCCCTATCCTTGCCGGCTGCCAGCCAGGTCACTCTCAGCTCCTAGAAGCCACGCTCTAAGCCTTGTACACAGTTGCCACCATCTTCAAGCCAAAAGCAGAGTGCAGTTCTTGCGTTTGAGATTTCTCTGACTTCCTTTTCCCCCAGCCCAAGAAAACTCTGCTTTTAAAGGGCTTAGGTGATCAAATTAGACTCACTGGGACAGCCTGCTAACCAATTAAAGGGTAACTGATTAGTAACCTCAATTACATGTCCAAAATCCCTTTTATTGTGTAGCCTATAATATGATCTAGATGTGATATTTCATTACCTTCATAGTCCTGGGCATTAAGATGGGAAATTTTGCTGGGTGCCCACCACATTACCTCAGAGGGTTGTTGTGAAAATGCAATTGCACATCTCCTAGTATGCAATATATACAAGTTAGCTGTGTTTTTTTAAGAGCAAGGATTTTTTAAAGGGATTCCTTAGCTGGGCACGATGGCTCATGCCTGTAATCCCTTTTTTTGGTAGAGACGGGGTTTCACCATGGGAGGCCGATGTGGGCAGATCACCTGAGGTCACCTCGTCTCTACTAAAAATATGTACCTGTCCCTTGGAACTTAGAGTCCAGTGATGAAAATGGTGGCCTGGATAATTAGGGGTAGTGTGGTGATACTGTTTGGATGTTCGTCCCCTCCAAATCTCATGTTAAAATGTGATTCCCCAATGTTGGAGGTGGCGCCTAGTAGGAGGTGTTTGGGTCACGGGGATGAATCTCATGTGAATGACAGGGTACCCTCCCCAAGGTAACGAGTGAGTTCTTGCTCTATTAGTTCATGCACAATCTGACTGTTTAAAAGAGCCTGGCATCTCTTTTGCTTGCTCTCTCGACATGTGACATGCCTGCTCCCCCTTTACCTTCTGCCATGAGTAAAAGCTTCCTGAAGCTTCACCAGAGGCTGAGCAAATGCAGGTGCTGTGCTTCCCCTACAGTCTGCAGAACCATGAGCCAAAATAAACCTCTTTTCTTTACAAATCACCTAGTCTCGGCCGGGCATGATGGCTCACGCCTGTAATCCCAGCACATCGGGAGGCCAGGGCAGGCAGATCATTTGAGATCAGGAGTTCGAGACCAGCCTGACCAACATGGTGAAGCTCTGTCTCTACTAAAAATACAAAGAATTGGCCGGGCACAGTGGCTCACACCTGTAATCCCAGCACTTTGGAAGGCTGAGGCAGGCAGATCACCTGAGGTCACGGGTTCAAGTCCAGCCTGGCCAGTGTGATGAAACTTTGTCTCTACTATAAATACAAAAATCAGCTGGGCATGGTGGCAGGTGCCTGTAGTCCCAGCTACTCAGGTGGCTGAGGCAGGAGAATCGCTTGAACCCAGGAGGTGGGAGGTTGCAGTGAGCCGAGATAGTGCCACTGCCCTCCAGCTTGGGTGACACAGCAAGACTCTGTCTCAAAAAAAAAAAAAAGGTTTAAAAATGCAAAAAATTAGCTGGCACCGTAGTGCATGCCTGTAATCCCAGCTACTCAGGGGACTGAGGCAAGATAATTGCTTGAGCCCGGGAGGTGGAGGTTGCAGTGAGCTGAGATCGTGCCACTGCATTCCAGCCCGGGCGACAGAGCAAGACTCCATCTCAAAAAATAAAATAAAACGAAATACCATTTGACAGATAAAACAGAGGCTCAGGGAGGCTAACCAGTTTGTGAAGGGTCACTGTGCTGGAAGGTGACAAAGTAGGACTCAACTTAGCCTGACAGGGTGACAATAAGAATGACAGCTGATACGTCTAGGTTTCTCTTCTTGTTTGTGTATTTATCCACTGTGCGAAGTGCTTTATTTGCATGATTTCATTTGGTCTTCTCAGCAACACTCTAAGAAGGTAGATGCTGTTACTGTTCCCATTCCACAGATGAGAAAACTAAGGGCCAGCAAGGGAATGCCACCCAGCAGTGAGCAGCAAAGCCAGGGGGTGCCCTGTCTGCCTGCAGCTGTTATTGAAGATGTCCCTTTTCTCATCATCAGGTTTTACTGGAACAGAAGAGAAAGCCAGTGAGATACTGATCATTAGCAATGTTAATATTACCTGATATTTAGTGGGCTTTATGCTTTTACAAAATGTACCTCCCTTTCTGTTGCCAGGAAGATTCTAGAACATGTAGCAAGAGAAGCAACTAATGATCTTTCTCTGCAGCCGTGTGGAATCGTCAAAAGAGCACATACTATACCCTAAAATTAAACCTAGATTCAAATTCTAGCTCCTTCTGCCTCTGAGACCTTGATTAACCTCATTGAGCCCCAATGTCTCTGTCTTTAAAATGGGAATAGCAGGACTTAACTCATAACACTGTTGTGAAAATTAAATGAAATAATACAAGTCAAGTGCTGGCTGATTAGTTAATTATTGTCATTCTGAGGAAGATAAGAGAGCATTAGCAGCCATCTGTTTATAATTTAAAGTGAGTAAGAAAGTTAGAATCTAGCCAAAGTCAGGATCAAACAAAACACTATTTTTCAAACTATGTTTCTGGGCCCTTAGGGAGATGTTAATAGGCATGTTATTGGTTGGTTGGTTGGTTGGTTTTCTGTTTTGTTTTTGTTTTTGTTTTTTTTGAGACAGAGTCTCACTCTGTCGCCCATACTGGAATGCAGTGGTGTGATCTTGGCTCACTACAACCTCCGCCTCCCAGGTTCAAGCGTTTCTCCTGCCTCAGCCTCCTGAGCAGCTGGGATTACAGGCACCTGCCACCATGCCTGGTTAATTTTTGTATTTGTAGCAGAGATGGAGTTTCTCCATGTTGGCCAGGCTGGTTTCGAACTCCTGACCTTGAGTGATCCAAGGCACCTCGAGTGATCCACCTGCCTTGGCTTCCCAAAGTGGTGGCTTAAAGGCGTGAGCCACCGCACCCGGCCTAATAAGCATTTTATAAAAAGGTGTTCTATGGTTAAATAACTTTGGGAAATGCTGTGTACATTATCCCCTACTCACACACTCACATAGTAAAGGCTCTGAGAAGTCCCACAGTAAAGAAATTCATTTCACTTTGTTTTCTCTGACACATTCCCAACTCATTAAGCATGGGACCGTTTTATTGAGGAGCACAGCATCTCGCAGACTCTAGTTCAGGAGTCGGCAAACTACAGGTGGGCCCACTGCTTGTTTTTGTACATAAAGTTCTGTTGGAAACCAGCCATGCCCATTTATGTATGCATTGTCTGTGACTTTCACTGTACTGTGGCAGAGTTGAGAAGTGATGACAGAGACTCTGTGGCCCACAAATCCTAAAATATTTACTGTCTGGTCCTTTACAAAAAAGTCTGCTAACCCTGAAGTTAGTGTAAAGATGGGGGCAGACATTGGAAATGATGTGGCCACAAGACAAACAATGCCACCAGAAACTGGGAGAGGCAAAGAATGACTTTCTTTTCGCCACTTTCCCAGCCAACACTTTGATTTGGGCCCAGGGAAACTAATTTTGGATTTCTGGCCTCCAGATCTGGGAGAGAATAAGTTTCCGTTGTTTCAAGCCACTCAGCATGTGGCAGTTTCCTACAAGAGCCACAAGAAACTAATGAACAGGTGGGCCAGCGCAGTGGCTCATGCCTGTAATCCTAGCACTTTGGGAGGCTGAGCCAGGAGAATCACTTGAATCCAGGAATTTGAACCCAGCCTGGGTGGCACAGCGAAACTCTGTCTCTACCAAAAAGAAAAAATTAGCCTAGCACGGTAGCACATGCATGTAGACCCAGCTATTCAGGAGGCTGAGGTGGGAGAATCTCTTGAACCTGGGAGGCAGAGGTTGCAGTGAGCCGAGATCATGCCACTGCACCCCAGCCTGGGCAACAAAGCAAGACTCTGTCTCAAAAAAAAAAATCAAAAACAAATACACAGGTGTTTATGCCACTTGTATTTGTCGGAGAAGGAAGCTGGTCCATCTCATGAGCGACATTCACAACAGCAGAGGAAACACCTGGTTTTGTTATGCTTATGCCAGCAGTGGAGGTTATAAAGTCCTCCGGGTGCAGCCGACACCACCTGCCACGGGGGTGATGTTTTACACTCTCCCTCCTCTCGTTCCAGTTGTCATTAGTTGCCTGTATACATCTGATATTTTTCATATTTAGGTTATTTTTGAATATTTTAAAATTATAAAATATTTCAACCCTACAGAAAATAATATATAATAGAGATCTCCACACCTACCATTGAATCAAAAGATGTGAACCTTTTCCATGCTTGCTTCAGATCTTCCTCTTTCCTTTTAGAGAAATAAAAGCCACTCCACTGCCCCCACTTACATCCGCTGAATTGTTTCCTGTCTGTATTAATTAGGGTATCCCAGGTGCTGCTCTCAACAACACCAAAGTCTCAAAGGTGTCACCCAACATTCTTTTCAGCTCATCAGAGTCCAGTGGAGGTTGGCCAAGGTGCTCTGCTCCAGGCAGTCATTTAGGGACCGTGGCTTCTTCCATGGAGTGAAATCACCATCCCCCAGGATGTTCTCCTAGGACCGTTTCTCAACTTGAGATGTACATAAAAGCCATCTGGAGAGCCTTGAGTAGTGGGGGGATAAGACCTCAGTCTGCACTGGAACCTCAACATCAGGGGGCCAATGAGGGAAGGGAAACTGGAGAATTACATGAAAGGTTTTTGGCCCAAGGTGGTGGCACAGATCACTTCCACCCACATTCTTCCCTTGGCTAGGACCCAGTCAGAAGGCCTCACCTAACAGCAGAGAATCTGGGAAACAGTTGTCTTGCTGAAAGCCTGGGGGAAGATAAAGTGGGACTTGGGGAACCCATGGCAGTATCTCTGCCACATCCTTTGAAATGTGTATTCTTTCTCTCTCCTTCCCTGGAGGTTACCACTAGTTCCTTACTTTTGCTACACATGTTTATGTCCATAAACAAACTATGGTGTTGGTTTTGGTGCATATCAAATTAACATAGCTTATATTCTACATACATCCTTTTGCAACTTGTGCTGTTACACAGTGTTGTGTTTTTGAGGTTTGTGTGTATTCTTGCTTCTCAAAGTGTGGTCCCTGGACCAGCAGATGAGCACCTGGCAGCTTGTTAGAAATATAAAGCCTCAGACCCCACCCCAGACCCACTGATTCAGAAACTGTGAGGTGGGGTGGGGCCAGCAGTCTATACCTTTCCAATTCCTCCAGGTAATTTGAATGCACACTGAAGTTTGATAACCACAGATCTTTATTGATATGTGTAGCTCTAGTTCTCAGTTTATTCATTTTTCAGCAATATATAATACTCCTTGGTTTATTCATCCATTCCCCTAACTCATGAACAATTAGATTGTTTCTTTTTTTTTTACCATTATGTATAGTACAGTAATGATCATCTCACTACATATGCACAAAAGTTTCTCTAGCACAGCCATCTAGAAATGAAATTGTTGAATTTTAGGATTGAGTAGCTTTAGCTTTATCCAGAATCCCCAGATAGTTCTTTCTCAAGGCAGGCTGGGTGCGGTGGCTCACGCCTGTAATCTCAGCATTTGGGGAGGCCAAGGTGGGCAGATGACCCCCAGGAGTTCGAGACCAGCCTGGGCAACATGGCAAAACATTGTCTCTAGAATACATACAAAAATTAGCCAGGCATGGCAGCACACGCCTGTAGTTCCAGCTATTCAGGAAGCCGAAGTGGGAGGATTGCTTGAGCCTGGGAAGTAGAGGCTACAGTGAGCCACAATTACACCACTGCACTCCATCCTGGGTGATGAAGTGAAACCCTGTCAAAAAAAAAAAAAAAAAAAGAGGCTATGGCAATTTACACTTCTTCCAATGCTGAATACAAGTTGTTTTTTCTTGTTTTCCTTTAACTTTTTAGCATTACTTTGAAATCCCTTATCTTCAAGGTGTACTAGAGGCACATTATCAAGAAAGGGTTAAGAAATTGTCTTTTTTTTTTTTTTTTTTTTTTGAGAAGTTTTAGATTTAAACATGGATACAGAACCTGGCTCCATCACTTCCTCTGTCGCCCACTGCTTGGTGGGTTACTTCTTGATGTTTGATTTTTCTTTGCCTAACAGAGGTAATAGTGGGCAGTTCTGTCTTCTTCCTGATCTTGATGGGAGTGCCTGTAGGATCCCTATAACAGACAAGGTTCGCCAGAGAAACAGAACCAGTAGAACATATGTACATAGAGAGATTTATTTTAAGGAATTGCCTTGGAGGACTTCAGGGACTGGAAAGTCTGAAATCTGCAGAACAGGCCAGCACGCTGAAAGCTCTTGGGAGGAACTGATGCTGCAGTCTCTTTTCTTTTTCTTTTTTTTTTTTTTTTTGACACAGGGTCTCTCCCTGTCGCCCAGGCTGGAGTGCAATGACGCAATCTCGGCTCACTACAACCTTCGCCTCCCGGGTTCAAGCAAGTCTCGTGCCTCAGCCTCCCGAGTAGCTGGGACCACAGGCATGAGCCACCACACCAGCTAATTTTTGTATTTTTAGTAGAGACGGGATTTTGCCATGTTGGCCAGGCTGGTCTCGAACTCCTGACCTCAACTGATCTGCCTGTCTTGGCTTCCCAAAATGCTGGGATTACAGGCATGTGCCACAGTGCCCGGCTCTGATGCTGCAGTCTTGAGGCAGAATTTATTCTTCCTCGGGGAAACCTCAGTTTTGTTCTTATGGCCTTCAGCTGATTGGATGAGGTTCACCCAGGATATCAAGGAAAATCTTCATTGCTTAAGTCAACTGATTGTAGATGTTAATCACATCTACAAAATGCCCTCGCAGCAACCCAGATCAGTGTTTAATTGCATAACTAAATATTACAGCCTGGCTAGCTGAATCGAGACATAAAACTAAACATACAGTCCCCCATTAAACAAGAGGCCAGCTTTGGAGCTGGCACTGATGTTTTATCAAGTTAACAAAGCATCCATCTTGGCTGGGCGCTGAGGCTCATGCCTGTAATTCTGGCACTTTGGGAGGCTGAGGCAGGCAAATCACTTGAGGCAGGAGTTCGAGACCAGCCTGGCCAACGTGGCGAAACTCCGTCTCTACCAAAAATACAAAAATTAGCCAGGCATGGTGGTGCATGCCTGTAATCCTAGCTATTTGGAAGGCTGAGGGATGAGAATAGCTTGAACCTGGGAGGCGGAGGTTGCAGTGAGCCCAGATCGCACCACTGCATTCCAGCCTGGGTAACGGAGTGAGACTCTGTCTGAAAAAAAAAGGTGTTCATCTAGTTTAATCTAGTAAAATGTTGAAAATTAAAGATGGTTTTTGTGGCCAGGCACACAGGCACAGTGTTTCACGTCTATAATCCTAGCAGTTTAGGAGGTTGAGGCCAGAAGTTCGAGACCAAGCCTGGGCAACATAGTGAGACCCCCCCCCCTCTACAAAAAAGTTAATTAAAAAATTAGCTGAGCACAGCGGTGCACACCTGTTGTCCCAGCTACTTGGGAGACTGAGGTGGGAAGATCCCTTGAGCCTGGGAGTTCGAGGCTGCAGTGAGCCATGGTCATGCCACTACACTCCACCCTGAATGAGACAGCAAGAGACCCTGTCTCCAAAACAAAAATAAAAAAACCTGTTGAATTTGATGAAAAAGCATTTGATTTTTCTCCTTCCATCTGTTGCTATGAAGAGCTGCATTATTAGATTTTCTATTAATCCTTGTATTCAATGAACCCCTCTTGATCATAAGGTACGATTCTTTGAATGTGTTTCTGGATTCCTAGTGCCACTGTTCTGCTGGAATTTTTGCATCCTCATTCATAAAAGTTCCTAAGTGTTCCTCTCCCTTTTTACGTGGCTTCCCAGAAATGGCTCCCATCACTTTCACTTAGATCTCATTGGCCACCACTCAGTCACACTTACTGCATGGCAGGCTGGGGAGTGTCATCTTGTGGCTGGGTGCCAATGGCCCTAAGCAAAGATTGAGATGCTTACTTTGAAAGAGGAGGGGGAGAAGGGATATCGGGAGGCACTAGCAATCTCTGTGCCGGAGTGATTATCTCTTTTCTGTAAATAAGAGACTGGAGGCTCAGCAAGGTGTGTTCACTTATCCAGGGTCACACAGCAAGTCTGTGGCCAGGCTGTGACTTCAGAGGCCAGGCCTTCCAGCTGCCAAGGGAGATGCCATTAGGGACCCATGATAGTATTAAAATCAGAAATAAATATCCAGTGTCCCTAGTACTGGTCTAAATGCTTCATTAACATGAACTCATTTCATTCTCACAACAATCCTATGAGGTAGACACTCTTAATGCCCCCAATTTGCAGATGAGGAAACTGAGGCACAGAGAATGTGAATGACTTACCTGGAGTATGTAAATGACAGGACTTAGACTCTAAGACTCTTAATCACTGCACGATCCTGCCTCTCCCCACACCATTCCCCACCCACACTCCCCTGACTCAGGGACTGCAACTCAAACAGCAGCAGCAACTGCTCCCTGTGCACCTGCAGAACCATCGAAACTGCTCCCACCAACCCAGGCAACGTACACCCTTGTCCCCAGCCTCCTTACGTCCTCCTCCCTCAACTACCCTGGTACCCTCCTTTTCTGTCTGTGGGGCCTGCACCTCACTTTTTCTTGAGTCTGTGTTTTTGTTTTGAGACAGGGGCTCGCTCTGTCACCCAAACCGGTGTGCTTTGGTGTGATTGCGGCTCACTGCAGCCTGAAACTCCTGGGCTCAAGCTATCCTCCCACCTCAGCCCCCTGAGTAGCTGGGACTACAGGTGCACACCACACTCAGCTAATTTTTTAATTTTTTTTTTTTTTTTCTTTTTGAGACAGTTTTGCTCTTGTCACCCAGGCTGGAGTGCAATGACACGATCTCGCTACAACCTCCACCTCCCAGGTTCAAGTGATTCTCCATCTCAGCCTCCCAAATAGCTGGGATTACAAGTGCCCGCCACCACGCCCAGCTCATTTTTGTATTTGTCATAGAGAAGGGGTTTCACCACGTTGGCCAGGCTGGTCTCGAACTCCTGACCTCAGGTGATCCACCTGCCTCGGCCTCCCAAAGTGCTCGTGAGCCACCACACCTGGCCTAATTTTTAAATTTTTTATAGCAATGGGGTCTTGCTGCATTGCCCAGGCTGGTGTTGAACTCCTGGCCTCAAGCGATCCTCCTGCCTTGGCCTCCCCATGTGCTGGAATTACAGGTGTGAGCCACTGCATCCAGCCTTCATTTTTTGTTGCTGTCCTTGTGTTTTGTTTTGTTTTTCCCTTCACTCTGCTCCCTGGGAGACTCCCAAAGGCTACATTCTGCCACCAAGGGACGCAGCACACACAGGGCCCCAGCGGGCGCCTGGGATTCCCACACCCCACCCTCTGGATGAAGATGGTGCGGAGGTTTTGGGTTATTTATTTATTTATCTAGTCCCGCCTGGCTCCACACCCCGCAAGCTGTTGTTCCCCCACTAGAGAAGATGAGAAACAACCTCAGACAATGGAAGACAAGGCTTGCCACATGGCCCCCGCAGTTTAATTTCCCTTAATTCATTTTCTATTGAACCAAATGATACTGTTTGTTTTTAATGGCAAACACTCAGCACGGAGGAGGGGCGGCCAGGCCTCCTCCTGGGGAAATTAGGAACACAGCTGCTATGGAAATTCTTGCTCCCTCCTGTCCTCCCCCTGGCTCCCCTACTCCCACCCCCAGCACTGGGCCTTTGGAAATTGATCTCCAGGTTGAAAGATGATACCTTTCACCAGTTCAGATGGTCACTGTCTGGTGAGCTGGCCTGGCTCCGCTCCAGCTACCATCAACCCCTTTTAGGATGGCCGCCCCATCCCAAGGCCCACCCTTCTCTGGTTATAACTGGATGCACAGGGCCAGAGCCATGGCTTTTTTGGTGCCCCTCTCCCCTGCCTATCGCTGGTAATCCTGAGCAGGCACCTAGCCCTTGCCGGAGTCATCCAGTGCCCTCCCCCAGGAACTGAGGAACACAGAGGCTAGGCACAGTTAGAGCTGAGTTTGTTCATTCATTCATTCATTCATTCATCACCTGGGAGCAGAGTCGTGGCTGCATCCCAGTCCTCCTCCATCAGTGGTTGCGTTTGAACTAGATTCCCGGTGGTTCAGGTGCTGACGGGAGTTGAGAAGTGCTGATGAGAGGAGAGGTCCTTCCACTTCGTTCTGAGGTTTCAGCAACTCCTTCATGTGGCCTGGGGGGTCCCGCGCTTCTTTGAAGTCCGAGAAGATCCATAATCCTTCCAAAGTCCCCTCTTTTTTGATGGTATGGGCCAGAGTCAGCTCCAGTTCTCACAGGTAAAGAGCATTTTGATATGCATCCAGCCCCTTTGGGAGAGGCTTTGGCCTGCTCATGGCTTCGCTGGGAGCCATGCCAAGATGGTCAGTGCCCAATTTGGACATCCCGGAGGCCTCTCTGGTTCCTCAAAGGCTGGGCTTCACCCCTGTTCTCTTTTTCAGAGACCGGTAGACCCAGAAAGACCTGTTTTTTTTTTGAGATGGAGTCTTGCTCTTGTTGCCCAGGTTGGAGCGCAATGGCACCATCTCAGCTCACTGCAACCTCCACCTCCCGGGTTCAAGAGATTCTCCTGCCTCAGCCTCCTGAGTCACTGGGATTACAGGCACCCACCACCACACTCAGCTAATTTTTTGTATTTTTTAGTAAAGATGAGGTTTCACCAATGTTGGCCAGGCTGGTCATGAACTCCTGACCTCAGGTGATCCACCCACCTCGGCCTCCCAGAGTGCTGGGATTCCAGGCATGAGCCACTGCACTCAGCCCAGAAAGACGTTCTTATTCTGCTGATTTGGGGAAACCAAGTCCCCAAAGTGACCACTTCTGGGTCACATGATTTATCTTCTCATGTATTCATTCTGCAGATATTTATTGGACACCACAGAGTGCCTAGCCCTACGCTAGGCATGGGGTTCTGCAGACCAGGAGTTTCACGCTCAAAGCTCACAGTCCGGTGGGGGTGTTGCAAGCAAGGAAGCAGTCACTCCAGGGCCCTCTGGGAAAACAGAGAAGGAACACCTAAACCAGCCCCCAGCAGAGTCTTCCTAAAGAAGGTGACATCAGAGCTGAGTTTTAAAGCAGGGCTGGGAGTTACCCAGACATGGCAAAGCCACAAGGGCACGGCAGGAAGAGGGGACAGCCGCAGCCACAGTGCAGAAGTGAAAAACAGTTTGGGGTGTGCGTTTTTCCAGATAACTCCTGAGCATCCCGTCCCCACCAGACTCTAAGCTTCATGGGGGCAGAATAAGAATCTGCCCAGTGGCTCAGCGTAGGTGAGTGAGTGACTCTCAAATAAAGTGATAAGTGAACGGCAGTGGTTGGTATGAATTTGCACACAGGGCAAAGCAGGGAGGCTCACGTTCTTGGCTCCCAGACCCACCCTGACCCACCTTTCCAAACTACATCATGGGTATGTGGTGACAACCCCTGCTCTGGGGTGCTGGGGGAATTAATTAGCAAGCTAAGTGCGGATCATTTTGCTCTTCTTCAGCTAAATGATTAAGCAAGGCAGCCAGGCTCCCTGAGGGGCCTTGGAGGTGTCTACTTTGGCTCCCTGCTCCTGGAGGGGAAGAGGGAGGCTGCTGTGTTGGTTTCCTGCTTTTTGCTTCCACTGGGGTAGGTGAGGAGTACCCTGCTTCCATATTTCCCCCAGATGTGTCTCCTTCCCTGGAGAGAAGAAAAGGTAGCGGAACTGAGATTTGACCTGAGGGAGCCCACTGATAACATGTCTCAACTTTTAGCTTGTCCAGAAAGGTTCCGAGTGGATGGGAAAGAGCTTGGGCTCTGGAGTTAGGTGGATCTGAGCTGGAATTGTGGTTCCACCATTTCCAGCAGTATCACTTCCAGCCAGTCACCTCCCTTCTCCATGCCTCAGTTTCCTCATCTGTAAAAAAGGAAGTTATCCACCAGGCATGATGGCTCATGCTACTTGGAAGGTTGTCTTTCCAGCTACTAGGAAGGCTGAGGTGGGAGGATGGCTTGAGCCCAAGAGTTCAAGTCCAGGCTGGGCAACACAGAAAGACCCCCATTAAAAAAAAAAAAAAAAAAAAAAAGGAAATACTCCTGTTTACCTCTGGGGATGGGGTGGAGACAGGAGGTGATTTAAAAACTAAATCGAAGCAATGCATTTAGAGGTGCTGTTAGCAATCCCTGGCACATCTAATGCTCAATGGGTGTGTTTTTTCCCCCTTTTTTGGAGACAGAGTCTCCTTCTGTCGCCCAGGCTGGAGTACAGCGGGGCCATCTCGGCTCACTGCAACCTCTGTTTCCCAGGTTCAAGCAATCCTTGTGTCTCAGTCTCCTGAGCAGCTGGGATTACAGGCGCTCACCACCAGACCTGGCTAATTTTTGTATTTTTAGTAGAGGCGAGTTTTCGCCATGTTGGCCAAGCTGGTCTTAAACTCCTGACCTCAAATAATCTGCCCGCCTTAGCCTCCCAAAGTGCTGAGATTACAGGCGTGAACCAACGTGCCTGGCCTGTTTTTTTTCTGCGTGTGTGTGTGTGTGTGTGTGTGCGCGCGCGCGCGCATCCTCCCTCATGACCCTCGTGGAAATCCAGGCCCTGTTGCGGGGGGCTTGGCAGCCCACCAAGGCTTTGCCAGCCTCTGGCTCTTCTCCTTGGTGCCCAGAAGTGCTAAGATCAGAACCTTGAATGGAAGGAAGGAAAAGAAGGAAGGAAATGTTATTCTTACTAGTTACTGATAGGTGCCAGCCCTGGACTGGGTCCTGGGGCTGCCTGGTTTGAATCCTGCCTTTGCCACTAGCTGTATACCCTCGGGTGAGTGAGTTCACCAGGTCAAACTCTGATGCCTCTTCTGTGTACATGACTGATGACACTACCTGGCTCCAGGAGGAGCCCGGTGAGGAGCAAATGAGGTCATGAGGTTTAGAACAGAGTTTTCAGTGCCTGCTCAGTCTTAGCTGTTGGGGTAAGACCTGACCCTGACTTCAAGCGGCTGATGGAGAGGTGGGGCAGAGACACACAAAAGAACAAGAACAAGAGAGAGGGAGATGGCACCTGGAACACAGACTTATTCCCGGCTGCGGCCTTATCCAGGGTGCCTAGCACATAGCAGCCCAACATAAATACACACTGAGTAACGGCCATAGCAGCCTGACATAAATACATACTGAGTGACAGCGCAGAGATGCATGCAGAGGATGGGGATGGCGGAGGGAGGAGAGGAGGGGCAGCTCTCTGTTCCCTCATGGGCTTGGCATTACTGAAAGCAGACTTGTCACTACACTAGGTGAGGTCGGGAGGTGGCAGGTAGATCCCTGCAGCCAGCCTTCTGTATCTAGGCCTGTTCCTGTCTTTCTTTTTTCTTCCCCATGAGACAAGGTCTCACTCTGTCACCCAGGCTGGAGTTCAGTGGCGCGATCTTGGCTTGCTGCAACCTCCGCCTCCTGGGTTTAAGCGATTCTCCTGCCTCAGCCTCCTGAGTAGCTGGGATTACAGCATGCACCACCACACCTAATTTTTATATTTTTAGTAGAGACAGGGTTTCACCATGTTGGTCAGGCTGGTCTCTAAATCATGACCTCAGGTGATCCACCTGCCTTGGCCTGCCAAAGTGCTGGGATTACAGGTGTGAGCCACTATGTCCAGCTAGGGCTGTTCCTATTTTAGGAGGAGGAAACCATCATTCCAAGAGTTTCAGTACCTTGTCCATAATCCCACACCAGTCAGAGGCAAGGGAGTTCTTTTGTTTTTTGTTTTGTTTGGTCTTTTGTTTTTTTTTTTCCTTTTGAAATAGGATCTCACTCTGTCACCCAGGCTGGAGTGCTGTGGCACGATCAGGATTCATTGCAACCATGACCTCCCAGCCTCAAGCCATCTTCCTGCCTCAGCCTCCCCGGTAACTGGGACTACAGGCGCATGCCACTATGCCTGGCTAATTTTTTTGTATTTTTTGTAGAGACAGGGTTTTGCCATGTTACCCAGGTTTGTCTTGAACTCCTGGGCTCAAGCAGTCCACCCACCTTGGCCTCCCAAAGTGCTGGGATTAGACGTGTGAGCCCCTGTGCCCGGCCAAGGGAGTCCTTTTGAATGTCTGCCTGGCCGCCTCTCTTCCCAGCCCGACACCTCAGCCATCGCTTGCCAGGCGTTTTGAACTCCTCTTAGGGCCGAATCATGTTGTTGTTCTCTCACCTCCTCCAGGCCTTTGCCGTGGCTGTTCCCTGTGCTAGGAACACTGTCTCCCCAGCCCTATCTGGCTGACCTCTCATCACCCCATCACCCTCAGGTGTTTAGATATCACATCCACTTGGAAGTCTGAACTTGTGGTTGGGTGACTCACCTGTGTGCTCCCACAGCCCCGAGGCCACTTCTGTTTTGAATGCATCATGTGATGTTGTGATTGCCAGTTTGTCGCCCCCATTAGGACTTAAAACTTGGCGAGAACAGAGATCAAGTCTCCTGTATATTTCATTTTATTCCCAGCACAGTGCATGGCACATAGCCGGTACTCAAAACACATACGCCGAAGGTCATTAATTCATAAAAGTGTTGCAAATATTTCTCCCTTCAGTATATTTTCCCTGAAGCAGGCAGTGTGAATTCAGTTACAAGGGTCTACTAGACTTGGAGTTAAGCAGGTTCTATTCTCAGCTCTTTCACTTATAAGTCATGGACCTTGGATGAGTCAGTAGCCTTCTCTAAGCCTCAATGTTCTCCCCTATATCATGGGGATAGTATTCATGATGTGAAGATTGAACAGGACCATACCTTTAATATGAATGAAGCCTTTTGATCACTGCAGCTTATAAGTACTAGCCTCGATTTATTATTTAGTGAAACAACAAGGTAAGCAGAGGAAAGGGGGCCTTGGAAAACATGACCTCAGCCCTCCCCGTCATTCCCCAGGAGTAGATGATGGCAGTCATTGTCATGGCAACATAGCAGAAGCCAGTCACCATGCAAATACTACAAGCCAGCCACTGTCCTGGGCACTTTCCATTCATCCATTTCTTCATCTACTGAACCAGTATTTTTTGACCACCTATTCTGTGCCAGGCCTAGGACTAGGTCCTGGGAATACAGCAGCAAAGAAGCAGAGTATGCACTTTCAAGGGACTTAGATAAACAAGATGCTGAAATCAATAGGCAATATGTCAGATGGAGACAAAACAGGGAGTGTCATGGTTGCAGGGCAGAGTGGGGAGGGCGCTGCTCTTTTAGACAGTGGTAGGGGGCAGGGAGAAGGTAACATTCATGCAAAGCCTTGAAGGAAGCAAGGGAGTGTGCCATGCGGATATGTGAGGAAGAGGATTCCAGGCTGGGGAAACAGCATATGTAAAGGCCCTGAGATGGAAACATGCTTGGCAAGGTTCAGGAGCAATGAGCCAGTGTGGCTGGAGCAGAAGAAGGGACAGGGCAACTTCATGGGTAAGCACCCTGTGCAGAAGGCCCAAACACTTGGCTTAATGCTCCACTGTTGCCGTATGAGATTATGACTGTTACCCAGGCTGCTGGAGTGTGCAGTAGTGCAACCTCAGCTCACTGCAACCTCCGCCTCCTGTGTTCAAGTGATTCTCATGCTTTAGCCTCCCGAATAGGTGGGATTACAGGCATGTACCACCACGCCCAGCTAAGTTTTGTATTTTTAGTAGAGACAGGGTTTCACCTGCGTACCACCATGCCTAGCTAATTTTTTGTATTTTTAGTAGAAACGGGGTTTCACCATGTTAGACAGGCTGGTCACGAACTCCTGACCTCAGGTGATCCACCTACATCCACCTCCCAAAGTGCTGGGATTACAGGTGTGAGCCACTGCGCCCAACCAAGATTCTTAGTATGTTAACAAGGGGCCCTGCATTTCAGTTTTACACGGGGTATCATAAATGATGTAACCAGTCCCCGTAGCAGTAGATGTAGTCAAAGAGGTGGTAGGGACCACAGCTCAGAGGCCACTCCCAGGCCTGGGTGTGCTCTGGCCTCCTCCCATCTTGCCATGGAAGCCAGCCCACCAGAGATGCTCCAGCCACGCCATCCTGACGCTACCCTGATGACAGTCTAACTATTTCTTCTCTGTGTTAGTTTCCTGTGGGTACTGTAACAAATAACCACAAACCTTGTGGCTTAAAACAACACAACCGTATTATCTTATACTGCTGGAGGTCAAATGTCCAAAATCCATGTCACTGGGCTAAAGTCAAGGTGCCAGTCCTTTAGGAGGCTCTGGGGAACAATCCATTTTCTTGTCTTCTCTAGCTTCTAGAAGCTCCCTGCCCTCCTTGCCTCTGGTCCCCTTCTCCATCTTCAAAGTGCATTTCTCCAACCTCTGTGTCTGTTGCCTCATTGTCTTCCTTCACCCTGACCCTCTTGCCTTCCTCTAATAAGGATCCTTGTGATGACATTAGGCCTGTCCAGGTCACCTGGAATAATCTCCCCATATCAGGAGCCTTAATTTCATCACATCTGCATGTGCACAAAATTTCTTTCACCCTGTAAGGTAACAAATTCATAGGTTCTGGGGATTGGGATATGGACATCTTTGGTGGGGGGTCGGCATTATTCAGCCTCCCACATCCCCTACTTTGCTAATGAGGAAAGTGAGGCCCAGAGAAGTGATATGACTTGGGCAAAGTCACCCTCCCAGCAGGACAGATCCACACTTGAGGACCTTGTCTGTCAAGTTTGAAGTCACGGGCTCTAGACTACCAGGAAAGGAGATACCCTCCGCCCATCTCTTTCTGTCTCCCTCCTACCCTTGCACCTCTCCCTCCACTCCCTAGTGTTTTGGGAAACAGCCAGGCTTGGGCAGTTTAGCCCAGAGCATTTGTGCTAAAGACTGTAACTGACACAGGGACAGATAAGCTCATCCATCCACCTGGGACCAGGACAGAGGGAAGAGACCGCCTTTTTGTAGCTAACAGGGTCCCAGGCCACTATGGGCTTTATCATCAACATCTTATAGCGAGGCCTCTCCTGGGTACTGGGGAGCAGGGCCCTGTGTGTAGGGAAGCTGCTGATGCAGTTGCTGCGGCACATGGGCTGGGCCCTTCCTGTTCATGGGGCCAACGCTCTTAGATCAAGGGAACCATGGCCAATGAAATTGGGTGCCCCACTGCTGCTGTTAACAGGAAGATTTTTACTCACAGCCTAGCAACTCCTATGGGGCCTCAGCCTGGCCCCAAGGACTCTGCCAGCTGGCCCCTGAGGCCATAGCACCAGAGGCGATCGCGGCCTCCTCCTCCTTCTCCTCCCCCTCCTCGCCAGAATTGCAGAGAGAGGATCTTTATAGGAAATTGGGGGTGAGAGCAAGAAAATGACACATTTTCATCAGCTCTAGTTTTTAATAATGAGTGTCCAGTTATCTAGTGGCAGATGTTGTGGGTAAGAGCATCCGTACAGACATCAGAGACCTGGATTCAAATCCCACCTCTGCTACATCTGAGCTCTGTAAGCTTAGGCAAAATGCTGAACTTCTCTGAAACTGAGCCTCAGTTTCTCTCATCTGCAAAGTGGAAGTAACAATTTCCCCCCTCATGGGGTTGTTATAGTCTATTTTTAAAGTGGGTAAGCAAAATTTCAGCTTGTGGCCTTAAAAAAATAACATGTATGAGGTATAAAAACAAAAAATAACAAATACTCGTGCACCCAGCTTAAAAAGTAGAGAACTACTAGTTTCTTAGAAACCCCTTGTGTATACCTCCTGGGTTCCATCCATCTTCCTCCCTCCCTTTGCCCATAAGAAAAGTTTCGTGACTACCATTTGTTTGTTTTCCTTGTGTCTGGCCTTTGTAGTTTTTTTGTTTTTGTTTTGTTTTGTTTTTTGAGACAGAGTCGCGCTCGGTCGCCCAGGCTAGAATACAGTGGTGCGATCTCAGCTCACTGCAACCTCCACCTTCTGGGTTCAAGCAATTCTCATGCATCAACTTCCCAAACAGCTACAACTACAGGCACGTGCCACCATGCCCAGCTAATTTTTGTAGTTTTAGTAGAGACGGGGTTTCACCATGTTGGCCTGGCTGGTCTCGAACTCCTGACCTCAAGTGATTTGCCTGCCTCAGCCTCCCAAAGTACTGGGATTACAGATGTGAGCCACCGCACCTGGACTGTTTTTGTTTTTTAAATAGAGACAGGAGGTCTCATGATGTCTCTCAGGCTAGTCTTGAACTCCTGGCCTCTAGCAATCCTCATGCCTCAACCTCCCAAAGTGCTGAGATTACAGGCATGAGCCGCTGCACCAGCCTGATTTTTGTAGTTTTATGTCTTATTCCTTGCTATTATTAAAGGTCAGAGCATAAGCATGTATAACCTTGTCCCTTCCATGCCTAATTTCCTACTAAGTTCCTCTGATTTCCCTCTCCTCTCAGCTACCAACAGAGGACACTACTGATAGGGAAACCAGAATGCCAAACTTGTCACTACTGTAGTACACTTAAGAATTAATAGGCTCTGAAAAGCACCACAGGGACTTTACTGTAAGTAAAGTATATGTAGCAAAGGGCTTGAACTTCCTAGAAAGTATGGAGTAAGCCCACGCTTTACACTCAAACAAACCTGAGTTTTGAACATCAGCACTGCTCACCATCCTAAGCCACCAATTCTTTGCATTTACTCAAAAAATATTTCAGTGTCATATTATGACAGGCACTGCAAAAGTGTGGGGATGATAAATGAAAGAAACAGACCAAAACAGAGTCCCTGCTCTCATTTCATTGGGGAAATCACCATTAAACTACATCAACACACAAATCTAGAACTTTAAGTTTCAACAAGCACTAGAAAAAAATAAAAACAATTCATGGAGAATTCGTTTAGGAAATGGGAAAGGGCTTTCCCTGTGGGATGGACATTTGAGCTGAAACTTGTACTTACTTCCTTGACATCTGACTTTGGTTTAAAAAAAAAAAATTTACCAGCCTGGGCAACACAGGGAGACCTCATCTCTACAAAAAAGTCCTTTAAAAATTATCTGGGGCATGGTGGCACACACCTGTGGTCCCAGCTACTCGGGAGGCTGAGGGGGGAGGATTGCTTGAGCCCAGGAAGTCAAGGTTGCAGTGAGCTGTGATCGCACCACTGCACTCCAGCCTGGGTGACAGAGCAAGGCCCTGTCTCAAAAAAAATAAACAAATAAATTCCGCTTTTTCTTTTTTTTTTTTTTTTTTTTGAGGCAGAGTCTCGCTCTGTCGTGGGGACTGGAGTGCAGTGGCCAGATCTCAGCTCACTGCAAGCTCCGCCTCCCGGGTTCACGCCATTCTCCTGCCTCAGCCTCCCGAGTAGCTGGGACTGCAGGCGCCCGCCACCTCGCCCGGCTATTTTTGTATTTTTAGTAGAGACGGGGTTTCACCGTGTTAGCCAGGATGGTCTCGATCTCCTGACCTCGTGATCCGCCCGTCTCGGCCTCCCAAAGTGCTGGGATTACAGGCTTGAGCCACCGCGCCCGGCAAATTCCGCTTTTTCGTCTGCAAACCAGGGCTGGTGATATCCCTCCCAGCTTTGCCCTTAGTAACAGGCCCTGGCTCAGTGCCTGGTTCAGCACTGCCGTTCAGTAAATGTCACCTCCCTTCCTCCTGTCGTTCCTGGCTGTATCTGCTGCTGGAGATCTGCAAAGAAGTGGCGTGAGTGAGTAGTCTCTAAGTGATGGGAGAAATCTGCTGCTGGCAAGTGAGCTGTGAAGCCTCTAACAAGCTCACTGGACCCTCTTCAACTGGGTTTGATGGCGACCCTGTCGGAGAGAGGAGAGAGAAAGGAGGATGTATCACTATCAACAGGAAGCCTTCCTCTTTTTCTGGGGAAGGTGGTATCAAGTAATTGAAAGGCTCTGCTGTAGAGTCAAGTGACCTGGGTACAAGTCCCAGTTCTGCAGCAAGCAGCTTGACCTCTCCTAGCCTTGTGTTCTCATGTGTGATATGGTCCGTTTAATTCCTCTCCAGTGGTCTGTCATGTGGAACAGTGCCCAGCATAACGGGGGCACGCCGCAAGTGGGGCCGTTACCACTATTTCCACCAGAGCAAAGATGCACTGGGGCAAAGGTGCAGAGGTTTGGGGTACAGGTAAGGGGAAGAAAAAGGCAGTCAAAGGGCTCATTCACATCATGGAGGTCCGGGTTCCTGCGCCACCCTTCCCTAGGTGGGTAACCTTGGGCAGATTCCTTTATCCCTCTGATCCCCTTTCTTCGTCTGTAAGACACAGCTCCAGAACTTCCTTCACCCAGCGGCTGTGAAAGCCTGCAGGCAAGTCGCGTCGCCTGGCCCCTGACTTCAAGTTTAGGGGAGCTGATGAGGTCACTCCCTGCTGGACACGGGGTCTTCGGGGTGAAATGTTCAAATAAGACAGCGGGGAGTGGACGCGCAAAGATGCGTCAAAGGGATGGAAAAGGCAGTTTTGCCCTTCGCAAACTGTGACCTCCTTTGTGGGCTAAGAGCTTCATGCTGGGGGGCCTGGTACCGGCGCGGGACTCCCGGAGGCCCGACCCGGAGCCGGCGGCACGCAGAGCGGGGCGGCCCGGGGCGCGGGGCTGTGACCTCATCGGCCGGCGCCGTCCCGCGGGGCCATGAGATCATGAGATGCCGGCGCTCGCCGAGGAGTCGATTTGTTGGGAGCGCGGGGACAGCCGGCCGCCCGACGCGGTGATCTCATCCGGGCCCGGGGGAGGAGGAGGCAGGCGGCCCGGCCAGCCCGCGCCGCCGGGAGGGGGATTAATGGCCGCCGGCGGGTGGTGACGTCACCGGCAGCACCCGTTGCCAGGGAACGCGCGGCCGCCGGCCCCGCCCCCGCTGGCCCCGCCCCCTACCTGCTGCGCTTCTTTCCATCCTGGCTCGCCCTTTTCTTGCCTTTTTTCCTTTTTCTTTTGTATTGAGGCATAACTTATATACTGTGGAGGCCCCTAATTATAAAGCTCAGTGGATTTTTACAAACATATGTGATCAAAGTATCAACAGAGCTGTCCAACAGAAATATAAGGGGAGTCACACAGATGATTTTAAATGTTCTAGTAGTCACATTAAATAACTAGAAAGGAACAGGTGACTTTAATTTTAATACTCTATTTTATTTAGCCTAATGTGTCCAAAATATTATTTCAACATGTAATCAACATAAAATTTTAATGAGATGTTTTACCTTTTGTTTTTCTAAGACTTTGAAATTCCCTGTTTCTTTTGTTTCTGAGGGAGATGTTTGTTTTTAAAGATAGTCTTACTGTGTCACCCAGGCGGGAGTTTAGAAGCACGATCATGCTCATTGCAGCCTCGACTTCCCTGGGCTCAGGTCATCCTCCTGCCTCAACCTCCCGAGTAGCTGGGACTACAGGCGCCCGCCACCACACTCGGCTAATTTTTTTGTATTTTTAGTAGAGATGGGGTTTCACCATGTTAGCCAGGATGGTCTCGATCTCCTGACCTTGTGATCTGCCCGCCTCGGCCTCCCAAAGTGCTGGGATTACAGGCGTGAGCCACCATGCCTGGCCACCTCATCATTTTCTAGAATATTTGTTATGTATAGACTCCCATTCCTAGTATCTTCATCATCAGAGCTCTCTATGAGCCATGTCTGTGGGAAACCCAGGTGTTTCGAAGCACAAGGCCATTAGTTTGCCCCCTCATTTATCCCTTGCTCATTCAGTAAATACTTCTTGATTACCTGCTGAGTCCCACACCCTTTCTATTAGTTAAGATTGGAATCAAATAGTAACAGCAAAAAATCCAAAATAATAAAACTTAAATTTTAAAAAATGTATCTCTTTCTCATGTAAAGGCCAAAGATAAGCAGTCCAACCCTGGGAATATGACACCTTCCAGCCCACTGTTTCACCAACCCTAGGGTGTAGGATTCCTCCTCATGGTCCAAGATGGTGGCAAGAGCACCAGCCATTACATCCAAGTTCCAGACAGTAGGATAGAGAGAGTGGGGAAGAATAAGGTGAAAGCTTCTCTGAAGTTGCTACATGACACTTACAATTGTGTTAATGGTGAAGACCCTCTTCCTGGCTTGCAGAAGGCTGTCTTCTCACTGTGTCCTCAAGTGGCAGAGAGATCTCTCATGTCTCTTCCTATAAGGGAACTAATCCCATCATGAGAGCTCTACGCTCATGACCTAATTACCTTTCAGAGGCCTTATCTTTAAACACCATGGCATTAGGGATTAGGGCTTCAACAAAGGAACTTGAGGTGGGCACAGTTCAGTCTATAGCACCAGCTGAGCAGCCTTAGATGGGTACCTTAGTTTTTGTTGTTGTTGTTGACTTGAAAGAACCATGTAATTCTCACAATTTTGCAGGTCAGGAGTTCAGTCAGGACACACTGGGTACAGCTTGTCTCTCCTCCCCATGATATCTGCTGGGGCTGGACTACCCAACATGGCATCTTCACTCCCAGGTCTGATGCATCAGCTGCAATGGCAGGAATGGCCTTCCTAAGGTCCTATATCTGGAGCCTCAGTTCTCACCATTGGCTGGTTTCCATGTTGCTCCTCCAGTTGGTCTCAGAGCTGCTCCTCTTCCATGTGTCCTCTTCACTGGGTCTCTCCTTAGAGCTTGGGCTTCCCACAAACATGGCGGCTAGAGGAGGGAGAACAAGCAAAACGAAGGAAGTAAAAGCTTCCTGATCTCTTAAGGCCTAGGCTTGGAAGTCCCAGATATCCCTTCTGCCTTAATTCTAGTTCACCTTAGTTATTTTGAACCTGTATTTTCTCATCTCTAAAATAGGGCAGCAATAACATAATGGCCACATTTCTGGATTATCATGAGGGCCAGTAATAGCTGTATCATGTACTGGGCCCTTCTCATGTACCTGTGTTTTAGATTTATTGGCTTATTTAATCATAAGATCACTTCAGTGTGTTGAATACAGGTTTTACTGACATGTGAGAGCCAATGGTTAAATTTTCAGGAAATGTGCAAACAGTTGTTAAATCATTGGTAGCTTGAAGTTGGCCTTGTGAGAACACTTACACCACAGAAACTGGCAAACACAAATTAGGGCCTTTTCTTTCCCCCAGAGACCTAGTTTGCCAGCATACCACCGCATGCATATCTATATGTATGTGTGTATATATGTATGAATGTGTGTGTGTATTCAACCCCATTTACAGATGAAGAAACCGAGGGACGTAGAAGTTAAATTATTGTGCCAAATCAACCAATTTAGTAGGTGATAGATCTGACCTTAGAATCCCAAATCCTATGCCTTTAAACCACTAGGCTGTCCTGCCTCCACAGATGAAAAAATTTGTATGAAAGAGATTTGTAAACAGGCAAAGCTGTATAAATAGTCATTATTCATCTTGATACAGAAAAAAAAAAAAAAGGTTTCACCTCTGTCTGTGCATTTTTCATACATTGAAGCTGCTGACAGATACCTGATTACGTCTCTCCTCCCTTCCTTCCCACTCCCATAAGTCTTCAAATCATCTTTCCCACGTCGGTGCGTTCTTCTAAAAACTTCTCCTCTCTGTTCGTTTCTTCTACTTCTCAGCATCCTACTCTCCTTCATTTCCCACCCGCTTCTGGAGCCAGCCCTCTGTTGTTTCGATGTTTCCCATTTCTCTTCTTGTCCCACCCCTCATCTTGGCAGTGAGGAAGTCGGAATAGAATCTGCCTTCCCAACTCGACACTCCCGCCCCCTTTATCTGAATCCAAGCAGAGAACCATCCGTGCCCGAGCACGTCCTGCAACAATTGCTACCGTTTCCCCTTCATGGTGGCAGGGAGGCGAGACAGCTCATAATCTGATTCCTTGTTCTCTAACGCCCCAGAGAAACCACACATCCCATTTGGTGGTCGTCAGAAATAACATGCTTAAGAAACCTGGAATTATAAAACTGCTTAATTAGAGAGAGATGGTTTTGCTGGGATATGCCCAGTTTTCCTTGGTGGTTTGATCTCCTTTTCAAAGTGGCCCACCCCCCTGGCAGCTAATTGCTACCTTTAACGGGTTACCACATAAGCTGTCATTCTCTTAATTTTATTTGCTGTGACATCAGTGCTTGCTTATAAAGAGATATCCTCTATTCAGCCTTTCAACTCTCCTCCCTCAGCAAACTCTAGGAAGTTGACTTGAGTAATGAGGATGGAATCTTCAGCTTCAAGAGGTCTCCTCTGTTACATGAGCACCTACTACCTGCTGGATGCTGGGAATACACCCAGAACCAAATTATTTTCTCCCATAAGGGGCTCACAGTCCGGTGGGAGGGATGGACAGTAAAATAATTTTTTTAATATTGTGAAAAATGCTTTGAAGGAGTAATTTAGGGGCTGGGTATGGTGACTCACACCTGTAACCAGCACTTTGGGAGGCTGAGGCAGGTGGAGCACCTGATGTCAGGAGTTCGAGACCAGCCTGGGCAACAGGGTGAAACCCCGTCTCCACTAAAATACAAAAAATTAACTGGGTCTGGCAGTGGGTACCTGTAATCCCAGCTACTCAGGAGGCTGAGGCAGGAAAATCATTTGAACCCAGGAGGCGGAGGCTGCAGTGAGCCGAGATCATGCCACTGCACTCCAGCCTGGGCAACAGGGTGAGACTCCATCTAAAAAAAAAAATGAGTTATTTAGGGGAGTCTTCAAGGGCGTACACAACAGGAGCACCTAATTCAGTTAAAGAGGAGTCAGGGAAGGCTTTTCGTAGGCGGTGACAGTTAGCTGATACCCAAAAGATGAATAGATGTTAGCTCAGCAAAGAGTAGAGGGACCACTATTCCATCTGCAAAGGAAGAGCTTAGTGTCATTAAGCAACTGAAAGATAGACAAAGAAGCTGGTATCAGAGCCTTCTGGGAAATCCTGGGGATGTGTTAGAATCCCCATCATGACTTATCTAGAGTCTGATAGAACAGACCACAGGTCAGAAAACTACAGGCTACAGGCCAAATACGTCCTGCTACTTGTTTTTATAAATAAAGTTTTATTGGAACACAGCCACACCCATTCACTTACCTGTTGTCCGAGGCTATTTTCCTACTACAGTGACAGAGGTGAGTAGTAGCGCCAGAGACCTTATGGCCTGCAAAGCCTAAGTATTCACTACCTGGTTCTTTGTAGAAAACGTTTGCCAACACTTATTCCAGAGCTGCCCAGTAGCAAGTGGGAAGTTTGGGATTTGGCCCAGAAACCAGCCTGCAGCTAAGGGGCCTGAGAATTGGAAGATCCAAAGACAGTGACCAAAACTAAACATAAGGTGGCAGGTGACAATCCTGGGTCTGATCCCAGCCACTTTGGCTCCTGGGGCTGTGCTCTTTACCACCAAGCCAGACTGGTTGTTGAGACTGGCCTACAAGGAAGGACAGAGAGGGGACCAGAGTCAGCCAGACGCCAGCAGGCAGGGGCTCCCAGAGACACAGGGGCCTTTCATGGGGTAGCCGGGTCCTTACCTGTCATGAGACCAGGCAGACCAAGCAGGAGGCTGCCTATCAAGATGGCGCCCAGACCATTAACCATCTTTTCCTTCACCTCTTGGCTCTGGAACACCCTTCCTCCCTTGCCTGCCCTCATGTCTTCACCAGTTTGGCTCTTAGACATCCATTAAAGTAGTGCTTCTCAAACTTGGATGTGCACTCGGGTCACCTGGGGACCGTATTAAATTGTATATTCTATTTCAGGAGGTCTGGGGTGAGGCCTAAGAGCCTGCGTTTCTAACCAGCTCCCAGGCGATGCCGATGGTGCTGGTTCATGGGTCACACTTTGGGTGGCTGGAAAGATAACTTCTCTTAGACTTTCTTGATCAGTTTTCCACCCCACATCCCATGCCTCAATTCTGGGGCTCCCTCCCATTTACCTCTAGCAGAGTTCTACCACACTGTATTGTAGTAGTTTGCTTAGTGATGGTCTTCCTCATTGGGTAGCAAGCTTCCTGATGACAGGGATGAGGTCTTAGTTATCTTCGTTTCACCAGAGCCTGGCACTGTGTCTGGTACATAGTAGGCGTCCAGAAATGAAAGCAAGGAAGGGAGGGAAGAAGAAAGGGAGCGGGCGAGGGAGGGAGGGGCAGAGGAAAGGGAAGGAAGACAGCATCAATGGATAAGAGGCAGGAAGGGAGAGAAGCAAGAAAGGAAACAGAGATGGGTAGAAGAAAGAAAGGTAAGGAAGGAAGGAAAGAAGAGTTATATAGGGATGCACTGAATGTAGGGAACAGTGACAAAAGTAGGTTAAAGCCAGGCATGGTGGCTCACATTTGTAGTCCCTACAGGGGACTCAGGAAGCCATGGTGACAGAAGGATCACTTGAGCCCAAGAGATGGAGACCAGCCTGGGCAACATACATAGACCTCATCTCTAAAAAACACAATGTTTTAAGTGGAAAAAAAAAAAACCCAGCAGGTCAAGACTGGCAGTTGAGAGAGGTTGGACAATTTGGTCCCGGGTAAGATGGAACATGCAAGAGTTGAGAGACCCTGGGTGAGAGTGACTTGGGAGACGTGAGGAAGGCATGGGGCAGCTGAGGGTGGGTGGTTCAGGAAATCAGAGTTCAAATCATGGGTATTCTGCAGATCCTGGGGTCTGCAGCAGGATATGGACTGGCTTGATTAGCCCTGGCCATCCATTGAGTTGCTGTCCATTCGTCCAGCATCCATCATGCCCTTGTCCATGTAAAACAACCATGGTGGCCACCCCCTACATCTCTGTTCTCCAGTCACCCCCATCTTCCCAAAGGTTCCAGAGGGAAACCAGCATTTCCCTCCAGGGGATGTTTCTGGGACTCAGGGACTGGTGGGAGTCAGGAGGGGAAAGGAGGGCCCTTTGAGAAACAGTGACCTCACAACTGGAGGTGGCCAACTAGTCACAAAAAGCAGGCAGGTGGTTAGTGATGACTGAACACCCTTTCTTGGTCCTTGGTAGATGTGGGTATATGTGCCCAAGGAATCCTCTTCTGAGTGACCTGTGCCCAGCCCATCAAGATGGAATGTAAAAGGTGGCTATAAAGTCCCTGTCCACATGCCACGCATATGATGTGATCTTGGCTCACTTCAACCTCTACCTCCTGGGTTCAAGTGATTCTCATGCCTTAGCCACCCACGTAGCTGGGATTATAGGCACGTGCCACCAAACCCGGCTATTTTTTGTATTTTTGGTAGAGACAGCATTCCACCATGTTGGCCAGGCCGGTGTTGAACTCCTGGCCTCAAGAGATCTGTCCACCTCGGCCTCCCAAAGTGCTGGGATTACAGGTGTGAGCCACCACATCCAGACTCATTTCCCCTCTAATTTAAACATATCACATGCTCAGTATAAAAAATCTGAAGAGAGCAGAAAAACACAAAGAGAATGAGTATTTTTTTTTTCATTCTCTATTATTTCCATTTGGAACAATAATATGAGCATTTGCTTGGGTCAAATGATATCTTTCATCAGGATGATTTCTTTTTTAACCTTTAATTTTGAGATAATTTTAGACTTAAAGAAAAGTTGCAAAAGTAATACTGAGAGTTCCCATATACCCTTCACTCCTCTTCCCCTAATGTTGATATCTGATATACCAGAGTCCGATTAGCAAGGGCAGGAAATGAACATCAATACTGTTACTATTTTTTTTTGAGACGGAGTCTCGCTCTGTCGCCCGGGCTGGAGTGCAGTGGCCGGATCTCAGCTCACTGCAAGCTCCGCCTACTGGGTTCACGCCATTCTCCTGCCTCAGCCTCCCTAGTAGCTGGGACTACAGGCGCCCGCTACCTCGCCTGGCTAGTTTTTTGTATTTTTTAGTAGAGATGGTGTTTCACCGTGTTAGCCAGGATGGTCTCGATCTCCTGACCTCATGATCCGCCCGTCTCGACCTCCCAAAGTGCTGGGATTACAGGTTTGAGCCACCACTCCCGGCAATACTGTTACTATTAACTAAGCTAAAGACCTTATTCACATTTTGCCAGTTGCCCCATTGACATTATTTTGTTTTTCAATTTTTATTGTTGTTTTTTGTTTTTGAGACAGGGTCTTACTGTGTCACCCAGGCTGGAGTGCAGTGGCACAATCATAGCTCACTGCAGCCTCGAACTTCTGGGCTCAAGTCATCCTCCTTCCTCAGCCTCTCAAGTAGCTGGGACCACAGGAACTCACCACCACTCCCAGATAATCTTTTGATTTTTTGTAGACACAAGGTCATTCTATATTGCTCAGGCTGGTCTTGAACTCCTGGGCTCAAGGGATCCTCCCACCTTAGCCTCCCAAAGTGCTGGGATTACAGGCGTCAGCCATTGCACCTGGCCTATTGACATTTTTTTTTACAGTATAGGATTGAATCAGGGCTGGGCACGGTGGCTCATGCCTGTAATCTTAGCACTTTGGGAGGCCGAAGTAGGTGGATCACCTGGGGTCAGGAGTTCAAGACCAGCCTGGCCAACATGGTGAAACCCCGTCTCTACTAAAAATACAAAAATTAGCCAGGCGTGGTGGTGTGAGCCTGTAATCCCAGCTACTTGGGAGCCTGAGGCAGAAGAATTGCTTGACCCGAGAGGCGGAGGTTGCAGTGAGCTGAGATTGTGCCACTGCACTCCAGCCTTCCTGGGTGAAAGAGCAAGACTCTGTCTAAAAGAAAAAAAGAGAGAGAGAGAGAATAGGATTGAATCCAAGATCCCATGTTACATTACTTGTCATGTCTCCTTAATTCTCTCCAACCTCACATTCCTTGGTCTTCTCTTTGTCTCTCATGATCTTGACATTTTTCAAGAGTATTGGGCCCCTTCAACTTGGGGTGCAATGGCTCATGCCTATAATTCCAGCACTTTGGGAGCCTGAGGTGGGAGGATCCCTTGAGCCCAGGAGTTTGAGACCAGCCTGGACAACACAGCATGACCTCGTCTCTCTACAAAACCAAAAAAAAAAAAAAGGAGAGAGAGAATATCCTTCAACTTGGATTTGTCTCTTGTTTTCTCATGATTAGATTAGAATTTGTTGATGAGTTTTGGCGACAATACCACAGAAGTGATACTGTGTCTTTTCAGGACATCATGTCAGAGGGTTCAGGATGTCAAAATGACTTCTCACTGGGGATGTTAGCCTTTATCACCTGATTAATATGATGTATGTTTGCTTTCTTCACCATAAAGTTGCTATTTCTTCAGGATACATTTTTAATGGCTGTGTGGCTTTCCATTATAGATCTCTAACATAATCAGACCCTCTTTTTTGTACATCGTGTTTGTTACTCTTTTTTTTCTTTAGTATTACAAAGAATGCTATAGCGACCATTCTTATAGGCACATCTTTGCACCTATCTCTGATTATTTTGTTAGGGTAAACTGCCAGACATAGAATTGTTGGCGTAAAGATTATTCATATTTTTACAGATATGTATGCTTGGGGCAGGGTTGTTTGTTTGATTTAATCAGCTTTATAGAAGCAGGATTTAAATACAATAAATTGCGTATATTAGGAGTGTATATTTCAATTAGTTTTGGCAAATGTGCACACCCATGTGTCCCCCATCCCAATCAAGATATAAAATATTTCATATTTCTAGGCCAGGTGCAGCAGCTCACACCAATAATTCTAACACTTTGGGAGGCTGACGAGGGGCAGATTGCTTGAGCTCAGGAGTTCGAGACCAGCCTGGACAACATTGTGAAATCCTGTCTTTACTAAAAATACAAAAAAATTAGCCAGATGTGGTGTTGTACCCGTGGTCTCATTTACTTGGGAGTCTGAGGTGGAAGAATCACTTGAACCTGGGAGGTCGAGGCTGCAGTGAGCCATAGTTGCACAGCTGTACTCCAGCCTGGACAACATAGCAAGACCTTGTCTCAAAAAAAAATATATATATATATATATATATCTCGTTCTATCCCTTTCCAAAATTTCCTGACACTTCTTTGCAGTCAGTTCTCCCCACCCCTTACCCAAGACAACCAGGGATCTGATTTCTATTATCTCAGATTAGTGTTACCTATTCTAGGACTTAGTATAAACCAGAATTATGCAATAAATACTCTTCCATGACTGTCTTCTTTGATTCAACATAATGTTTGTGACATTCACCCATGTCATCGCAAACGTTAGGCATTCATGGATTCTTATTGCTGGACAGTATCCTGTTGTATAAATACACCATCGTTTGTTTATCTATTCTTCCATGATGGGCGTCTGGGCTGCTTCCAGTTTGGGGATTTTATGAATGAAGCCACTAAGGGCATTGGCATACATGTGGACATATGTTTCATTTCTCTCGGGTAAATAGGTCAGACTAGAGTTGCTGGGTCATAAAGGAGGTAGGTATTCAACTGTATTCGACACTACAGAGTGGGCTTATTTTCATCTCCATTTCACAACACAGGCCACAGAAAGCTTGAGGGACTTGTCCAAGGTCAAGGGAAGGAAGATAAATAGGATTTTTCTCCAGGAATAATGCTAGGTGCTTATCCTGTTCATCTCCTTTAATCCTCAAAGCAACCCCGTAAGGTGGGAGTTCTGATTCCCACTCTGTAGATGGGGAAACTAAGGGTCATGAACATCCAGCAAGGTCAGGTTCAATCCCAGCCCAGTGTGAGTACCCAAGTCGTGTTCTTTTTTTTTTTTTTTTTGAGATGGAGTCTCACTCTGTTGCCCAGGCTGAAATACAGTGGCGTGATCTTGGCTCACTGCATCCTCCGCCTCCAAGGTCAAGTGATTCTCCTGCCTCAGCCTCCTGAGTAGCTGGGATTACAGGTGCACCACCACGCCCAGCTACTAATTTTTGTATTTTTAGTAGAGTTGGGGTTTCGCCATGTTGGCCAGGCTGGTCTCAAACTCCTGACCTTAAGTGATCCACCTGCCTCAGCCTCCCAGAGTGCTGGGATTACAGGCATGAGCCACCACACCCAGCCCCTGTTTTTTCTCAACACAACTAGGTATTCATCCTGCCTCCTTGGAAGAGAGCAGGTGGTGGAGCTAAGAAGGACACGTATCTCCCTGCTTTGGGCCTTATGGCCTGGCCTTACCTGCATTCTGTGCCCATCCTGCCCGGGCCCCTGACAGCAGTCACTGTGATGCTCGAGTCAGCCCTCTAAAGATGAGGATGGCCTGGATGCGGAGGGCGGGGACTGTGCCCCCACCTTGGGCTCTGAGCCCTCCAAGCTGCAGCGAGACCCAGAGGGTGACCCACTCTCCAGCCCTCTGCCCAAAGGTGTAGAGTTTCTCCTACCCTGAAACTCGATCCTCAATCCTGGGCACTTTGATCTTCTGGGCTGCTGGGTGGCGGGTGAGGGCAGCGGGCAGGGGCTGCGTCTCCCTGGCCATATCGCAGCCCCATTAGGAGCTGGCCTGAGTGCTTTCCAGAGCTGATTAATGGCCTGCCTGTGACCTGGAATGTCATCACTACCCGGGGCAGGGGGCCCCCCAGCCGGGTCCTTTGGGTCTTTACTGCTAATAATAATTGATGTTCTCTGTGTGGTTGCAGGGAAAGTTCTATCTGGTCATCGAGGAGCTGAGCCAGCTGTTCCGATCCCTTGTCCCCATCCAGCTGTGGTACAAATACATCATGGGTGACGACTCCTCCAACAGCTACTTCCTGGGAGGGGTCCTGATCGTTCTCTACAGCCTCTGCAAGGTGAGGTGGCCCCAAGACTGGAGGGCCAGCCTAAGGAGGGCCCCATTCAGTAAGGCCTCAGGGGGCTCCGGGGGGGCCTTGAGCACCCATGCTGATTTATTTCTTTATTTATTTTAATTGAGGGGAAATTCACACGACATGAAATTAACCACGAACTGTTTTATTTTTATTTTATTTATTAACTTTTGAGATAGAGTCTCACTCTGTTGCCCAGGCTGGAGTTCAGTGGTGCAATCTTGGCTCACTGCAATCTCTGCTCCTGGGTTCAAGTGATTCTCTTGCCTCAGCCTCCCAAATAACTGGAACTACAAGTGTCCACCACTACACCCAGCTAATTTTTTGTATATTTAGTAGAGACGGGGTTTCACCATGTTGGCTAGGCTGGTTTTGAACTCCTGACCTCAAGTGATCCGCCTACCTCGGCCTCCCAAAGTGCTGGGATTACAGGCGTGAGCCACCTCGCCCAGCCTCCAGTAACTATTTTAAAGTGTACAATTAAATGACATTGAGCGGATTCACAATGTCACGCAACCACCACCACCTCTGTCTAGTTCCAAGACATTTTCATCACCCTGAAAAGAAACCTTGTACCCATTAAGCAGTCACTCCCCATTCTTCCAACCTCTCCTTCCCACAGACCCTGGCAACCACAAATCTTCTTTTTCTGTCTCTATCAATGTACTTATTATGAATGTTTCATATAAACAGAATCATGTAATAGGTGCTCTTTTGTGTCTGGCATTTTCATTTAACATTGTATTTTTGAGGTTTTTGAGGTTCATCCACATTGTAACATGTATCAGTATTTTTTCTGGTTTAATCCACCCTAATTTCTCACCTATGAAGCTCACCATATGATATTCTTTCCAATAGTCATCTTCACAAACCCTTCAAAGTACATACTATTATTACTCCCTTTTTTTTTTTAGACCAAGTCTCGCTCTGTTGCCCAGGCTGGAGTGCAGTGGCAAAATCTCGGCTTATTGCAACCTCCGCCTCCTGGGTTCAAGCGATTCTCATGCTTCAGCCTCTCTGGTAGCTGTGATTATAGGCATTCACCACTATACCTGGCTAATTTTTGTATTTTTAGTAGAGATGGGGTTTCACCATGTTGGCCAGGCTGGTCTCAAACTCCTGACCTCAAGTGATCCACATGCCTCAGCCTCCCAAAGTGCTGGGATTACAGGCATGAGCCACCCCACCTGGCCGCCATTATTCCCATTTTACAGGTTAAGGAACTGAGGTTCAGGGAGGTTAGAAACCGAGGTTACTTGCCCAAGATCACTCAGGTAAAGACAACAGAACAAGCATTGAACCAGGCAGGCAGCCTCTAAAGCCAAAAGCTCCCAACCACACTTCTACTGAATGTTTTCTATCTCTCTTACCTCAAAAATAGTATCCGTGCTAAATTGCACACCCTCAACTCCTCAAATTAGTATGCAGTGCTTTTCTTTTCATCATTAGTACAAATCAGAGGGATTTTTTACCCCCTAAAAATCCATACATCCTTCTTTTTCTCTTTGGCTCTCCATTTCTAGCTTTAGAGAATCCTAGGAGGATGCATGAGTTCTTCTCTCTCCTTCCTTCCAGCAGGACTGGCCAGGCAATCCATGCAGTATCAGCCATTGGGGCGTACTGATTACTTGCTGGTTCTGATCAACACAGTGGCTGACTGGAGGGCTAGATGGAGAAGGGTTATCAGGGTGGGCTGTGCTCAGAGTAAGAGTGCTGTGATCGATTAGCAATGCCTGCCCTGGGCTTGGGAGGGGAAATAGGCACTATATGTGCCATACATTTGCTATTCTGGCCTGGGTAGCAGGGGAAACTGTTGATCCTAGGCAGCAAGACAAAAGCCATGCATCACTGTTGGGAAGGAAGAAGTGCAAATGGGAAGAGGAGCCCTAAAAATGTTCTGAATCAAAAATGGATGGAGGGTGAGGGGATGGGGTGAGGTGATTATGCAGGGGTCACGAGAGATCCTTGGGTACTTTTCAGCCACCACCCTGCTCTCCTTTCAGTCCTTCGACATCTGTGGACGTGTGGGCGGAGTTAGGAAAGCCCTGAAGCTTCTCTGCACCTCTCAGGTGAGTTGGCTTCAGGTGGTCCCCACTGAAGTACGGGGAATTAGGAGCTGGAACAGCAGTGGCCCCTTCCTCAGCCCACAGATATCACAGTGCTCCTGAGGGCATGGCTCCCAAGAGCGTCCATAGCTGTATTTGCCTCTCCCCTCCCTCAAACAGAACTATGGAGTCCGAGCCACTGGGCAGCAGTGCACAGAAGCCGGTGACATCTGTGCCATCTGTCAGGCCGAGTTCCGAGAGCCTCTGATTCTCCTGTGCCAGGTGAGCAGGGCTCAGGCGGGACCATTGGAGACTGAGGATGGGGAGAGCAGGACCCTTCCCCATGGGCAGACCTTGGGTCTCTGGCATGGGTCTCTAGGGGGTAATCCGGTTAAGACCAGAGTCAGCCAGACCTAGGTTCCAATCTCACCTCTGCCTCTTAGTAGCTGGGTGGACTTGGGCACATTATTTCACCTCTCTGAGCCTTGGTTTCCTTAGCAAAATGTAGACATGCCAAATTCAGTATAGTGTAACATCACAATATCCTGCATGTGAATTTCAGCAGCATTCTTGACCCCCTGTGGGTCAGTCACTCTCTCTCTCTGAGCCTTGGTGTTTCTCATGTCTAAAATGGATATAATAGTAGCCAGGGGCAGTGGCTCACGCCTGTAATCCCAGCATTTTGGAAGGCCGAGGCAGGCAGATCACCTGAGGTCAGGAGTTCAAGACCAGCCAGGCCAACATGGTGAAACCCTGTCTCTACTAAAAAAAAAAAAAAAAAAAAAAAACTACAAAAAGTAGCCAGGCATGGTGGCACACACCTGTAGTCCCAGCTACTCTGGAGGCTGAGGCAGGAGAATTGCTTGAACCTGGGAGGTGGAGGTTGCAGTGAGCCGAGGTCATGCCACTGCACTCCAGCCTGGACAACAGAGCAAGACTATCTCAAAGAAAAAAAGGACATAATAATAACAGCTACTTCATAGAGCTATTATTATGATTAAAGTAGATCATCCATGGAAAGAGCTAAATTTCAATTATTCAACCATAGAAGTTGATAGAATTATGCTTATTATCCGTATAATTATTATTACCATTTGTTTTCATTAGGCGCGGGTCACCAGCCCACAGTCGTAAGTGCTGGCCGGTTCCTTTTAACTCCCTAAATGCGTCCCTCATCCTCCTCCTGACATCAGGGACTAGGTGTCAATTCAGCAAATGTGTATTGGGGTCAAAGCATCCTATCTGACACCAGGAAGGAGAGGCAGCGGGCACGCAGATCCCGTCCCCTCCTCTGGAAGCTCACAGTCTCCACTGGGAGACAGACACTTACATAAATAACTGTGAAGCGAGGCAGGCAGTGATAAGTGCTGTGTAAGAGAGATTCATGCAGTGTCTCGGGGGACCAGGGCAGACAGCGATGAGCTCCAGGTTGGGAAGGGTTTTTGGAGGAGGCATAGCCTGGAGACCAAAAGGCATGGAAAGGCTTAGGGGTCGGCGATAGAAGGTGGGTTCCTTTTTAACATCGGCAAGCATTTTTGTTGTTGTTGTTATTGCTGTTTGGAGATTTGGAAGGGGAAGGTTGTTTTTCCTGTTCAATTGTATCTTTTTAAATGGATAATATATTTGCATGAATCAACATTCAAAAGGAAGACTAAAGAGACATGATGACTAAACACATTCTGGGACCTGGGTTGGATCCCAGAACAGAGAAGGGACATTAGTAGAAAATGGGTTTGATGAAATCCAAATAGAGTCTGGAGTTGAGTTGATAGTAACATATCAACGTGGGTTTCTTAGCCTTGACAAATGTACCACGGTAATGCAAGATGATAACATTAGGGGAAACTGAAACCCAGTGAGGGGTGTACTGGGATTTTCCGTTCTATCTTTGCAACTTTTCTGGAAACCTTAAATTATTCCAAAATAAAAAGTTTATTTTTAAAAAATCTTTGAAAGATATAAAAAGGAGGCCCCTCACCATATGTATGTATATGTGTGTATGTATTTATACACACAAACATATCTTTTTTAAAAAAAAACATAAGTTATAGTACATTCTACCTATTGTTTTCTGCACCTTCCTTTTTAACTTAAAACTCTATCTTAGAGATTGCTCCTTATCCTATTCTATAGCTGCATAACGTGCCGTTTTATGGATAGAGCACAGTTTGTTTAACCATTCTTCTATTGATAGGCAGTTAGTAGCTGATAATCTTTTGTTATTACAAATAAGACTGTCATGAGTGATCCAGAATGGGGAGAACAATTGTACCAACCTGGGCGCATCGTGTTAATTAAAGGTTAATTCAAGGGAAGCATTTAGAACTGCTTCTGGCGCATAGTTAGGGTTCAATAAATATTAGCCCTTATGGGCATACATCCCATTTCACACACACATGAGCTCTTGGTAGGATAAATTCCTAGCGGCAGAATTACTGGGTCAGAGGGTACACAGTTTTGACAGTTATTGCTAAACTGCCCTCTGTAAAGAGTGTATCCACTTATACTCCTAGTGTACAGTATGACACAGCCTCTTGCTCCCTCCCTTACCAACACACAGCGTTACCAAGCCTCTTTTGAGCTTTGCCAATCTGACAGGTGACAAACGGTATCTCAGTGCAGTTTTAATTTGCATTTCCCTAATTATGAGCGTGGTTGAGCATCTTTTCACATGCTTCAGAGCCATCTGTAGTTCCTTCTTGGTAGCAGGGATGATTTGAACATGATGTCAAGGTGAAAGTCTGACAAGCTCTCTAAGCCTCAGTCTGTTTGTCTCTCCTCCATTCTTCTCCTGATACCACTATGTCTTCCCACAGCTGGATTAGAAATTCTTGAAGGGGTCAGAGAAGACACCCATTGTCCCACATCTAGGAGTAACAGCCACACCCAATGCTGGTTGAAGACTGTACATGTGAGCAGGCCAGGCACACATTTTAGTCTTGCTCTGCTGCTGTGAGCTAGGCCTGGAAAGGCAGAGATGATTCACACAGGTAAATGGCCATGCTGATTCCTAAAAGCATTGAATGAATGAACAAATGAATGAATGACTCAGCTTCAATGTTGCTTCCTCCATAAAGCCTTTCCTGACTCTGCTTCCCCCAGACTAGTCACGTCCCCAGCTATATGGTCTCATAGATGCCTGTGTTTTTCCTTCTTAGCACTTACTCCAATTGTTAACTAGATAGTTCATTGGGTAGTTAGATGGGCAAGGTCTGTCTCCCTTCTGCCAAATCACAAGCAACATGAGAGCAGATGCCATGTCTGTCTTGTTTAGCAGCAGAGCCGTGGTATTGTCTCAGTAAATATTGGATGGATGGATGGAATGTGTGGGTGGATGGATGGATGGATGGATGGATGGATGGATGGATGGATGGGATGTGTGGGTGGGTGGGTGGATGGATGGATGGATGGATGGATGGATGGATGGATGGATGGATGAATGGGATGGGTAGATAGATAGATGGATAGGATGGTGGCCAGGTGGAGGAATGGGTCGGTGAGTACAAAGGTGGGTAGATAGAGATATAAATAGGTGAATGACTGTGTGGATGGGCAAATGGATGGACAGATGTGTGGGTAAATAGGATGGAGGGAGGGAGGGATGGATGGATGGATGGATGGATGGATACATGGATGTGTGGATGAACAGATGGGATGGATGGGTGGGTGGATGGATGGATGGATGGGATGGTTGGATGGAATGTGTAGATAAGTAGGATGGAGATGGATGGATGGATGGATGAGAGGGGTGGATGGATGGATGGGTGGAAGATGGGATGGGTGGATAGATGGATGGATAGAATGACAGCCAGGTGGAGGAATGGGTGGGTGAGTGCAAAGGTGGGTAGATAGAGATATAAGTAGGTGAATGACTGTGTGGGTGGACAAATAGATGGACAGATGTGTGGGTAAATAGGATGGATGGATGGATGGATGGATGGATGGACTGGATGCATGGATGCATGAATGGATGGATGGATGGATGGATGGATGGATGGATGGATGGATGGATGGAAGGATGGATGTGTGGATGAATGGATGGATACATGGATGCACAGATGCACAGATAGGATGGATGGATGGATGGAATGGTTGGATGGAATGTGTAGATGAATACTATGGAGATGGATGGATGAGATGGGTGGAGGGATGGATGGGTAGACGGATGGGATGGGTGGATAGATGAATGGATAGAATGGTGGCCAGGTAGAGGAATGGGTGGGTGAATGCAAAGGTATGTGGATAGAGATATAAGGAGGTGAGTGACTGTGTGGATGGGCAAATGGATGGACCGATGGGTGAGTAAATTGGATGGGTGGGTGGGTGGATGGATGGATGGGTGGATGGATGGATGGATGAATGCGTGCATGCATGGATGAATGGGTGGATGGATAGAATTGGATGGTGGCCAGGTAGAGAAGCTGGCGGGTGAGTGAAAGGTAGGTGGATAGAGGTATAAGTGGGTGAATGACTGGATGGATGGGCAAATGGATGGACAGAAGGGTGAGTAAATTGGATGGATGGATGGATGGATGGATGGATGGATGGATGGATGGATGGATGGGTGGATGGGTGGATGAATGGAATTGGATGGTGGCCAAGTAGAGAAGTTGGTGGGTGAGTGAAAGGTAGGTGGATAGAGGTATAAGTGGGTGAGTGACTGTATGGATGGACAGATGAGTGGGTAAATAGGATGGATGGACAAATGGACAGATGGATGGAATGATGTCCAAGTGGAGGAGTGGGCGGGTGAGTTAAAGGTGGGTAGATAGAGGTATAAGTGGGTGAGTGACAGTGTGGGTGAGCAAATGAATGGACAGATGGGTGGATATATAGGTAGGTGGGTGGGTGGGTGAATGGATATGTAGAAGGAAGGAAGGAAGGGAGGGAGGGAGGGGCCCACTAGGCTAAAGCCACACCTTGTCTCCCCTTTAAAGATTCATCAAATGAAGCTCAATATGTCACTCCCACTCCTTCCACTACCCCCTGAGCTAGGGCTCAGGAAGCAGATTGTTAATCGAAGCTAGTCAGGCAGACACTGAGCATGTCCTGAGGTAAGAACTCTCTGCTCAGAGAGCGCACTTGCCCAGTTAGGCACTCTGCAAGTATTTATGGTGTACCCTCTGACAGGCTACTGGGAGCTAGGGAAAGGGCAGTTTGAACACCAAGTGAGAAGCTTGGTTTATTTAAAAGAATCCTTTGCCGAATTGAAGAGTGAGAATGCATTTAGAGAATGAACTGTCCTCCAATTCTTGGTCACTGTGAGTTTGGTTTTTTTGCATGTTTTATGATATGAAGGAAAGAGGGCAAGAGAATGGTGACTCCTGTTGATTTCATGCTTACAAGTTCTTCATACTTGATGCTTTATAGGCCTTATCTGTCCCCATCCTCACAGACACTTTGGGAGGGAAATAATAACCCTATTTAATAGAGACAAAGACTCAGGCTTAGAAAAACAAAGGGATGGACTTGCCTGAGGTCCCGTTGTTCTTCAGTCACACCAGGATTCAAATCCAGAGCCTCTGATGCCATTGGCCGTGCCCATTCCACAAGGCGTGGCCTCGGGCTTTGAGATGTCCCCAGGGCTGTATTAAAAGATCAGAGCACTTTTTCCAGAAATTCCTGGGAATAGTCCCTGCTGTGTCCAGCCAGGCCTGTGCACATTGCCTCCTTGGAATGAATGAATGGCTGAGCTGGGATCAGAGTTCTTGACACCTGCCTCTGACTCCTCCATCCAGTCATCTATGCTTTGAGGGCTTATTGAGCACCAGCAATATCCTAGGCACTAACTCTGTAACCCTGAGCAGTGCATTTCATTGTGACCCTGACCCTGCATGTCATCTGTCACCCAAGATGGACAAGCTGCTGGGCAACTTGTAGGATTTTTCTTTTTTTTTTTTTGAGACGGAGTCTCGCTCTGTCGCCCAGGCTGGAGTGCAGTGGCCGGATCTCAGCTCACTGCAAGCTCCGCCTCCTGGGTTTACGCCATTCTCTCGCCTCAGCCTCCCGAGTAGCTGGGACTACAGGCGCCCGTCACCTCGCCCGGCTAATTTTTTGTATTTTTTTAGTAGAGATGGGGTTTCACCGTGTTAGCCAGGATGGTCTCGATCTCCTGACCTCGTGATCCGCCCGTCTCAGCCTCCCAAAGTGCTGGGATTACAGGCTTGAGCCACCGCGCCCAGCAGGATATTTTAATAGAGTCATATGAGATGATGTATAGGCTGTATATGGGTTTTGAAAATCATAGTGTGTTATACCAATATTCAGTATTAGTATGTAATTCTAAGTCTGGACATAGTTGGCCTGGTTTGTGTGATTGAAGAGGATCTGAGGTTAGGGGTATGTGTCTGTGTCTGTATGTGTGTGTGTGTGTGTGTGTGTGTGTGTGTGTGTGTGTCCTATCTGGTAGTAGCCACATTTTCAGTTATGTCATTTTTTCACAATTAAATGCTTCAAACATCCTTTCCCAGATTCTCTATAATGAGTAAGAGTTTTCACTACAAAGTCAGATGCTTTTTGTATCAGTTATTGATTGCTGTGTAACAAGTTACCCCAAAACTCAGTGGCTTAAAGCAACAAATGTTTATTATCTCACAGTTTTTGCGGGTCAAAAATCCAGGCACAAGCCGGGCATGGTAGCTCATGCCTGAAATCCCAGCACTTTGGGAGGCCAAGGTGAGCAGATTGCTTGAGACCAGAAGTTCAGGACCAGCCTGAACAACATAGCAAGACCCCATCTCTACAAAAAATACAAAAATTAGCCGAGTGTGGTGGTGCACACCTGTGGTCCCCGCTACTCAGGAGGCTGAGGTGAGAGGATTGCCTGAGCCCAAGAGGCAGAGGCTGCAGTGAGCCAAGATTTTGCCACTGCACCATAGCCTGGGTGACAGAGGAAGACCATGTCTCAAAAAAATTAAAAGGCTGGGTGTGGTGGCTCACACCTGTAATCCCAGCACTTTGGGAGGCTGAGGCAGGTGGATCACCTGAGGTCAGGAGTTCGAGACCAGCCTGGCCAACATGGTGAAGCCCCGTCTCTACTAAAAATACAAAAGTTAGCTAGGCATGATGGCACACACCTGTAGTCCCAGCTACTTAGGAGGCTGAGGCAGGAGAGTCACTTGAACCAGGGAGGCAGAGGTTGCAGTGAGACAGGATCATGCCACTGCACTCTAGCCTGGGCGACAGAGCAAGACTGTCTCAAAAAAAAAAAGGATCCAGGTACAACTTAGCTGCGTCCTCTGCCAAGGGCCTCTCACAGGCTGCAGTCAAAGTATTGCCAGGGCTGTGGTCATCTCCTGGCTCAACTCGGGAAGGAGCTGCATCCAAACTCCACCGTGTGGTTGCTGGTAGGATTCCGTTCCTCATGGGCTGTGGGACTGGAGGCCTCAGTTTCTCACTGGCTCTTGTGGCCAGTAGATACCCTGAGTTCTGGAAGTCACAGTCTTTTGTAACCTAATCCCAGAAGGGACATCCCATCACCTTCACTGTATCCCGCTGGTTGGAAGCAGGTCACTAGGCGCCACTCTTATGTAAGGGAAGGGGATGCACGAGGCTATGAACACCAGGAGAAGGGGATACTGGGGGCCAGAATGGAAATCTGCCTCTCACATGCCCGAGGTTGGATTCCAACCCTGCCACTTAGCAACTGTTTGCAACTTAGCTGTGCACCCAAGGTGCTCATCTCTGAGTCTCACTGACCTGTGTGTTTGCTGTTATGAGACTGGGGTGCAATTATGCACATAAAGAACATTGGCAGGCCTGGTATCGTGTTCCTACTTTATTTGTTTGTTTGTTTGTTTGAAACTGAGTCTCTCTGTGTCACCCAGCCTGGAGTGCAGCAGCATGGTCTTGGCTCACTGCAACCTCTGCCTCCCAGGTTGAAGCGATTCTCCTGCCTCTGCCTCCCGAATAGCTGGGATTACAGGCACCCACCACCATGCCCAGCTAATTTTTGCATTTTTAGTAGAGACGGAGTTTTGCCATGGTAGCCAGGCTAGTCATGAATTCCTGGCCTCAAGTGATCTACCCACCTTGGCTTCCCAAAGTTTTGGAATTACAGGCATGAGCCACCGTGCCTGGCGTGTTTATGCTTTATAAGGGGTAGTGGCTCATGACTGCCTGTTCTCCTCCTCACCTGCATCCATTCCCCTGGACCCAGGCCTGGCTGCTTCCTTCTTTCTCAGCTCACAGTGAACACAAAGTGCTAGGTCAAGAAATGCGCCTCTCCCACTCAAAGCCTCTTCTTTCACATTGGGGCTGGCTCCTGTGATTGCAGGCTCTTGTCCCAAGCCCCCACCTGCCTGCTCTGGATCTTTGGGCAAGACCTGGAGCGTGTGGATAGAATTTGGGGTGAGGGTGAAGTGATTGGTTTAACCCCAACTCTGTGCTCTGGGAGGCACAACCAGGGGGCAGTTAACAATCCAAGACCAGCTGGGCACAGTGGCTCGCACCTGTAATCCCAGCATTTTGGGAGGCTGAGGTGAGTGGATCGCTTGAGCCCAGGAGTTTGAGACCAGCCTGGCCAACATAGCAAGACCCCAACTCTACAAAAAATACAAAAATTAGCTGGGTGCAGTGGTGCATGCTTGTAGTCCCAGCTACTCAGGAGACTGAGGTGGGAGGATCGCTAGAGCCCTGGAAGGTCGAGGCTGCAGTGAGCCATAATCATACCACTGCACTCCAGCCCAGGTGACAAAGTGTGAACCTGTCTCAAAAACAAACAAACAAACAAACAAAGAAAACCCAAGAAACAAACAAAAAAACCATCCAGGGCCACCTGCCTTCCCCACTGCCCATCAATCCACCCGATCGTATCCTTCCCCGCTGAGAAAGGCTCCTTCTTCCTCCCCCTTCCTCTGTAGACGTTCACCCCTTTCTCCACATGCTGGAGGCAGTTCACAGCCATGAACTCCTCAGCTGGGCCCCAGCTGGGCCCTGGGTAGACCTGGTTTTTTGAACCTTTTCATTTGACACCAGATTCTGTCCTCCCATTTCTCTGAGGAAGGGATTGTGAGCTCCCAGAGGGCAGGGACCAGGCCTTCATCACCCTAGTATCGCTAGACTTTCCTGTTTGGCCATTTGTCATCTGCATTCCCATTCATTTGTCCTCTCCATTGACAGAGCCCCTACTCTATGCCAGCTCAGGGCTGGACAGTAGGAGTACGATAACAACATGGCTGCCCTCATGATGTTTACCACCTAGAGGGCAGGGCAGTTGTTGACTAAGCAGTTGGAACAGTGGTTCCCAAAGTGTGGCCAGGGTACCCCTGGGGGTTCCTTTCAGGGAGTCTGTGAGGTCAAAACCATTTATATAATAATACTAAGACATTATTGGCCTTTTTGCTCTAGTTCTTTCATAAGTGTACAGTGGAGTTTTCCAGAGACTGTATCGCCTGTGAGGAGGTCATCACTCTGGTGGCTCATGAATATGTGCTTGTGTATTATGGGGTTTTTTTTTTGTTTGGTTTTGGTTTTGGTTTTGGGATGGAGTCTTACTCTGTAGCCCAGGCTGGAGTGTAGTGGCATGATCTCAGCTCACTGCAACCTCCACCTCCCAGGTCACGGTTCAAGCAATTCTCCTGCCTCAGCCTCCCGAGTAGCTGGGATTACTGGCACATGCCACCATGCCCAGCTAATTTGTGTATTTTTATAGGAGATGGACTTTCGCCATGTTGGCCAGAGTGTTCTTGAACTCCTGACCTTGTGATCCGCCCGCTTTGGCCTCCCAAAGTGCTGGGATTACAGGCATGAGCCACCGCGCCCGGCCATTATGTTTTAAATATGTCTCCATTTCTATTTCTAAGTATTTCTAATATTTCTAGATTGGTAAATATAGACAAATTTAAACCACATAGACAGAAGTTCTTTGAGGTCTTCAGTGTTTTTTAAAAATATAAGGGGGTCTTGGCACCAGAACATCTGAGAACTATTAAATTAGAAGTGTGAGAGCCTCAATGAATGTGTTGAATGAATGAGTGAAAAAACTGCTAAATTTCATGACTATTTCCCATTCACCTAACTCAAGTTTATGTGAACAGGGGTTGTGTTGCATTCTCATGTGTAAGTACCTCTTTTGTCCAGGGTAGCATAGTTAAATCCCATTCGGGTCGTCAACAGGTATTTACTGAGCATCTGAGCAAGAACCGTACTCAGCATAAAACCAGGTTCTGCCCTCAGAAAGCTCTCAATCCAGTGGCTGGGCACAGTGGCTCACACCTATGATCCCAGCACTTTGAGAGGCCAAGGTGGGAGGATCACATGAAGCCAGGAGTTTGAGACCAGCCTGGGCAACAGAGTGAGACTCCATTTCCACAAAAAAAATTAAAAATTAGCCAGGCATGGTGGCACATGCCTATAGTCGTAGCTACTTGGGAGGTGGAAGCAGGAGGGTCACTCAAGCCCAGGAGATCAAGGCTGCTGTGAGCTGTGATCGCACCACTACACTCAAGCCTAGACAACAGAGCAAGACCCTGTCTCAAAAAAAAAAAAAATATATATATATATATGTGTGTGTGTGTGTATATATATATGTATATATATGTGTGTGTGTGTGTGTATATATATAGAGAGAGAGAGAGAGAAAGCTCTTAATCTAGTGAACAATCAGATGAATTTGCAAATAATTCCAGAAGTGTCATGTAATGCTTTGAGAGGGGTTTTCACCAGGAAGAATAGCAGAGGAGAGAAGACACGATCGGTACTTACATTTGCAGGAGACAGTAACAGGATGGAATTGGGGCAACGTCGTAAAGCAGGGGAGATGTGATTGCTTGGCTGAATCTTCCAAAAGAACTGGGCATGCACACAGCTGGTCAAGAGGGAGAAAGGGCATCCCAGGGTGATACTAAAGTTTGTTGGAAGGCTGTGAATAAGCCTTGGGTTGAAGGTCATGTGGCATGTCAATGACATCAGTTACTCCAGGGTGCAAGGATGGGGCTGGATGGGAGAAGGGCCATCATAGAGGGTATTGGGTGCCATAGTGGGAATCTGTATAAGCTGCGGGGCTTGCTGACCCCTGGTTCCTGCCCTCCAGACCATGATGAGAATCCAGGACAGTCTTCGCAGCTCTGTGTGGACTTCTTTTCTTTCCCCACTCCCTCTCTCTCCTGCACCCCCAACTACAGCCACATCAGCTGCCTTCAAGTGCCTCAAACAGCTTCCTGTCTCAGGAGCTTTGCACAGGAGGCTTCCTTCAGCCTGGAATGTTCTATCTCCATCCCCTCTCTTCTGCCCAGTTAACTGCTAAATGTTCTTCAGGCTTCAACTCAAGTGTCCCCACCTCCAGGAAGCCTTCCTTGACTACCCCTTGGATCAAACTGGTCCCTCTGTCACACATCTCCATAATACCATGGAAATCTCCTTCAGAGCGCTGTCTACAATTAGGCACCCACTGTACACCATGCTTGGAATGAATGGGTTTACAAGAAGCTTACAGACTGGCATGGGGAGACAGATAATAAACAATAAACACATAAGATAATAATCATTATTACTATAATAATAGCTAACACTTATAGAGCACTTGCTGTTTGCCAGCCATTATTCCAAGTGCCTTCTTTTTTTATATTATTTTTTATTTTTTTAGACAAGGTCTCACTCTCTCCCAGGCTGGAGTGCAGTGACATGATCATAGCTCACTACAGCCTCAACCTCCTGGCTCAAGCAATCCTCCCACCACTTCAGCCTCCTGAGTAGCTGGGATGGCACATGCCACTATGCCCAGCTAATTTTTTCTTTTTGTAGAGACATGGGGCATGGGGGTGGAGGAAGTCTCACCATGTTGCCCAGGCTGGTCTCTGGCCTCGAGCCATCCTCCTGCCTTGGCCTCCCAAAGTGCTGGGGTTATAGCATGAGCCACTGTGCCCAGCTTCTTTTTTATGGTTTTGCTTTTAAAAAAACTTTTTGTTTAGATTTTTATATTATCATTTTCCTCAAACATTTCATTTTGAACAATTTCAAACCTGCAGAAAAGTTGCATGAAACTCTTTTATTCTTCACCCAGATTTACTGATCATTAACTTTTTACATTTGCCCTTTTTTTGACATCAATTTTTTTCCCCTAAACCAGTTAAGAGTAAGTGGTAGACATTTAGATTCTTCATCCCTAAATACTTCAGTGTGCATCTCCCAGGAACAAGGACATGCTTTTTTTTTTTTTGAGACGGAGTCTAGTTCACTCTGTCACCCAGGCTGTAGTGCCGTGGCGTGATCTCGGCTCACTGCAACCCTCCCTCTTGGGTTCAAGCGATTCTCCTGCCTCAGCCTTCCAAGTAGCTGGGACTACAGGCGTGTGCCACCACGCCTGGCTAATTTTTGTATTTTTAGTAGAGACGGGATTTCACCATGTTGGCCAGGCTGGTCTCAAACTCCTGACCTCAGGTGATCTCCCCGCCTCAGCTTCCCAAAGTGCTAGGATTACAGATGTAAGCCACCATGCCTGGCCACCTAGGAAATTTTTAATTAACATAAAATATTATTTAATATATGGTACATATTCAGATTTCTCCAGTTGCCCTTCAAAGCGCCCTTTATAGCTGGGATTTTTTTGCCCCACCTGGGACCAATCAAGACTCATGTGCTACATTTGGTTGTCACATATAAGTACTTTTAACATGTTAATAATCTTCCAATGAGGGGATTCTATCCCCATTTTACAGATGGGAAAACTGAGGTACAGAGCAGTTGCATTATTGTCCAAGTTATACAGCCAGAGAATGGTGGAACCCATTGGTCTTTCCAATCTCCCTGCCTCTCTCTCTCTCTCTTTTTTTTTTTTTTTTTGGGGGGTTTTGCTCTTTTTTTTTTTTTTTTTTTGAGACAGAGTCTTGCTCTGTTGCCCAGGCTAGAGTGCACTGGTGCCATCTCGGCTCACTGCAAGCTCCGCATCCTGGGTTCATGCCATTCTCCTGCCTCAGCCTCCCCAGTAGCTAGGACTACAGGTGTCCGCCACCACACCCAGCTAATTTTTTTGTGTTTTTAGTAGAGACGGGGTTTCACCATGTTAGCCAGGATGGTCTCGCTCTCCTGACCTCGTGATCCACCCATCTCAGCCTCCCAAAGTGCTGGGATTACAGGTGTGAGTCACCGCACCCGGCCGGAGTTTCACTCTTGTTGCCCAGGCTAGAGTGCAATGGCACGATCTCGGCTCACTGCAACCTCTGCCTCTTGGGTTCAAGTGATTCTCCTGCCTCGGCTTCCCAAGTAGCTGGGATTACAGGCATGCACCACCACGCCCAGCTAATTTTTTATTTTTAGTACAGACAGGGTTTCTCCATGTTGGTCAGGCTGATCTCAAATTCCTGGCCTCAGGTGATCCGCCCACCTCAGCCTCCCAAACTGCTGGGATTACAGGCATGAGCCACTGTACCTGGCCTGATCTCTCTCTTTTTTTTTAATTTAATTTAATTTTAAGTTCCAGGATGCATGTACAGGATGTACAGGTTTGTTACATAGGTAAATGTGTGCCATGGTGGTTTGCTGCACCTATCGACCCATCACCTAGATATTAAGCCCCGCATGCATTAGCTATTTATCCTGATGCTCTCCCTCCCCCAGTCCCACAACAGGCCCCAGTGTGTGTTCCCCCTCCCTGTGTCCATGTGTTCTCATTGTTCAGCTCTGACTTATGAGTGAGAACATGCAGTGTTTGGTTTTCTGTTCCTGTGTTAGTTTGCTGAGAATAATGGCTTCCAGCTCCATCCATGTCCCTGCAAAGGACATGATCTCTTTCCTTTTCATGGCTGTATAGTATTCCATGGTGTTTATGAACCACATTTTCTCTATCCAGTCTATCACTGATGAGCATTTGGGTTGATTCCACGTCTTTGGTGTTGTGAATAGTGCTGCAGTGAACATATACGTGCATGTATCTGTTTATTGCAGCACTAGTCACCTGCCTTTCCTCTTGACTCTTGTGTTCTATTCTCAACCCAGAAGGCAGAGGGATCACTTTAAACTGCAAATCATATCAGGTCACTCCTCTGCTTCAAGCCCTGCCATGGCCCCTTCTCTCAGAATAAGAGCCAAAGACCTCACAGTGGCCCACAAGGACCTATACCATCTGCATCCCTCACCCTCCATCACTTCTGTGACCTCATCTCCCTCTCCCATCCACCCCACCCCCCAACCCCAGCCCAGCTACCCTCTCCTTCCTTTTCCTCCCACACATCAAACACAGTCCAGCCTCAGGGCCTCTGCACATGCTGTTCTGCTGCCAGGAGCACTTTTCCCTGCGATCTCATCAGGGCTCACTCCTCACCAACCTGCAAGTTTTACCCAAATGTCAGTATCTCCATGAAGTTTTCCTTAACGTCCCAATCCACCCAAGCCCTCTCTGTTCCTTCTCCCTCATGCTTTGGTTTTTGGGTGTTTTTTTTGTTTTTTTGTGTTTTTTTTTTTTTTTAGACGGAGTCTTGCTCTGTCACCTAGGCTGGAGTGCAGTGGCACAAACTCAGCTCAGTGCAACCTCTGCCTCCGGGTTCAAACGATTCTCCTGCCTCAGCCTCCCGAGTAGCTGGGGCTACAGGCGCCCACCACCATGCCCGGCTAATTTTTGTATCTTTCAGGAGAGATGGGGTTTCACCATGTTGGCCAGGGTGGTCTCAAACTCCTGCCTCAGGTGATCCGCCCGCCTCGGCCTCCCAAAGTGCTGGGATTACAGTCGGGAGCCACCACATCCGGCCCCTCCCCTGCTGTTTCATCTTGGTGCTTCCTATTGATAACTTGGTATTTTAGAGTCGCATTGTCTCCCCCACACGAGTGCAGGCGCCCCGAAGGCAGGGGTTGTCTGTCTAATCCGCTGCCGCGTCTCCTGCTCCCGGGACCCAGGCGGACGCGCAGTAAAGAGTCCGGTGCCTGCTGATTGCTGTCCCCGCAGCACGTGTTCTGTGAGGAGTGCCTCTGCCTGTGGCTGGACCGCGAGCGCACCTGCCCGCTCTGCCGCTCGGTCGCCGTGGACACCCTGCGCTGCTGGAAGGACGGCGCCACGTCCGCACACTTCCAGGTGTACTAGGACCGAACAACCGAACACTGAGGACACCAGGAAGGACGCCGAGGGTCAGCATGCCCGGACCCAGCCCTGCGGGGGCTTCCTGAAATACAGGCCTCAAGCACTTACATCCTGCCTCTTGCCCTCACCACCTCTGACCCCAAAACCCCGCCCCTGTCTTGTCCTTCTGACCTTCACCTTCCTCTCTCGTTCTGTGGTGTAGTGCGTGCCTCCTTCCCCTGCAAAAGGGGACGTCTTCCTAACTCAGACTTGATGCTTTTCTAGATGCGTCTTCCTTCTCCGCTCCAAGTCAGGGACCTGGCAATACATGAAGTTCCCACTTGTCGGTTATTTTCTTTCTTTCTTTTCCTTTCCCTTCCTTCCTTCCCTCCTTCCCTCCTTCCCTCCCTCCCTCCCTCCTTCCTTCCTTCCTTCCTTCTTTCCTTCTTTTTTTTTTTTTTTTGACAGGGTCTTGCTCTGTCACCCAGGCTGGAGTGCAGTGGCACAATCTCAGCTCACTGCAACCTCCACCTCCTGGGTTCCAGCAATTCTCCTGCCTCAGCCTCCCAAGTAGCTGGGATTACAGGCACCCACCAACATGCTTGGCTAATTTTTGTATTTTTTAGTAGAGACAGGATTTTGCCATGTTGGCCAGACTGGTCTCCAACTCCTGACCTCAAATGATCAGCTCGCCTTGGCCTCACAAAGTGTTGGGATTACAGGCGTGAGCCACGACGCCCAGCCTCATTCCTTTTTATTTTTTTGAGACAGGGTCTGGGTCTTCACCCAGGCTGGAGAGCAGCTGGCACAATCACAGCTCACTGCAACCTTGAACTCCTGGGCCCAAGCCATCCTCCCGCCTCAGCCTCCCAAGTAGCTGGGGCTACCGGCATGCACCACCAGGCCTGGCTAATTTTTATTATTATTATTATTACTATTTTTAGGAGAGGCGAGGACTCATTATGTTATCCAGGGTGGTCTCAAACTCCTGGGCTCAAGCAATCTTCCTGCCCTGCCCTCGCAAAGTTCTGAGTGCTATTCCAGGTATGAGCCACTGTGCCCAGCCCACCTGCTGGTTATTTTAACTTAGTACCTAGTACCTTGTACTTGATGCCACAGGCTGGGGAGGAGCCTAGAAATCACTGCCTCCCAGATAGCCCAGGCCTGCAGATTAGAATCCCTGTGAGTCCTGTAAAGTATTTTCTTTTTTCTTTTTCTTTTTTTTTTTTTTTTTTTTTTTTGTTGTTGTTGTTGCTGTGAGACAGTCTTGCTCTGTCGCCCAGGCTGGAGTGCAATGGCACGATCTTGGCTCACTGCAACCTCCACCTCCCATGTTCAAGTGATTCTCCTGCCTCAGCCTCCCAAGTAGCTGGGACAACAGGTGTGTGCCACCATGCCCAGCTAATTTTTTTTTTTTATTTTTCGTAGAGATGGGGTTTTGCCATGTTGTCCAGGCTGGCCTCAAACTCCTGACCTCAAGTGATCCACCTGCCTCAGCCTCCCGGGATGACAGGCGTGAGCCACCACACCCGGCCCAAAGTATTTTCAAAATACAGCTGTTAGGTCCCACCATATACCTGTAATAACTTAATGTCCCAAATACTTCGTCCTCGGCAGGCACAGCATCCAGCATCCTGCTTGGATTCCGTGCTGTCACCCTCACAACAGCCCTGTGATGGGGGAGGTACTGTGAGGTCCCCTGTTTTATAGATGAGGAAACTTGGGCACAGAGCTTGGTGCGGTAACTTTCCCAGGATCACCCAGCCAGCACGGGCGGGCTGAGTTTCCAACTGAGGCCTGGGACAGCTTTAGAACCCACATTAAAAAAAAAAAAAAATTTTTTTTTTTTTTTAATTAGAGATGAGGTCTCTAATAAAAATCCAGGTTGTCCAGGCTGGATTCAAACTCCTGGGCTCAAGTGATCCTCCCTCCTCAGCCTCCCAAGTAGCTGCAACTACAGGCACACTCCACTACCCCCAGCAGAGCCCGCACTCTGAACCGCCAGACCGATCTGCCCCTCAGCCATTCCAGGCGTGGGGCCCAGCAGACATGGTTTTCTAAAAGCAAACGAGAGGCCGGATGCAGTGGCCCATGCCTGTAGTGCCAACACTTTGGGAGGCTGAAGCAGGTGGATCACCTGAGGTCAGGAGTTCAAGACTAGCCTGGCCAACATGGCAACACCCCCTCTCTACTAAAAAATACAAACATTAGCCGGGCATGGTGGCGGGTGCCTGTAATCCCAGCTACTCAGGAGGCTGAGGCAGGAATAATTGCTTGGACCCGGGAGACAAAAGTTGCAGTGAGGAACTGCATCCCAGCCTGGACGACAGAGTGAGACTCCATCTCATAAATAAATAAATCAATGCACACAAGGTGATTTTAATGTTCATCCTGGTTAAGAATGGGTGGCCCAGGCACATAGCGTGTTAGATATGAACTATGTTAAGAACAATGAATGCTAGATCCTGAAATCTCCTTGTGGCTGGGTCCACAGAAAAACATAGCCCTTAAATTAATTGCCATTTTCACCAGGAATGGGGGCTCCTGCCTGTAATCCCAGCACTTTAGGAGGCCAAGGTGGGTGGATCACTTGAGGTCAGGAGTTCGAGACCGGGAGTCTACTAAAAATATAAAAATTAGCTGGGTGTGGTGGTGGGTGCCTGTAATCCCAACTACTCTGGAGGCTGAGGCAGGAGAATCACTTGAACCCGGGGGGCAGAGGTTGCAGTGGGTCACTCTGTCTTAAAAAATAAAAAAAAAAAAAGAAAGAAAGGTCAGTTTTGGCCCAGATGTGGTTACCCCTTGGTCTCCTGTCTTTATGTCCTTCTCCTCTTTCTATTCTGTCATCTCCCTCACTTAAGTCTCAGGCCTGTCAGCGGCTCCTGTGGACATTGCCATCCCCTCTGGTAGCAAACAGGACAACCTATGTTATGGATGTCTCCACCAACCAGGGTGGCAGCCTGGAGCACCGTAACCATCTGTGCTTCTGTGATCTCTATGACAGAGCCACTTCTCCACCTCTGAAATGCTTCCTGCTCTGAAATCTGGGAAGAGATGGCACAGGTGACCATGCAGAAGCCACTGGAATCTTGCCTGCCCTATTCCTCTCCCAACTCTGTTCTCTTATTGTCAACCTCAGCACAACAGGCTGGCACCAATGGCATTGCAGAGAAAGCAATCTGTGTGGCCAGTGGGCAGATTAGCGTGCAAGCCCAGGAGAAATGGAGGAGTTTGCAGCCACCTCGCTGTCAGCCAGTATTAACATGTCCCCTGCCCCCACCCCCGCCATAGATTCAGGACATTCACCCCTGTGTGCCACCAAGCCAGGACTTTCCCCTTGGCTTGGCATCCCTGGCTCTCTCCTGGTACCCAGCAAGACTTCTGTTCCAGGGCAGTGTAGCATCTTTCAAGCTCTGTTACTATGGCAATGGCCACGATGTTACAATCCCACTTGCCTGAATAATCAAGTGGGAAGGGGAAGCAGAGGGAAATGGGGCCACGTGAATGCAGCTGCTCTGTTCTCCCTACCCTGAGGAAGAACCAAATGGAAGCAACAGGAAGTTCTGCAACTGGTTTTTATCGGAAAGATCATCCTGCCTGCGGATGATGTCAAAGGGGCACAAGAAATTGGAGCTGGAGAAGATTGATGGAAGTGCAGGTGTGTAAGGAAACGGATAGAACAGTCTTCTGGGAGTCAGACCTGGAATTCTGATTCCAAACTCTTTATTACTTTGGGAAGCCACTCAGCCTCCCTGTAGCCATCTCCAGGGTGACGGAACCCAGTGTATTACCTGCTGGAACCAAGGAAACTAACAATGTAGGTTACTAGTGAATACCCCAATAGTTTCTCCAATTATGCCCATGCCACCAAAACAATAAAATAAAATTCTCTAACACTGCAAAGAATGAGCCACGCCTGTTAACGCTGTAAAGAATGTAACATGTGGGCAACACACCGGGGCAGGTGGGATGGTTTGGTTTAGGATTTTATTAGTGCGTGCCCCACCCTCTGGAGGAACGGTCCATCTGAGGCTTTCTTCTGGGTGGGGGCATTTAACTCCTGTCCTAGGGAAAACAGTGTCTGACGAGGAGTGTTCCCAACACAGGCTGCATGAGTTCCCCAATACCAGTGCGAAAGCAGCCAGGAGTCCCCGCTGGGAAAGAACAATGCCACTCTCTTTTATGTATCTTGGTTCTGCAACTCATTTGTTGTAAGTAGCATTAATCGAGTGTCAGGTTCACAGTATTCTGCCCTTAATATTTTATGATTCACTGACTCAAGTTCCACGAAGTCCTTAGAAATGGTCCTCTTCATGTAAATATCTTGAGAATAATAAACGTGAGGGAATAAGAAAGGCAAGCTTTGGACCAGATATGGTAGGTGCATCAGCTTCGAAAGAGAAGAGTGATGTGCAGAGTGTTAGGAAGACATCTGGGCTGCTGAGACTCGGGATTAGAAGAAGGAGAGGTAAATAAAGTAGGTCCTGGAATCTTTTAGGACTTTTGCTGCAGGACAAACAGCTGCCTTTGGTGTTTTTGACATCTCCCGAAGAACCCTTTGGCCAAAAAATACCATCTGTTGGTGCAACATGTTTGTGGTCTTGATTTTCCTTTCACCTCTTGAAGCCAAGTGCAACCATTTTAGATCAAAGGAGAAGCAGCCCTTTGCAGAGTGGGTGGTTGTCTTACGTTGGTTTCCCCTAAAGCAGATCATGTTCAGGTGCACGTGATTTATTACAGACGTGCTCCTATGAGAAACCAGTAAGGGAATCACGAGTGAAATAGAACAGGGAAGGGAAAGAAGCCAGGCTGTGGCGAAGTCCCTGGCTTAGCTGGATCCCCCAGGGAGCTGGGAGCCTAAGTTTCATCTCAGAGTTTGTCCCGTCCCACAAAATACACATCAACTAATTCTTGGCTCTGGGCTAATGGGGGGACTTCCTGCACTTCAGACTCTCCCCTAAGGAGGCCCCAATGTCCAAGGGTAAGCCTCTGAAGGCCCCAGAGACCAGCAAAGCACATGAAACTGCAGGATAGGAACCTGGCAAAAGGGATCAGAAAGGGCCTCCGTGGGGCACTTACAGGGGCTAGCTAGAGGTTGTGTAGGCCAAAAATGTATAGGCTGGTTCAAGAAGGGTTCTCCAGGGCTCCAGATTATGATCGATATTTAAATGTAGATTAATAGCACAAGAGGGCCAGGCACGGTGGCTCACGCCTGTAATCCCAGCACTTTGGGAGGCCGAGGCGGGCAGATCACAAGGTCAGGAGATCGAGACCATCCTGGCTAACATGGTGAAACCCCATCTCTGCTAAAAATACAAAAACTGAGCCGGGCGTGGTGGCGGGAGCCTGTAGTCCCAGCTACTTGGGAGGCTGAGGCAGGAGAATGGCGTGAACCCGGGAGGCGGGCCTTGCAGTGAGCTGAGATCGCGCCACTGCACTCCAGCCTGGGCGACAGAGCGAGACTCCGTCTCAAAAAAAAAAAATAGCACAAGGTGACAGTACATGCCTCTTAGGGCAACATTATGACACCAGGCATGAAAACATCATCAGGCCAAATTTTTGGGTTGCCATCAAGGCTGGGCATGGTGGCTCACGCCTGTAATCGCAGCATTTTGGAAGGCCAAAGTGGAAGGATCGCTTGAGCCAGGAGTTTGAGACCAGCCTGGGCAACATTGTGAGACCCCCATCTCTACAAAAACTTAAAAAATTCGCCAGGCATGGTGATAGGCTCCTGTGGTCCCAGCTACTCTGAGGTGGGAGGATCGCCTGAGCCCAGGAGATGGAGGCTGCAGTGAGCCATGATCGTGCCACTGCACTCCAGCCTGGGCGACAGAGCTAGACCCTATCTCAAAAAAAAAAAAAAAAAAAAAAGACAAGAAAAGAAAACCAATTCAAATACGGCTTAAGTAAAAGAAAGACTTTATTTGGTTTACATAACTGTATGGGCTTCAGATACAGTTGGATTCAGAGACTCCCAGTGTTGATACAGAATTGTGTCTCTCGGTCAGGCGCAGTGGCTCACACCTGTAATCCCAGCACTTTGGGAGGCTGAGGCAGGTGGATCACTTGAGCTCAGGAGTCGGAGACCAGCCTGACCCCCTCTCTACTAAAAAAAAACAACAACAACAACAACAACAAAAACTAGCCAGGCATGGTGGCCCATACCTGTAATCCCAGCTACTTAGGAGGCTGAGGCACGGGAATCGCTTAAACCTGGGTGGGTTGCAGTGAGCTGAGATCACGCCACTGCATTCCAGCCTGAGACCCTATCTCTGGAAAAAAAAAAAAAGAATTGTGTCTCGGCCATCCCTCAATTCTGTTTTCCTTTGAAACAGTTTGATTTTCAGGCAGCTGGACCCATGTGGTGGTAACACAGCCCGCAGCAGTTCTGTGCTTATGTTCTAGCAGCTTAACAACCCCCACATCCCGAAAGCGCCACCAAAAGTCCTAAGACTGACTCTCATTTGTTTGTCCCAAACCAATTACTTTAGCCGGTGAGATGTGGCGCACTGGCCAGGTCTGGGTCAGCTGTTGAACTCTTGAGGTAGTGAGAGGAAGGAGTCAGCCCCTCTAAGTCACGTAGACTGAAAGCGGGGCAGGGGTGGGTGTTCAAAGGAAAAGAGAAGGTCTGGTATCTAAAAAACAACCTGGGCCAGACGCGGTGCAGTCCCGCAATCCTGGGAGTCCCCTCATGCCTGCAATCCTGGCACTCTGGGAGGCCAAGGCAGGTGGATCACCTGAGGTCAGGAGTTTCAGACCAGTCTGGGCAACATGGTGAAACCCCATCTCTACTAAAAATACAAAAATTAGCCGGGCATGGTGACACATGCCCATAATCCCCGCTACTCAGGAGGCCGAGGCAGGAGAATAGCTTGAACCCAGGAAGCAGAGGTTGCAGTGAACCAGTATCACGCCACTGCACTCCAGCCTGGGCAATAAGAGCAAAACTCCGTCTCCAAAATATGGTATCTGTACTCAAGCTCCCATTCTTAGGATGAGACTAGAACCTGAGTTGTCCACAGTTGGAGACATTAATCTGCAGGCTGATTGGCTTGTCCACAGGATACAATGCATAAATTATGGTTGTGTGCACTGACCTTGAACTGTTGGGCAAGTTTCCCAAACCTGTGCCCAACCCAAGGGCATTCTTGAGGCCAGTCCTTCCCTTCGGGGGTCGGTGAGGTGGTGGATCTTAGGAATTAGAGGGAAGGAAGTGGCTGGCCTTCTGCTAGAGGGAGCGCTGGGGCATGCAGGAGCCAGGGGCAGGGATCCTGTCCCTGTGATGCGGCTGGGTACTCCCAGAGTCTATGAGGGCCTGCCTTCCAAAAGGAAATGAAAACACAAATGTCTTTGGCTAGAAGTGCACAACCAATTTTTTAATAAAGTCATTACAAATATGTACAAAGCGTCTCCAAGGTATGAAATTCCTCTTACAAAAGAGCACAACGACGTCAGAACCAACAACGTCAGAACCCAGAACGGAACATCCCCAAGCTTATTGCCTCTCTGGCTAGGCCAGAGGCCTCACTAAGGTTCTCCAGATACCCTCCCAGCCGTCCCTGCCACGCGCACAGCTTCCTTGGCGCTTATAGTGCAAAAGACCTTCGGGAGAAGGAACTTGGGAGTTCAGGTTGGAGAAGAGGGTAGGAAGGAGGTAAAAAAAGCTTCCTGTGTCCTAGGAAATAAGTCATACAGGCCCTATTTGCAAATTCCATGCACCTTCCCTGGGACCTTATAGAAACCAGGAACATAGTGGGAGGGCATGAGTATATAAAATCCACAACGAATCCAACCAGCCTGTCCTTGAGTGTCCCCAAAGGTGACACTTTTTCCAGTGGACCTAAGTCAGGCCCCTGGCTCCCAGTGGGGCCATGTGCTGGCACTCGCCCTGGAACTAGCAGTGCTGTGGGTGACCTCATGAAGGGAACCAGTGGAGCAGAGCAGTCAGCTCGTGAGCGTGGGGGTCCCATGGACTCCAGTCCAAATCTTGGCTCAGGCACTTCGCTGGTGGTGTGGCCTTCAGCTAAGTTACTCAACCTCGCTGAGCCTCAGCTTCCTCCACTGTAAAATGGGAATGATAACAGTACTATCTGCTAAAGTGGGCATGAGGCATCGCGGAGGGAAGATGGTAAAGCACTTCACCCAGGGCTTGGGAGTGGCGAGCACGCCATAAAAGGTAGCTTTGACTATTGTGTAAAGCAGCAAGGACCAGTCTGTTCATGCTGGAAATGAGTCGAGATTGCAGGCTTTTTAACTGCCTCTACCAGATAGCGGGGCTCTCAGTCAATACTATATAACAATCTGCCAGCAAGGCTTGGGGTCACAGTGGTGACCTGAAAAATCTGTTAAATGTCGTGAACCAGACTGGAAAGGGACATTTCACATCATCTGCTTCCGAGCAGGACTGTCCCCTCCACCATCCATAAGTCAAGTCTCTTCTGAGATGGAATTCTACAGCCTGGCACATTGTAGATGCTCAATAAATATATGCTAAATGAATGAATGAAAATTTTAAAAATAAACTTTCAGCTTAAGCTTTAAAATGACACTTTGACATCAATTTCCTCCCCTCATGGAACTTCCAGTCAGCTCCATGGGATAAGAAGAGTGTCTAGCCGGTCCCCCAAACCCTTAACCAACTTCTGACCTTCAGAAAAGAAACGGGTATTGACACAGAAGAACAAAATCTGTGTTCTGGTCAATGTAACTTGTAATATCAGGTGGACACTCAAAAAGTCCACAATGGTGAACCGGTGTCCCTAAAAGATACTTGCGGAGGAGGTGGGTGGGTGAGGACTCCCCTAATGCCCCACGGAGGGAGAGTGGTATTTTATCACTGTCAGAAACATAATAATAGGAGAACATGAGATCAGCTACATACATTGTGAAAACCAGTCACAGTTTCATTTTTCTGTGACGGTATTGTTTAAATCACCCTTTCCTCTCATCATCAAAACAGAAAAGAATCAAAATAAGAAGTGGAGGCTGAGCACGGTGCCTCACACCTGTAATCCCAGCACTTTGGGAGGCCAAGGCGGTTGGATCACTTGAGGCCAGGAGTTCAAAACCAGTCTGGTCAACATGGTAAAACCCCGTCTCTATTAAAAATACAAAAATTAGCTGAGCATGGTGGTGTGTGCCTGTAATCCCAGATGCTCGCGAGGCTGAGGCAGGAGAATCGCTTGAACCTGGGAGGTGGAGGTTGCAGTGAGCCAAGCTCGCACCACTGCACTCCAGCCTGGGCGACAGAGCGAGACTCTGTCTCAAAATAAAGCAGAAGTGGAAAAGAAGTCCCCAGTACCCAAATGAAGGCAGCTAAAAACATAAAAACAAACAAACAAACAAAAAACAGGAACTAGGCTCTAAGAGATGTGCACGGCCAAAATAAAACCACAAACAAAACAAAACAAACAAAAAACAGGAACTGGGCTCTAGGAGACGCGCACGGCCTAGGACCACGGACAGCAGCCAGTGGGGCTAATGGGCTCCCCGGAGAAACTTCCTACTCAAGCTACACCAATAACAAAGACAATAGGAAACGGACCCCCAAATTTGAAGAGATTGTATTTGTTTGTGGGGTATCACGTAGGGGTGAGAAGCTTCCAGAAAGGACTGGATCTCATTCGGAGTGTTGAAGTCCTGGGGGCTCCAGTCCCTGAGGTTCCTGGCTCCCCACTCTCTGAGAGCAAGCAGCACCATCAGAAATGAAGAGGCAAAAGTCTCTTCATCTCATTATGCAGCAAGTTACCTAAACGATGATCTCAGAGGCCTCCCTCTGCTTGTACGGTCACACACACACACACACACACACACACTGCTGTCTGCTGAAACCCGATATGAAGTCTTTTTTAAAATTCATTTCAAAGCCTCCCTCCCTTTCTCTCTCTCTTCACAGACGCTCTGCAGTGAAGCTAATCAAAATCAATGACTCCTTGGCAGCCAGAGAAAAGTGGGGGGGTGGAGGAGAGGGAGGGATGTTGCCAGCACTTTGCACACTGTGGAAATATTTTTTAAAAAACAAGAACCACCCCACTATCTCATGCAATCCAAGCAATACAACAGGAGAGATGGTGGAGACAATATATACATATATATCATGCTTCAATTTCCTAATACAAATGTCCATCAAGAAGTCAAATCTCATATAAAAACAAGCATTAAAAACAACCCCTTGTCAAAAATCGGGGCAGTCGAGAAGTGCACTCCAAAGAATGATGTGCAAGAAAAGGCCAGGATTTGATAAATACATGGTCTCTAATAAAACAGGAGAATATCTACAAGGGACTTGGCTGGGAAGCTCTACCAGGAGGTCATGGATGCCCCAGTTCTCTCAGCAAAGTGGCTTCATTGAAATCAAAATCACCCAAGATGCCAACCCCAGCGTTTGGAGTTTGGATCCTCTAGGGGAAACATCAAAAGCCAGCAGGCAAGTCGGGGATGAAAAAGGGATCCTCTCACCTTTCATCTTCTCCTGTGTCTATGTGGTCAGCATGCCCCCACTACGACCTTGAAGGTACAGCCTTAAAGAAGCAGAGAACTGTGATTAGGTACAACTGTGTAGTAATGGAAGCCTCTCCCCAGAAAACGGGGTGAGCTGGAAAGACCCTAGTCTGTGGCTAAGAAAGTGATTAAATAGAAGCAGAGACTGTATTTCATATTATTCTGATGAATTTGCCTTCTCCAAGTTCGTGGCTTGGTGGGAATATCGCCTGCTGCTCTCTGCAACCCCCAGCTAAGCGAGGGTCCCCTGCAAACATCAACTAGGGGGAGGGCATGAGTAATGAGGAGAAGCAGGTTCCCCCAAAATAAGCGGGTTTTTTTGTTTTTTGTTTTTTTTTTTTTTTTTTTTTTGCCTTGCTGAGTTCAAAGCTGGGGGAGCCTTCCCTCACATTCAGCAGCCCTGGGGTTACATTTCTCTTTAAAGGGCTATTTAGGAAAACACAAGGAACGGATTTTAAAAAGAAGACAGAAAGAAATCCAGCTCCCAGCTTGCAGCAGCACTGAGAGGCTGTACATTCTAAAAGACCTGGTCATTTACAGCAAAGCCTATGGGGGGATAATTCCCATTTCAGCCGCATCCACCTTAACAAACGTGGATCCCACTGCTGGCTTCTTAGAACTGGAGCGGTGTCTGCTAACCAGCCTGCTGGACCCTCTGTCTATAGGTACCAGGTGGTGACTTGCAAATGGAGCCTTGGAGAATGACTGTCCGAATCTGCAGCCTGACACCTCGCCACCTCGGCTTTGAAAATGGCAGTGTGTGGTATCCTGCACAGAGGAAGAATACGTGCTTATGTTGGATTTTTCGAAAATGAAAGCAAAAAATAATCACTGCTCCCTGAAGAGTCTTTGCAGCCAAGTCTCCGTCCAGCACACATCTTTTTTTTAGCCCTTCTAGAAACTTCTGAAAATAGTAGCTTATCCTTGGGGGGAAAAAAATCAGACCTCTGTCAATCAGTGAGATGCTGGTGCCTTTCATTTAAATGGCCCACTCCCTCCCCCAACGTCCCCTGGTTATAAATCATCTTTGACCAGAATGTAGCCATTTCTTGGCTCTTTAATCCATAAAACCTAAACCCTGAAATCCCCTTGGGGAGTGGAGGAGGCTGTGGGCTGAACTCCGAGGACACTTTTGTGGGGGTGGAGGAGATAGCAACCAAGTCATGCATGAGGTCAGCTTTCTGCCTCATCACCAGCAAGCCTCTCAATGCCACCCTCCCTCCTAGACCCCAAGGTTTGCTCCAAACCACCTCTGGATATTTGTCCCCACGTAGAGAAAAAGAAGAGACTCTCAAGTGGCACTTTTGCAACTTGTCCCTTAAAAAAAAAAAAAAAAAAGAATCTGAAACAGCAAAATAGAAATCTCTCTTGTTCCCTGGCCTTCCAACAAGTCTGTCAAAAGAATACCACAGCAGCACCAGCAGGAACGCACTTAGCACCAGCAAAATTTTAAGTGAAGCACCAGAGACACAAAAATCCCATTTCTCTTGATGTGACAGTGGGATCTAGCGATCGACCTAAGTAAGTACAGCGGGAGAGGCTAGGATGAGTCAAGAAATGGAGGCACCCCAGACTGCCCCTGCACAATTGGCCCCAAGTCCTCACCTTTTTTTTTTTTTTTCCTATCATGCCTTTTGCACTGTTACCTCTTATTCCACCAGCATCTATCCCCAGGCAGTTGGCCGATGCTAGGGCTAATTCCCACCAGTCTTTGCAAACAGTTTCTAAGTACACAGCAGGCATCTCTCTTCTGGCGCCCCAGACATTACAGAATATCAAAGTTCACATCGCAAGGTGCAGAAAAGGAAGGCAACCACGTCCTTGACAAGGCATGCACTGATACGTAATATTCATATTTTTTATATATATATAGAGCTGTATGTAAATAGCATTGGGGTGTCTGTTTCTGCAGCTGGATTTCCAAAGGGCTTCCCCAGTCCCATTCTGTGTTTCTACGATCGCTCCAGGCGCTGTCTTTACTCTCCACTTCCTTCTCGAAGTGCCAACCGTGGCCTTTCAAGCTCTGGGCTCCCCCTCTGGAAAACGGGAACCAGCTTTCTCCAAGGACACAGGGTTTTCACCAACCTGCAGAAATAAAGATTGGTATTTTGATCAGTGCAGCTGCTGGGGGTGACGTCAGTGCAGTGGGCCTCTGCACACTCAGCCCCGATGTCGGGAGGGGAAGGGGGAGGGGAGAGCTACTGGATGCAAAGCTCTGGTTTTGGAGGAAGGATGCCTCAAAAGCTAGTCTTGGCACTCTTCCCCTTACCAGAGTCTCTGTCTATGTGGCAGCCATCCCCAAATAGACATTTGTGAGCGCACACACCCTCCCTTCTCTGCTTTTAGACCTAGATATTTACGTAGTCATCTTCAGAGATTTTTTAAAAAAGAAGAATCTAGAGACACACGAACTTTTTGCTTCTCCAAATTCAGAACAGGACCTTCCTCGACTCATTTCATAGATCCAGATTCAGGAGAGAGTTGTGGGATAGTCTCTGTTCTCTTCTGTTTGTTTCCCCGTTCATTCATCCATTCATTTCTTCCCAAATATGCCAAGTGCCATACTAGGGGCTACAGATTCAATGACATAATTCTTGCCCTTGAGGGGCTCAGAGCCAACAGGGAGATGGGAAGAAATGGATAATGACAGTCACATGTAAAGAGCATATGCAATCTGGGAAAATGTGGTATATGGGAGCCCAGGGGAGGCAGCTCATAAGGGAGACAAAGGAGACTCCTCAGAGAGAGTGGCAGGCCCCTGTTGACTATTGAAGAGTGCCAGGAAACCAACCAGGATAAGAAAATGAGGCATCCTAGGCAGGGCAGAAAAAACAGCCCATACCCAAGAGCATCCACAAGAGAATGCACAAAATGTGTGCACAAATGCTCACAGCAGAATTATCCATAATAGCACAACGTGGAAACAACCCAAATGTCCATCAACTGATGAATAAACACAATGTGGTCTCTCCATACAATGGACTATTAGTCAGCCATCAAAAAGGAATGAAGTGTTGACACTTGAAGATGGATGAACCTTGAAGACATCATGCTAAGTCAAAGAAGCCAGACACAAAGGAACACATATTGTGTGATTCCATTTATATGAAATGTCCACAACAGGCAGATCTTCTGTGACAGAAAGGAGAACGGTGGTTGCCTAGGGCCAGGGTGGGTGGGAGGAATTGGGGAGTGGTGCTCATGGGCACAGGGCTTCTTTCAGGGAAACGAAAATATTCCAAAGTTGACTGTGAAGATGGCTGCAAAATTCTATATATACTCCTCATCATTGACTTGTACACCTGAAACAGGTAGGGTTGTTTATTTGTTTGTTTGTTTTTGAGACAAGGTCTCGTTCTGTTGCCCAGGCTGGAGTGCGGTGGTGTGATTTCAGCTCACTGCAACCTCTGCCTCCTGGGTTCAAGCGACTGTCCTGCTTCAGCCTCCCAAATAGCTGGGACTATAGGTGCACACCACCACACCCATCTAATTTTTGTATTTTCAGTAGAGACTGAGTTTTGCCATGTTGGCCAGACTGGTCTTGAACTCCTGACTTCAAGTGATCCACCCACCTTGGCTTCCCAAAGTGCTGTGATTACAGGCATGAGCCACTGTGCCCGGACTTAAAAGGATAGATTTGATGGCTATAAGTTAGCAGGGGAAATAAGAACGTGCCACACGTTACTCTGAAGCAGGTGGCATAAGAACGAGCATGTGGGTAATACACACCAAGTGGTACAGGAGTGGTATAGGAGCAGGGAGATCACTTTATGACTTCTGGGTTTGAGAAAGTCTGAGATGTTGACTTGTATGTACCAGCTGGTACCCCTGACTTCTGGCTTCCTTCTGGGTTTGACCAACAGGAAAGGAGGCACTCATGGGAAAATAAAATCAGATGTTTGTTCCCCAGTTCCCCGCCCGCTGGTCAGAGGTTGGCCACAGCCGCTGCCTGGATTCATGGTACAGTGACACCCTCCTGGGGACTCCAGGTCCCATTCCTTTCCCTGGAACCTTCAGGCCAGGGTGGGAACAGCTCCCCTCTGTGGCCAAACCTCGGGTACTGCATTCACTCTCGCTGGTTTCCCAAACCCTGCCCACGCCTTTGCCGTTGAACCTTTCCTAAATTCTCCTCTGATTACTGAGTTTGGAAACACTATCTGCTCTTACTTGGGCCCTAGTGGATACATCTGACTGCATGAAAGAGATGAGTCATAAACACATGGACCCCACAGTCTACGTCAGCTGACAGTCACAAGGATCCAAATCAGTGACTTCAAACCTTTTGCTTTTTTTTTTTTTTTTAAAGAAACTGGGTCTCGCTCTGCCACCCAGGCAGGAGGGCAGTAGCGCCATCATAGCTCACTGCACCCTCGACTTTCTGAGCTCAAGCGATCCTCCCACCTCAGCCTCTAGCTGGGACTACAGGCATGCACCACCACATCTGGCTAATTTATTATTTTTATTTTTTCTTTTAGAGACAGGGTCTTGCTATGTTGCCCAGGCTGGCCTCAAGTAATCCTCCCGTCTTGGCCTCCCAAAGTGCTAGGATTACAGGTGTGAGCCACCACGCCAGGCCAATTCCCCTTCTATCTCATGAGGGCACAAACACAGTAGGAGTTCCGCGTTGTTACGCAGCCACCATATATTTTCACAGAATATGGAATTAGAGTCCTCAATCAACTCAATTGATAAATACACTCAATTTAATGAAACCAGCTTTTGTAATCCCTAAACATCTCCATTGGTGTCTACTCATAAATCTACAGAATGCAAGTCAGTGTAAACCTGCAGTATTAGCCTAAAATAATTATGCTGCTTTAAGCACAGGTGGGACAGAAGGAGAGCTAAGAACACTTATTAAGTACCTACTATGCTATTGAGTGTGTGGACTTCACGCTAAGCATGGTTATCTGCACCAGATAAGGCCAGGTGCCTGCTTGAAATTTGCCTCTAGGCTTACCGGAAAGATATGCCATGCCAGAGGACAGTACTGTAAATGACCAATATCTGGAGGTGAACCAACAGCCTAGAAGTCAGGATGGGGTTACAATCACTAGGGAAGCTTCAGAGTGGACCCAGGATTTGATTGGGGACTTGGACACACACATATATTTTTTCCATATTTGGAAAAAGGAAGCATGGCTTAGGTGGGGAAAGGGGCTAGGCAAGACCAAGGACAGTAAAAAGCATGGCGCAAACAGGGAAGCATGATGAGCAGGAAACTGTATCAGAAAGTTGTAGGAATTGAGGCCAGGTGCTATGGCTCACGCCTGTAATCCCAGCACCTCAGGAGGCTGAGAGAGGATTGCATAAGCCCAGGAGTTTGAGGCTTCCATGGGCTATGTTTTATATACATATATAGGGTTTCTTTTTTTCTTTTTTCTTTTTTTTTTTTTTTGAGATGGAGTCTCGCTCTGTCACCCAGACTGGAGTGCAGTGGCCGGATCTCAGCTCACTGCAAGCTCCGCCGCCCGGGTTTACGCCATTCTCCTGCCTCAGCCTCCTGAGTAGCTGGGACTACAGGCGCCCGCCACCTCGCCCGGCTAGTTTTTTTGTATTTTTTAGTAGAGACGAGGTTTCACCGTATTAGCCAGGATGGTCTCGATCTCCTGACCTCGTGATCCGCCCATCTCGGCCTCCCAAAGTGCTGGGATTACAGGCTTGAGCCACCGCGCCCGGCCTTTTTTTCTTTTTTCTGAGCAGCAAGTAGTAATTGTGCGATTTAAAACTATTTTTAAAACATCAAGCCCATCAACCCCTGCGAGCCAATGCCCCACCCTTGGGATGTGTTACCTTAAACTTGGCTCGTAAAGAATTTTCTCAGATGCTAATTCACAGTCAAAACTCGCGGCTGAAGTGATTCATGAAATACCTTTGAAGAAATGTCCCTGTTTCCATTTTTCATCCACTACATGGAGGGGGGAGGCGGGCAGAGAGGGAGAACTTGAACCCACAAGGTCCTGCTTCCCTGGGCTGCGGTGATGTTGTGCCACTTTGGGCACGGAAGGTGAAAGCTGAGAACAGTGAACCCCACTGCAGCATTAGATGGGGCAAGAGGCTTATTCCCTTTTTCTGAAGTCAGCAAAGAATTAGGACTCTTGGATTCCCTCCTAAGAGGCCCCAATTTTTAATTAAAAAAAATACCTTGGCCAGGCATGGTGGCTCTTGCCTATAATTCCAGCACTTTGGGAGGCCAAGGAGGCCAGAAGTTTGAGACTAGCCTGGGCAACATGGCAAAACCTCATCTCTACTAAACATACAAAAAATAGCCAGGTGTGGTGGTGCACACCTGTAATCCCAGCTACTCAGGAGGCTGAGGCATGAGAATCTCTTACACCCAGGAAGTGGCGATTGCAGTGAGCTGAGATCATGCCACTGCACTCCATCCGGGGCAACAGAGCCAGACCCTGTCTCAATAAGTAAATAAATAAATGAAATTTTTAAAATACCTTTTTTGCCCTTTTGCACAAATAAGCTACAAATGCAAACAGTGGAGAATAATATAAAAATAAAGGGAAAGCCCCTTCAACCCAACCCTTAAGCCCCACTCCCTTTCCCAGAGGCAGCCGGTATCACCAGCTGGTTGTGTAGCCTCCCAGAGTATTTTCTGTGCATTTGTAGACGCCATGTCTCTTTTTTATTCTTTTCCTACCATTATGTTCCCAGAGCCCAGCACAATGCCCAGCATATAGTAGGTGTCCAATTCATTATCTATTGAGTGAGGGTAAATAAGTGACAAACGAATAAAGATGACAGGCTGGGTGTGGTGGCTCACGACTGTAATCCCAGCACTTTGGGTGGCCGAAATTGGTGGATCACTTGAGGTCAGGAGTTTGAGACCAGCCTGGCCAACATGATGAAACCCCATCTCTACTAAAAATACAAAAATTAGCCAGGTGCAGTGGCACACACCTGTAATCCCAGCTAGTCAGGAGGCTGAGACAGGAGAATCTCTTAAACCTGGGAGGCAGAGGATGCAGTGAACTGAGGTGGCACCACTGCACTCCAGCCCTGGAGACAGAGCAAGACTCCATCTCAAAAAAAAAAAAAAAAAAAAGCAGTTTCTTGGATCCTCCATCTTTGGTTGATTCTGACCAAGGAGTTTCAATGGTACCAATACCTAAGACTTGAAGGAAGGGCTGGGCATGGTGGCATGTGCCCCTAATCTCTGCTACTCAGGTGGCTGAGGCAGGAGGATTGCTTGAGCCCAGGAGTTCGAGACCAGCCTGGGCAATATAGCAAGACCCTGTCTCAAAAAAAAAAAAAAACTTGGAGGAGAAGCTCTCCATGCAGAATCCTCTTGCAAAGAAGATTGCTCCAGTCCATGTTATCCCTTAAATCTCCATCTGTAGAGTTCATGGGGGCCAGGTAGGAAGCTGGGCACACAGGAGGCTGTGGAAAGGAAGCTGAAAAGACAGCTAGGTTGTGATGTGTGAGGAAGGAAGAGGTCATTTGGCAGCCTCTGGAAGAAATATTTGCTTTCCTTGGCCGAGCCTTCTTCTATCAGTGAACAGTTATCAATGCCATCAGCTACTAGATACTGATTATCTAAAGTTTATGAAGAGAGACCTGAGCTCCTACTCACTAGGAAGTTATGGCAGGTGGGCCTTGGAAGCCCAGTTCACTTGACTTTCAGAAGGGTAAGCAGTGAGAGTCGGGAAGTAGCTCAGCTCAGCACAGAATCAACACCAAAACAAACAAACAAACAAACAGAAAATACAGATTCTTCTTAAAGCAAACTGGGGCCTACAAGACAATGTTGCCCATGGCCCATGGCCCACATGTTATACTATGCACATTCTTTGACCTACCAATTTCACCTTCAGGAACTTCACTTTTTCTTTGCAAAGGTGTCCAAATATGAATGTCCCCTGCCATGCATGGTGGCTCACACCTGTAATCCCAGCACTTTGGGAGGCCAAAATGGGAGGATCACTTGAGCCCAGGAGTTCCAGACCAGCCTGAGCCACATAATGAGACTCCACCTGCACACACACAAATTTTTTTCTTTTTTGAGATAGAATTTCACAATTATTGCCCAGGCTGGAGTGCAATGGTGCAATCTTGGCTCACTGCAACCTCCGCCACCCTGGTTCAAGCTATTCTCCTGCCTCAGCCTCCCCAGTAGCTGGGATTACAGGCATGCACCACCACGCCCGGCTAATTTTTTTGTATTTTTAGTAGAGATGGAGTTTCACCAGGTTGGCCAGGCTGGTCTCGAACTCCTGACCTCAGGTGATCCACCCGCCTTGGCCTCCCAAAGTGCTGGGATTACAGGCATGAGCCACTGCACCTGGCCACAAAAAAAATTTTAATTAGCCAAGTGTGGTGGTGCATGTCTATAGTCTCAGCTACTCAGGAAGCTGAGGTAGGAAGATCACATAAGCTCAGGAGTTTGAAGTTACAGTGGGCTATGATCATGCCACTGCATGGGTGACAGCCTGGGTGACACAGAAAGACCCTGTTTCTAAAACAACAAAAAAAGTTCCTAACAACCTTGTTTACCCTACCAGAAAACAGGAAACAATGCAAATGTTCCCAAGGAAGTGACCATATAAGGAAATTCTGGTTCATCCAAGCAACAGAACATCATGCAGCCATTAAAAAGGATGAGGAAAACCTTTGTGTGTTGACATGGGAAGATCTCAACCACCTATTTTTAGTGAGGAAAAAGCAGGTTACAAAACAGCATGAACAGTATGAGCTCATGTATTTAAAATAGGATGCGTGTGTGGGTGTATATGCATCAAGGGAAGAGCATGGGGGCTCCCTGAAATCAGGGGTCACGAACTGAAATGCACTGGACCCAGTAAAGGTACCCAGGAGGGTCTGGGGACACTGGAGTGTGTTCATCCTTTCTAAAGGGGTTTCTGACACTCATCTCCAGCCTGTTTCTGCCACATGGGAATACATGTGTTAGAATAACATTGTTAGATCTTTTCATTTTTCAAGAAAAATTGGAAATACAGGCTTCTACCTGAAAATGCCTGATTTATTTATTTATTTATTTATTTTATGGGGTCTCACTTTGTTGCCCAGGCTGGTCTCGAACTGCTGGGCTCAAGTGATCCTCCTGCCCCAGCTTCCTGAGCAATGGGCACTACAGGCACATGCCACCATGCCTGCCTAAAATGCCTGACTTTTAAGTGTTGGGGGAAAACCCACGCAGGTCAAACAGAACTCAACTGCAAGCCAAATTCAGCTAGGAGACCACCCATTTTCACCCCTGCCTGAGATACTCAGACACTCCTACTATCACCTGGCATTTAAGTTCGCCTCATCTTAACCTTCAGCAGCTATCTCTGGGCTCCAGGTTCTCCACTGTACAATGAGGGAGATGGGTTAGATGTCTCTAATGTCCTGTCTGGCTCTGGCTATGTTTCCAGAACACAGACCCTTTTGGCTCACAGATCTTCTGAGAACTGGATTCAAACTATGTTTTCTGTCCCAAGTAGGGGGAAGTAGAAGAGGAGGATGAAATCAGCCAGTGTTATTAGCTTAATTACTGGGTGTTCACAAATTTCCTGAGGCCTCCCGTACATTCATTCATTCATGCATTCATTCATTCACCAGTTAGTGAATGCCGCCATGCCCGGGTGCTGGGATACAGTAATGGGCAAAATAGGCGTGGCGGTTTGCATCTTTCTGGGACCTGAAGGCCAGTGTTGCCTGGGCTGGAAAGCCCTGGTCTAGTGGTTCTCCCAGCCCTGTCAGAGTGGCCGAAGTAGGCCCTTGGTGAGTCCCAGACTGGGGAAGGCAGGATTAAAGCAAATAGCAACTGCCTTAAGCAAAAGGCTCAGAAAGTTCTGAGACCTCCCACCCATACCACAAAGATGGGCCCATGGACTAAACTTCTTCTTTTTTTTTTTTTTTCCAAAGACAGGGTCTTGCTCTGTTGCCCAGGCTGGAGTGCAGTGGCACAATCATAGCTCACTGCAGACTTGACCTCCTGGGCTCAAGCAATCCTCCCACCTCAGCCTCCCGAGTAGCTGGGACTACAGGTGTGTGCCACAATGCCTGGCTAATTTTTTTGTTGTTGTTGTTTGTTTGTTTTTAAATAGAGGTGGGATTTCGCCATGTTGGCCAGGCTGGTCTTGAACTCCTGACCTCAAGTGCTCTACCTACCTTGGTCCCCCAAAGTGCTGGGATTACAGGTGTGAGCCACCGCACCCAGACTAGGGACTCCATTTTACACCAAATAAGAACAACATATATCATAGGCTGTCATTCACCATTTTCAGAACACCAGTGACATGCCTTGTACTGCGCTGGAGTAGATTATGGCATGCTTCCTTCATGCTAGGAGCTCATTACGGAGATAAAACAGCATTGGTTCTCCCAGCCACTCACACATAGAGGGGGCTGAATCTGTGCCAGCCGCTTGATACACAATGCTCCTCCAGTGCAGATGCTATTATTCTTCCCAGTTTACAGATGAGGAAACCAAGGCTCAGAAGGCAATGGGATCGGCCTAAGGTCACACAACTGGCAAATGGGAGATGGAGAAAGTTATCTGAAAGTCCACCTGACTCCAAAATTCATGTCCCTTTCCATGAAGCTTCCCTGCCTCAGCATAAAGTATTGGTGAGGAAGATAAACAGTTACCAGGGTTAAATTTTCTGAATCAAGCCTTAGGCTGTTTGCTCTGCCAACAGTCTCAAATATTCTAAGTCTGAGCCATCTTTGAAAAATGGTACCTTGGCCAGGCGTGGTGGCTCACACCTGTAATCCCAGCACTCCGGGAGGCCAAGGCAGGCATATCTGGATCACTTGAGGTCAGGAGTTCAAGCACCAACCTGGCCAACATGGTGAAACCTCTTCTCTACTAAAAATACAAAAATTAGCTGGGCGTGGTGATGGGCACCTTGTAATCCCAGCTACTAGGGAGGCTGAGGCAGAAGAATCGCTTGAACCTGGGAGCAGGGGTTGCAGTGAGCCAAGATCGTGCCACTGTGCTCCAGCCTGGGCAACAGAGTGAGACTCTGTCTAAAAAGAAACAAAATTGGAAAATGATATGTCTTCTTGAATCCATTCCAGTAACTCTGACACATCCCCACTCCTGGAAGACCTCCCTCTCCACCCATGCAAGCCACTTTGTCTTAGTTCCTCCAGCATCCGTATGTTAGCATTTTACAGGGTTTATTAAGTACCATGTGCTAGCTCCAAGATTATTAGATGAACATGATTCCTGCCCCCAGGATGACAGGTACAGCCAGGCAGACAGAGAAGCTTTCCAGATTAGTGACATTGTTGAGACTGGGAACCTTTCCCTGAAGTGGGGACAGGCATGCTAGGCGTCATCCACACTCCCACACTGGCTAAAGGTGTGGTCCATGAAGAAAAGTCCACAGCAAGGCAACAGAGATTCATCTGAGGCCAGTCACAGCCAGCTCAAGAGCCAACAGACACTTGACATATAAAGGCCAGTGACATGGGCTGGGCCCAGTGGCTCACGCTTGGAATCTCAGCACTTTGGAAGGCCAAGGCAGAAAGAAAGACTGCTTGAGCCCAGGAGTTCCAGACCAGACTGGGCAACATAGCAAGACCCCATCTCTAAAAAAATAAAATAAAAAATTGTTGACATACACCAGTAGTCTCAGCTACTGGAGAGGCAAAGGTGGGAGGATCACTTGAGCCCAGGTTGAGAGTGCAGTGAGCCCTAATTGCACCACTGCACCCCAGCCTGGGCAACAGAGAGACCCTGTCTCAAATAAAGAAAGGCCAATGACATGAATGAGACATGAGAGCCAACGGCAATGTTTGCAGATCTTGACCACATGATTTTATGCTCTAGACGGCCTTTATAATACAAGAATGCTCACTATGTTTTTTGTTTGTTTGTATTTGAGACAGAGTCTCGCTCTGTCACTCAGGCTGGAGTTCAATGGCATGATCTCGGCTCACTGCAACCTCTGCCTCCTGGGTTCAAGCGATTCTCATGCCTCAGCCTCCCAAGTAGCTGGGATTACAGGCACGCACCACCATACCCAGGTAATTTTTGTTTTTGTTTTGATTTGTTTTGTTTTGTAGAGGCGGGGTTTCACCTTGTTGGCCAGGCTGGTCTTAAACTCCTGACCTCAGAAGCTCTACCCACCTTGGTCCCCTAAAGTGCTGGGATTACAGGAGTGAGCCACTACACCCAGCCAAAAGAATGCTAAATATGTTTTGATATCAAAGTTCCATTTGAGAGCATTAAAAACTTTTTTTTTTTTTTTAGACGGAGTTTATCTCTGTCACCCAGGCTGAAGTACAGTGGCACAGTCTCGGCTCACTGCAACCTCCACCTCCCAGATTCAAGTGATTCTCTTGCCTCAGCCTCCCCAGTAGCTGGGACTACAGGCATGTGCCACTACCCCAGGCTAATTTGTTTCTATTTTTAGTAGAGATGGGGTTTCACCATGTTGGTCAGGCTGGTCTCGAACTCCTGACCTCAAATGATCCACCCACCTCAGCCTCCCAAAGTACTGGGATTACAGGCGTGAGCCACCGTGCCTGGCCAAAAAAAAAAAAAAAAAAAAAAAAATTACTGTTTATTTTTTTTGAGACAGGGTCTTGCTGTGTCACCCAGGTTGGAGTGTGGTGGCATGATCACAGCTCACTGCAGCCTCAACCTCCCTAGGCTCAAGCGATCCTCCCATCTCAGCCTCCCGAGTAGCGGGACTACAGGGGCACGCCACCATGCTTAGCTAATTTTCCTTTTTCTTTTTTTAGATTGGGGCTCACTTTGTTGCCAAGGCTAGTATCAAACTCCTGGCTTCAAGCAATCCTCTCACCTGTAAGCATTTAAAAAATTCTTTTAATTAGTTTTTTTTCTTTTTTTCTTTGAGATGAAGGTCTCACTCTGCTGTCTGCCCAGGTTGGAGTACAGTGGTGTAATTGTAGCGAACTGTAGCTTTGAACTCCTGGGCTCAAGGGATCCTTCACTGTTCCTCCACCATGATGGATGGGGAATGTAAACGATGGACTAACCAAATAAAGCAATACTAACCAACTTCTAAGTGCGGTGGCTCACGCCTGTAATCCCGGCACGTTGGGAGGCCAAGATGGGCAGATCACAAGGTCAGGAGTTCGAGACCAGGATGCCCAATGTAGTGAAACCCTGTCTCTACTAAAAATACAAAAATTAGGCCAGGCGTGGTGGCGGGCACCTGTAATCCCAGCTACTTGGGAGGCTGAGGCAGGAGAATCTCTTGAACCCGGGAGGTGGAGGTTGCAGTGAGCCAAAATCGCACCACTGCACTCCAGCCCAGGCAACAGTGTGGGACTCCATCTCAAAAAAAAAAAAAAAAAAGAAAGAAAAAAGAAAAGAAAAGAAAGAAATGTCTCATAGAAAAATACTTAAAGGTTGAACAAATGCCTGTGATATATGGAAAAGGTCAGGTTACAGATAATATATTTAGAGTGATTCTATGTGTTAAAGTACCCATCCAGCCAGGCATGGTAGTGCACACCTATAATCCCAATACTTTGGGAAGCCAAGGCAGGAGGTCTTGAGCTCAGGAGTTCAAGACCAGCCTGGGCAACATAGCAAAACCCTGTCTCTACAAAAAATACAAAAATTAGCCAGGTGTGGTGGCATGCACCTGTAGTCTCAGCTACTTGGAAGGCTGGGGTGGGAGAGTCACTTGAGCCCAGGAGGCTGAGGCTGCAGTGAGCTATGATCCTGCCACTGCACTCCAGCCTGGGTGACAGAGTAAGACCCTGTTTCAAAACAACAGAGAGAGAGAGAGAAAGAGAGAGAGAGAGAGGAAGAGAGAGAGAGACGGACGGACGGAAGGAAGGAAGGAAGGAAGGAAGGAAGGAAGGAAGGAAGGGAGGGAGGGAGGGAGGGAGGGAGGGAGGGAGGGAGGGAAATAAAAAAAGAGAAAGAAAGGAAGAAAGGAAGGAAGGAAGGAAAGAGAAGAAGGAAAAAAAGAAAGAAAATCACATGACAAAAGGGTCAAATCTAATGCAACGGAAAGGTAGAAGGGCTTAGAAGCTGTCTGGTCTTTACTGCTACTCAGACCTTCTGCTCAAAGCTGAACCTCCTATCTCCAGAGGCAAGACTCTAATTTTCGTTCTTTCTTTCTCTCTTTTTTTGAGACAGGGACTCATTGTGTCACCCAGGATGGAGTGCAGTGGCACAATCATAGCTCACTGCAGCGTCAAAGTCCTGGGCTGAAGCAATCATCCCACCTCAGCCTCCCCAGTAACTGGGACTACAGGCGCATGCCACCACGCCTGGCTACAATTTTCTTTTATTCAGCATTTTCCAAATAGTTGCCAATGAACTTGTAATATTTTTTGTCATCAAGAAAACGTTATTTATTTTTCTGAGACAGGGTCTCATTCTGTTGCCCAGCCTGGACGCAGTGGTACGACTGCAGCTCACTACAGCCTCAGCCTCCTGGGTTCAGCATTCCTCCCATCTCAGCCTCCCGAGTAGTTGGTAACACAGGTGTGGACCACCATACCTCACTAATTTCTTATTTTATGTAGAGATGGGGTCTCACTATGTTGCCCAGGCTGGTCTCAAGTTCCTGGGCTCAAGCAATCTTCCCACCTCAGCATCCCCAAGTGCTGGCATTACAGGCATGAGCCACCACATCCAGCTACTTTTTAAAAAAAGGAATATTATATCAAGTTTCCCAGAGCAATTAAATTCCACCCTGCCCAAGTCTCTGGCCCATGGAGCAAAGGTTCAGTGTGGGAAAGCTCTGCGGGAGGCAGCCATCTTGGATAAGCCAGTTGCCTCCCCACAGGAAGAGGAAGGAGCTATCTCCTTGCCTGGCCAACCAGAGTCATAAAAGGGTGCATCTTATTGATGTGGGCTAAATCAGAAATCCCCCACCCAACAGCAGGGGCACCAGTTTAGGGCAGGAAAGGAGGAGGGGAGCCAGTGCTGAGCTGGATGGTGAGAGTTCTAAGGGTGATGGAGACCCAATCGATGCCCACAGTGTTCTCCTGGCACTGAGGGGGGTGGGTGTGAGTTGGTTCAGGGATCACGACCTCTCAGACCTTGGCAGGAGGTGAACTGGTTTACTTCTACTAAGAGGCGAGGGCAGGGGCAGAGCCTCGGTCTCCTGTCTCTGAAAGAGTCTGGGGTCACCTGAGGGCTGCGGTTGGGACTCGTTCATTTCTGCATCCCTGCACCTGGGCATCCAGCCCCGGCACCAAGCTACACTGCTTGTTTTTCTTTCCTGAAATGTACTATGCAGTCTCACCTCCAGGCCACTGGACTTCCTCTCTCTCTTCCCAAAACACCTTCTTGAATGTCTTCACATGGCTGGCTCCTTTGTGTCATTCAAATCTGCTATTCCCCTGTTTCCTCTTCAAAGTGGCCTTCCTTCCCTCATCACCACAGGTGAGGAGTCCCTGGGGCACTCTCTATTGTGTTACCTTTGTGTATTACCTTCGGGGCCCTGAGCACTTTCTGAAATTATCTCTGTGTTAGACTGCATAATCCAAAGGTGGCCACTATAGTATCTCCCATTCCCCATGCTATTCCAGAACCTCACCACTCCCCCATGAGGTGGAGTCTAATTCCGCCCCACCTTGAATCTGCATCAGCTTCTGACTTATAACCAAAGTGACTTCGGAAGCTGGGTCAGAAAAAGCAAAGCAGCTTCCACCTAGTTCCCCAGGATACTTGCTTTTGGAGCTCCCAGTCACTGTGTCAGAATCCAGCTGCCATGCTGTGGGGAAGCCCAAGCCACACGAAGAGGCTGAGTATAGCTGCTCCCATTAACAGCCCCAGCTGACTCCCAGTATTAACAGCCAGACATGTAAATAAGGTTGCTTCCCCACCCATGACTCCAGTCCTCAGCCATCCTGGAGCAGAGACAAGTCACCCCCACTATGCCCTGACCAAATTCCTCACCCACAGAATGTGTGAGCATGGTCAAATATGTCAGCCTCCCATATAGGTGGGTTCCACATCCAAGGATTCAACCAGCCTCAGATCGAAACTATTGGAAAAAAATAAAATTAAAAAATAACAATTTTAAAAAACACACATAAAAACAATACAGTATAATTATTTACATAGCATTTACATTATATTGGGTATTACAAGTAATCTGGAGATGATTTAAAGCACACGGTGTGTGGGTTACATGCAAACACTACACCATTTCATATCAAGGACTCAACATCCTCGGATTTTGGGATCCAAGATGGGATCCTGGAACCACTTCCCCCCAGAGACAGAGGGATGGCTCTAGTTGTTTGAAGCAAAACTTAGTAGTTTTGGAGTAATTTGTTACACAGAAGTAGTAACAAGAACAATATTTACTTATTGTCTGTCTCTTCCCACTAAAATGTGGGCTCCATGAAAGCAGGGAACTCTACGTCTTGGTCCTTCCTGTAGCCACAGCACCCTATACACAGAAGATACTCAATAATTAGCAGGAAGAACCTGAATTTGGGAAACAATAGTGACTATGTTGCATAGTTTCTTTTTTAAATTTTTTTTTTTGTGACTGAGTCTCACTCATTCTGTTGCCCAGGCTGGAGTACAGTGGCACGATCTCGGCTCACTGCATCCTCCGCCTCCTGGGTTCATGCAATTTTCCTGCCTCAGCCTCCCGAGTAGCTGAATACAGGCACACACCATCATGCCTGGCTAATTTTTGTATTTTTAGTGGAGACAGGGTTTCACTACATTGGCCAGGCAGGTCTCGAACTGCTGACCTCAAGTGATCCACCCACCTCAGCCTCTCAAAGTGCTGGGATTACAGATGTAAGCCAGCGTACCCGGCTGATGTTGCATAGTTTCTGATTCATTTAACAAAGCACATAGTTATTGTACACCTACTATGTGACAAGCAAGTTGCCAGGGACTAGGGACACTGTGGGTTAGCTTTCTGTTCCTGTGAAATCCTATCACAGGGACACTAGTGAGGACCACCAAAGAAACAGAAGCCCCCTCCCCACCTCTCGTTATCTGCCTGTCTAAAAGGCTGACTTTTCAAAAACTCTAGAGTTATGATTGCCAAATCCAGCCAGCCCACATCTGGGGGTATATTTAATTATTCCCAGGTGTGGCTCTTTTCCATCCACAGCTCAGTCACTTGTACTCTGGCCTCTCACTAGGCGAGCGGATGACTCCAGACAGGGACCATGTGGCAGGAAGGCTGCCTGGTTCTGCACATCTGGCCCCTTCCCAGGGGGTTCCTCCCCAACAGCTGTCCCCCTCAGGCTCCCTCGCCAAGCAGAAGGCCGAGCTTTCAAGCTCTAAAAGTAATTCTGGCAGGGGTGCTGCGGGCTGGGAGGGAGGCCTGCGGGATGCTCCTCCAGGTTTAACCACTTAATCCCCAAAGTACCTGCCAAGAACCAGTTAGCAAGTCTGGTTGGCGGGCCAGGCTGTCATTAATTCACTAAAGCAGGCTCCCGCTGGCCCATTATCTTCCTTGCCACTGACCACGTCGCCTTATGGGCCTGCAGAGTCCCCCTCTCTCCCCTTCCCCTGCTCCCAAGGCAGGATTCTACCCAGCCCTGGCCTCGACTCCCAGGCAGATTCCTCGGCTCCATTCTCTCTCCCTCCCTGCCCCCTCCGCAGGCAGGCTTCTCCCTCCCTCCCTCCCACGCCTCCGCCAGCCAGCGCTCACCATAAAGCGTCTTTTGTTCCCTCTCTCCTGTATCTTTGAGTATTGACTGGTTAAATCATACCCATCCTCCTCCCGGCCTCCCCAGCCTCAGAGGAGCCTCCCCTGGGGCTCTGGAAGAAAGGGAATTGCACTTGTGCTGGAATTCACTGTGCGCCAACCCCCTCTGCTTACTGCCCCATCTCCTCTTCACCTGCAAGTCATGGGGTGGGGGGCGCTGTGTGACTTCAAAGACAGAAGCTCCAATTCCACTGGGAATCACTTAGGTGGATGCTGTCTGCCTCGGCTTCCCCTTTGAAATAAAAGGAATGGCACTCACCATTTCATGACATTCTCTGTTGACTGAAGTTAACAGACAGACACTGCACTGGACATTTTTTTTTTTTTTTTTGAGACAGAGTCTCACTCTGTCACCTACGCTGGAGTGCAGTGGTGTGATCTCAGCTTGCTGCAACCTCTGCCTTTGGGACTCAAGTGATCCTCCCACCTCAGCCTCCCAAGTAGCTGAGACTACAGGTGCACACCACCATGCTATTTTTTTTTTTTTTTGGTACAGACAAGGTTTCACCATGTTGCCCAGGCTGGTCTTCAACTCCTGGACTCAAGCGATCCGCCCACCTCGGCCTCCCAAAGTGCTGGGATTACAGGATGGAACCACTGGCCCAGCTGCACTGGACACTTTCAATGAATATTCTCTTATCATTCTCCCAATAACCCTAGAAGGATACAGCTCCAGTTTACAGGTAAAGGTGCAGAGGTAATGGTTCTTTCTCAAGGTCATGCTGTCAGCAAGTGGCTGGGCGCTTAAGAGTCTCTCAACCATTATTCTCTCCTGACCCTTCTGGCACTGATTTCCCAGGAGGGCAGGTAGGAGTGGTGTGGAATGGCCAGCAATAATAATGGTAAAATGTTGACTACCTTGGGAAAGAATGATAGTAAATGCACTATAATAATCATGATAGCTCACATGTATATCCACTGTTCTAGAACTTTCCATGTTTGAATTCATTTAACCCTCTTAATAATGTGCCTACACATTAAGTGCTATTATTGTCCCCATTTTACATATGGGAAAACTGAGTCTTGGGTTTTTGTTTGTTTGTTATTTTTTTTAAAGGATGACTTCTGAGAAAAGTATTGCTGGCTCGCAGTAGAGACTCAGAACAAGCATACTGGATACACACACACACACACACACACACACACACACACACACACACACGTGTTTTAAATTATTATTGAGATGGAGTCTCGCTCTGTCGCCCAGGCTGGAGTGCAGTAGTGTGATCTCGGCTCTTCTTGGCTGACTTCTTGGCTGACTGCAACCTCTGCCTCCTGGGTTCAAGCGATTCTCCTGCCTCAGCCTCCTGAGTAGCTGGGATTACAGGTGTGCACAACCACGCCCAGCCAATTTTTGTATTTTTAGTAGAGTTGGGGTTTCACCACATCCACCATGCTGGTCTCAAACTCCTGACCTCAGGTGATCCGCCTGCCTCCGCCTGCCAAAGTGCTGGGATTACAGGGGTGATCCAGCACGTAGAAAATATTGATTCTGCATATAGCTGAGCACACCCTTAAAACCTACGGGAATTGAAAGTGGTAGTTCCTACCCTATATGGCTGGCACAGGCCTCCCTCAAACGCCTAAGGTACAGCTGTGAACATTCCCCTTTCTCTATTAGGGTAGGGAAAGTGGAGAGCACCCCATATCCAGCATAGAACACAACGAACTATTTTCCTCCAGTGAATTTTCTTTCCCTTCTACTTAACTTACCAGAGCTGGAAAAAAACGGGTTTCCCCAAATTAAACCAAAAGCACAATAAAGGCCGGAGCTGCTGGTATTCTGAGGTCACATGTAGGCTGCAGAGAGAGAACTTTATCCGGGCCCGTGCAGGCAGCCGGAGCACGGGGGAACCCGCCCTGGGAGCGCAGGAAGGCAGGTGGTGAGCAATTCTCCGGGTGTCCCGAGGGTATGAGGGGCGGCGCTGGAGGGAAGCCGGGCGGGGCATCCTGAGGTCAGGGCGCCAGAAGCTGCAGAATCCTGGAGGGGACGCTCGGGCGGGACAAGGCAGGTAGGAGAAGAACCCAGAGGTGTGGGAAGAGGGTGTCTCAGAGTCAGGGCGCAGCACGGGAGTAACTGTGGGGTAGAAGCCGGGGGCGTGGGGGGGGGGCGGAAATAAACTCCACGGAGACAACAACCTGCTGCCGCCCTCCCAACATCGATGCAAAACAGCGAAACTCCTGGCCGCCGCCCTCCCCTGCAGCGCAGGCCCCAGTTACCCAACTCCTCCCCTGCGCTCCGGCGCAGAGCGGCGCACTCTGCCCGCCCCTCCCGCAGCCTCCCCTTCCGGGCCCCGGGAGCGTTCCCACCCCTGACACTCACACACCGGTAAACGGGAACATAGTCAGGCTCCTGCCCGGAGTCCTCCGCCTCCCGGGAGGGTGCACCCGACATCCCGCACGCCTGGTCCCAGGAGGGGAGCGCTTATCCAGTCTCCTGGACGACAGAACCAGAGAAAGACGTGTCCCAGCCCTCTCCACTGTGCTATTTGATTTTACTCCCTTCCTCTATTTCCTTCTCATTCACTTTTCAATTGTCTTGCAACTTGTTTTCCAGGCAGTTTCTCTTTTTCTCTATCCTCCCCAAACTTCTTGTCCCTCTCCATCTCGTCGCCTGTTTTTTCTCTCCCTCTTAACCCACTTTTTTTCCTGCCTCTTCCCAAATTCCACGCTTTGGACTTCGCGTCTGTCGCTCAACTTCCTTTTTCTGCTCCCCGCGATACATCTAAAACGTTCTTCCCGTCCCTGGGACTGGGCAGCCTCAGCCTGACCCCTTTCAGTCGCGGGAGCCCCCAGCCTCTCCAACAGGAGAGGGAGAAGGCGGGGAGAAGTGGATGGGACCCCCGGCGCCCGCCAACCGAGCGGAGAGCGCCCCGAAGTGCGCACTTCTCCTTGCCAGCGCCCGGGCTGCGCGGGCCCACGCGACATCTGTCGCCTGCGGTCCCGGCTCACACCCCGCGCACCCCCGCAGCTCCCTGGGCGCTGCCACCCCCCACGCTCCGGCTGCCGCCTTTCCCCGCGGGCGCAGACGCTCGGGCCTCGCCTTCAGGCGCCGCTCCAACTTCCCAGGGTGTCTGCGGCGCGCGGCGGGGCTCGGCGGCGGGGACCCAAGGGCGGCTAGCTATGTTACCTTTGATATTCACCTTCCGGCCCTAGACTCATCTGTGGTGGGCTCAGCCTGATTCTCTCTCCCTCATTCTCTGCGGCGCTCCTCGCTACTCCAGGATCCAGAGTAGTAAGACAATGCTTACACTGTGCGCTTCCTCAAAGCGCCTAGCACAGTGCCAGGCGCACAGCTAAGTCACAATAATTCCTCCACCCCAAGAACCTAGTACCTTCCTCCCACTGATACCAACCACACTAGGCGCTCAATACCCACTTCCCGTCCTAAGTTCTCAAAGCATTACCCCCCTAAACAGTGCCCAGTACCCCGAAGGAGCTCAATAAATGTTCCTTCCTTAAGGCTTCCCATTGGAGTTTGCCTGAAAGCCTTCTATTCCAGCCCACTCCGAAGGCGTCTCCTTCCCATCGCGGCTACAACCGTCTGGAGAGAAGGAAGCCAAACTCCTTAAACAGGACACCTCACTGGAGAAGGAGCGACGTTGGCAGGGCAGAAGAAAACTGCAAATGCGTGGAGCTTGGGAAGAAAGATTGGGCCAGCCAGAAACCTGAAAGGGGAGGAAGTCTCGAGATGCGCTTGGGGTGCCAGAGAATGGGGATCAGAGATTGGAGAAGTGACACTTAGGGAGAAGAGGTTGGGAGCAAAGGTGAGGGAGACTGTGGCGACTCAAGAACAGCAAGAGGCTTGGAAGGGGACCGAGGACCTTTCCTGGCACTGCGATAGACTTTAAGTATTTGGAGTGGCTTACAACTATATTCTCATTGCAGGCATACTTTTTATTTGCATTGTGTGTTTATTTGTGGGGCTGGTGGGGATTATGGAGGTTGAAGTCCTCCTCAAGCCACCGAGCTATAAGTGAGTAGCAAGATGCGCTTAAGGACTCGGAGAGATAGGGGCAGAAATTGTGGACCTGACACTTGGAAGGAAAGACTGGGGACTGGGTAGGAGAGGGGGGCCGGAGATGCTTGCAAGAGAAGAGAACGGAGGAAGAAGGAGAAGGGAAGAGAAAAAAGCCAAACTTGCCACTCTCCCGCTCCCGGGCCAGTGCCCAGCTGCCGCGCCCTGGCTCTCGGTCGCTCGCTCGCGTACCTGTTGCTTGCTCCGGCTGGGTCTCGGCTCCGGCCCCACCAAGAAGCCCCGCGTTCCTACAAGTTCCGCCTGCCGAGCAGCCAGGCCGCCAGCGCCGCCACCTGCGCGGCCGCGCACAGCCAGGGCCAGTAGGTGGGGAGCGCGCCGGGCGCCGGCGCCCTCCGGCTCCGCGCGCGGCGCCGCCACATGGTGCGCTGGTGCAGCTCGTCGCCGAGCGCCTTGAGCCGGGCGGCGGTGAGCTGCGCTGCGGACGAGCGCAGCCCCAAGCGACCCGCGCTGCAGGCGCACACGGCCGGGGGGCCGCGGCCGCGGTGCAGGGGGCACGGGCACATGACCGCTGGCCTCGCTCCCGCCCCGCGCTCGGGCCGCCCCTCGCCTCCTCTCCCTCCGGCCTCTGCGCCCGCTGCCGCCGCGCTCCAGCCGCCGGGGGCCTCCCCTGGACACCAAGTTTCTCCTTGTGTTGTGCGTTTGTTGTGCTGACGGCGCTATTATTAATTAAAGTGTCACATGGTGGAGGGGGGCGGGGAGGGGGGTTACATCATCCGGCCCCCGGGGGTGGGGGGGGCTGCAGGCAGAAGAAACCGAGAGGTAACTTTTAACCCTAGCGGCGCCGGCAGCGAGGGGGCGCGAGGTTTGGGAGACCCGGAGCGCGGCGCGGGGCGACTCGAGAAGGCGCCCCACAGCGGAGGTCCCGGGCTTTGGGGGTCTCAGGGGACCCCCGCGGAGGCGAGGAGCGCGAGGGAAGGTTGTTCTCCTTCCCCTTTTCCTGATTTCAGCTCGAGTTCCGATTTGGCGAGGGAAGAAGGCTTGTTTGCCGTTTTGGATGAAGCTGATACTGAATTCGGCTGCATTATTCAAAAATATTCCGAGGCTGTTGTTTTGTTTGGGGGAGGTGGGTGGGTTCAAAATCTTACGGAAGAGCCAGATTACACCTAACTTGCCTCGTTTCAGGTCTGACTTGGCACCTGTAGGCATTTAGGCTGACCCTAACGCGGCCCCAGCGCCTGGCTAGAAACCCTGACGTAGGCGTGATAGGGGGCTGAATGGGTCGGTCCTGAGCTCGCTAGGGGCGTGGATGGAGGCATTCTCCCTGCCCAGCACCCACACCCAAAAGACCCTCACAAGGGGCTTTCTAAAGGGAAACTTCTTGTCTGCTTTCTTTGTGGATATTATTTTCCTGATGGGGTTACAGTTTTCTGCGATGATCCCAATTTAATGCGCAGCGAATACCCTAAGGAGTCGGCGAGAGGAGGGGCGCGGGGGACTTTAATTCCTCCTTTTCCAACCCGACAGCCACTCCTGTGCACCTCCAGCCTGGAGCGTCTGGAGTTGTCATAGCCAGTGAAGGTTCAGATGGGCTGGGCGGCTCTCAGGATTCTGTGAGGGGGAGAATGAAACCTGCGATCTTAAATCGACTGGGATTCAGGCAGCTTTAGGATTCAGACGATCGGGATGAGTCCAGAGGTGACTCCAAGTTGGAGTCTGGAACCTGCTGAGGAAGCTTCCATTCTTTCCTTCCCACCTCATAGTATAACCAAGATTCTTAAAGTCTGTGAACTTAGTTTTGGTCTGAATTGATCAGGAGGAGAAATGTCCCTTTTGGCCTGCAGCGTGGTGAAATGACAACAAAGTCAGGGGTCAGAGCTCACAACACTATGTGATTCTGGTGGCCTTTTCCCTCACCCAGCTCCAATTATCCTAGGCTTCATAATGGCCAAGACTTACTGCGCACCTTCTATGTCTGGCACCTGTAGGCTTTGGGCGCTCTTGCCTCTGCTGCCTAAAGGTAAATCTCCCAACTATTCTACATGCAATTACTATAATATTTCAAAGATGAGGAAGCTGAGGCACAGGTAGATAAGGCCTCTTGCCCTAGCTCACAGAGTAGCTAAGAATAAAACCGGCATCTGAACTAGGGCAGTATGCCGCAGGCTCTAAGCTCTTAACCACGGTTTTATACTGCCCCCTGTAATCTGGGAATAATAATACCTCCATCCCAGGATTGGGGCAGAGATTAAATGAGAGAAGTGTGTGCCAAGCACCTGGCACGCAGTGGGCCCTGGATAGACCTTAGTTCCCTTTGCTTCTGGCCAGAACCACTTCCCATTCTCCTGGGACTCACCTCCTTAATCCCCCTTAGTCTTTGCAGAGGGGACCTGATCCATTGCCCGGGTGTAGCGTTCCAAGAATGAAGACACAGTGTCTATTTAAAAAGCCCTTTGGATTTAAATTGAACAATTCCCTCCCCCCCCCTTTTTAATCTGCACGCTTTTAACGGCTCACTTCATGGACATTAATTTTAATGGGACGATTATTACCCTGTTTGGAAGCCTGCCCCTTGAAATGCTGGGCTCGCAAGGTGGCGCTGGGTCGGGTCCCAGCAGCTTGGATGTTGTCTGTAGAAGAGGGGGTGCAGTCTTGGCCGTGGGGATGCAACGTTCAGCAGAGGGGGAAGAGAAGGGGATGGTGAAAAAGTGGGAGAGAAGGAAAAACCTCTCTTTCCCTGACACTCTAAGTCTGGCAGTCCTTAATTTGCACAAACTATTGGACCACTTACTAACTGGGGAGCATGGCCTCGAGACGTGACTTTTTAGTGCCTCCATTCTCTCAACTGTAAAGTGGGAATAATAATAGTACACACCTCACAGCCTAAATACCAGGAAAGCCCTTACTTAGCACAGTGCCTGGCCCATCATTAGTTTTGTTTTGTTTTGTTTTTGTTTTTGAGACAGAATGTTGCTCTGTCGCTAGGCTAGAGTGCAGTGGCATGATCATGGCTCACTGCAACCTCCGTCTCAGGGTTCAACCCATCCTCCGCCTTGGCCTCCCTAGTAACTGAGACTACAGGCACCCGCCACCATGCCCAGCTTATTTTTGTATTGTTAGTAGAAATGGGGTTGCGCCATGTTGGCCAGGCTGGTCTCAAACTCCCAACCTTCAGTGATCCTTCCACTTTGGCTTCCCAAAGTGCTGAGATTCCAGGCGTGAGCCACCGTGCCTGGCCCCATCATTAGCATTTAATAAATGTTGACTACTGTTAATATTTCAGAGTGGATCATGTAGTTGTCAAATAGTACTTTGAAGAATGTTGGGGATCCTCACCCTCGAATATATATGGTTCCCCTATTATGAACTGGTGATTCCATTGCTGATATTAAGCATTGCCCAGAGAAAGCGAATTCTTTGGGAGGGTAACGTAACAGTCTCCTAGCACTTTTTAAATTGTCTTAATTTTTATTTAAAAACTTTTTTTTTTTTTTTTTTTTGTTGAGACGGAGTCTCGCTCTGTGGCCCAGGCTGGAGTGCCATGGCCGGATCTCAGCTCACTGCAAGCTCCGCCTCCCGGGTTTACGCCATTCTCCTGCCTCAGCCTCCCAAGTAGCTGGGACTACAGGCGCCCGTCACCTCGCCCGGCTAGTTTTTTGTACTTTTTTTAGAGACGGGGTTTCACCGTGTTAGCCAGGATGGTCTCGATCTCCTGACCTCGTGATCCGCCCATCTCGGCCTCCCAAAGTGCTGGGATTACAGGCTTGAGCCACCGCGCCCGGCCTAAAAACAGTTTTTTAAAGATGGTGTCTCTCTCTGTGGCCCAGGTTGGAGTGCAGTGATGAGATCATAACTCACTGCAGCCTCCAACTCCTGGGCTCAAGGAATCCTCCCGTCTCAGCCTCTGGAGTAGTAGCTGGGACCACAGACACACACCACCACACCTGGCTCATTTTTAAAAAAAATTTAGAGATTTTTTGGGTCTTGCTATGTTGCCTAGGCCGCTCTTGAACTCCTGGGCTCAAGTAATCCTCCCACCACAGCCTCTCGAGTGGCTAGAACTAGAGGCGTGCACCACCATGCCAAGCTTCTCCTAACAGTTTAGTAAAAATGAGTTGTTGATTTCAATGTTTAATTTAATAAACACTTATCTAGTGCTCGCTCTGTGCCAGGTGCTGTTCTAAGTTCTCTAGACATATAACTCCTTTAATTCCCCTAATAACCCTATGAGACAGCTACTATTGTTAGCCCAGTGTTATGTATGCGCAAACCAAGGCAGAGGGGTTAACTAACTTATCCAAAGTCACACACCTGCCATGCCCCAGAGTTTGAGCCGTTTAGAATTAGGGTGACATATGGTGACCGGGGACTTGGGAAGAGGGAGGGAGGCTGTTGTGTGGTGAATTCTGTCCCCGCTGCTCCACCCCAAATTGATAACCCCTGGAACTTCAAAATGTGGCTATATTTGGAGATAGCATCTTTAAGTAATTAAGTTAAAATGAGGTCATTAGGACGGAGCTGAATCCATTATGACTGGTGTCCTCATAAGAAGAGGAAATTAGGACACAGACCCAGACACACAGAAGGAAGACCATGTGAAGACGGAGGAAGAAGGCATCTACCAGCCAAGGAGGGAGCTTAGAACAGGTGTTTCCTTCACAGCCCTCAGAAGGAACTAACCCTGGCCGGGCCTGGTGTTTCACACCTGTAATCCCAGCACTTTGGGAGACACAGGCAGGTAGATTGCTTGAGCACAGGAGTTCAAGACTAGCCTGGGCAACATGGTGAAACCCTATCTTTAAAAAAAAAAAATAGCTGGCATGGTGGTGTGCACCTGTGGTCCCAGCTACTCAGGCGGCTGAGGTGGAAGGATTGCTTGAGCCCAGGAAGCCAAGGCTGCAGTGAGCCGAGATCATGCCACTGTGTTCCAACCTGGGTGACAGAGCAAGGCCCTGTCTCACAAAAAAAAAAAAAAAAAAAAGGAACCAACCCTGTGAACTCACTGATCTTGAACTTCCAGCCTCTAGAACTGTGAGAAAATAAATTTTTGTTGTTTAAGCCCCCGAGACTGTGGCATGTTGCTATGGCACCCCTAGCAAACAAATACAGAGAGGAACAATGTCCTAAACGGGAAGCTAGAAGCAGATATTTCACCAGACTGTGGCTGCTTTTACTGTGGGGCACGTGCGTGGACATTTTTCTGTGTTCTTGGGAAGGGTGGGTTCTAGGACTGTTGCCTGTTCCTTTTTTTTTTTTTTTTTTTTTTTTTTTTGAGTGTTGCTCTGTCTCCCAGGCTGGAGAGCAGTGATGTGATCTCAGCTCATTGTAACCTCCACCTCCCGGGTTCAAGCGATTCTCCTGCCTCAGCCTCCCAAGTATCTGGGATTACAGGTGCCCACCATCACACCTGGCTAATTTGTGTATTTTTAGTAGACACGGGGTTTCACCATCTTGGCCAGGCTGGTCTCAAACTCCTGACCTTGTGATCCACCCACCTCGGCCTCCCAAAGTGCTGGGATTACAGGCGTCAGCCGCCACGCCTGGCCCCTGCCTGTTCCTCTTCTTCCTCATTGGTGTCCTGTTGGAGATCTTTAAGGGAGGAAGAGTTTTAGGAGATTATTTTGAAAAACAGTTTGTGGAAATCCAGTTGATCATACAGGGAAAACTTTTCTACCAGTTGCAAAAAATGCAACCTCTCTCTCATGAAGTAAAGAAATGGGCAAGGCTTTCTAGTCCATGAATGTTTCCTGTGGTCTCCCGGCTTAAAACTGGGCACACAGCAGGCACTCAAACTTTTTTTGAAATGAAGACTCAGGCCAGACTCAGTGACTTACACCTGTAATCCTAGCATTTTGGGAGGCTGAGGTGGGCAGATTGCCTGAGCTCAGGAGTTGGAGACCAGCCTGGGCAACATCGGCAAAACCCTATCTCTACTAAAAATACAAAAAAGTAGCCAAGCGTGGTGGTATGCGCCTGTAGTACCAGCTACCCAGGAGGCTGAGGCAGAGGCACAAGGATTGCTTAAACCTGGGAGGCTGAGGTTGCAGTGAGCCGAGATTGCACCACTTCACTCTAGCCTGGGAATAGAATAAGACTGTGTCTCCAAAAAAAATTTTTTTAAAAAGAAATAAAGATTCAACGAATGAACGAACAATAGTAAGCATCCTGATTGTCTTTCTGTCTTCCTTTTTTTTTTTTTGAGATGGAGTCTCACTGTGTTGCCCAGGCTCAAGTGTAGTGGCATGATCTCAGCTCCCTGCAACCTCTGTCTCCCAGGCTCAAGTGATCCTCCTGCCTCAGCCGCCCGAGTAGCTAGCATTACAGGTGTGCTCCACCATGCCCAGCTATCCAGCTATTTTAGTAGAGACGGGGTTTCACCATGTTGCCCAGGCTGGTCTCAAACTCAAGTGATCCTCCTGCCTCGGCCTCCCAAAGTGCTGGGATTACAGGCATGAGCCACCATGCCTGACCTGTCTTTCTCTCTTTCAAACATATGCAGTGATATATGTACAATCGTTATGATCAAGTGTGTGTGTGTGCACGTGTGTGGATTCTTTCCCCAAATTATTGTCTTAACTCCTACAGAAATCAGTACTCAAGTGTATTGAACAGGAAGGGGTTGGGTATTTCCTTTCTTTAATTAAAACAATAATTACCTATCCTGGTGTTTGCGACTGAGTGAGCCTTACCTTATGGTATTTTAATTTGTGTGGCTTGGTGGAGTGGTAAATGAATGAACAGCTGTTGCTTCCTCCAAACAGCTGTGTTTCCTGAAGCCATGTATTAAAGCCAGGGACTGACTCAATGCCAGGAGCCTGCTTGGTGAACAACAGAGTTCTTGAATTGAAGTCAGAGATATAGCAGAGTGGTTTGACACTTGGGGCCAGAGAGAGCTGGGTTTGAACCCTAGTCCCACTATGCAATAGTTGGGTACCTGGGGCATATTTTCCACCTCTCTGAGCCTCCACTTTCCCATCTGCAAAATGGGACTAATAATCCTAGTACCTTCCTCATTGTGTTGTGAGGAGGATTAGAAAGAAAGAATGTCTGTCAAGTGTTTAGCTAAGTAGTTGGTACTCTATAAATATTAGTTATGGTCTTTGTTGATATCTCAGGATTATTAAGCAGCCACTTAAGAAACAGAACAGGTACCCTGACCCAAGCCCACTGGGAAAACAAGAGGATTCAGATTTCAGTGAGCACCTTATTCAATTACATCATAGCTATTCCCAGGAAAGTTTCCGTCCATCCAATAGACCCAGATGAGAACAGCACTAATTTCTCACATTTACCCTATTTAACCCTCCCATACCTGAAAAAATAAATGGGGCAATCCCTTCTCCGGGGACCTCGTCGTAATTCATTTGATACCTCTCCCTTAAGGATCTTGTTGTTGTAAGTGAATGGAGAAGAGCAGATGAATGTCCACAGCAGGGGAGAAAAAATTAACTAGCCCATAATTATAGTCTCATCAATACTTTAAGTGTAAAGGGTAAACCTCACTTAAATAAAACCTAATTCCTTGATTACCAGAGTCACAAGAGATAGGGTTGATTAAACCTGCACCCCTGCTGTGAAAATCCAGTCATACTGTCCTTCGCTCAGGCAATAATCACTTTATTGAAGGCAGCTGAGCTCAGTTTAAACACGCTAGTCACTAGACTTGAAATTATACTAATGAGAGTGTAAATGAGGATAAATGCTGGAGAACATTTTGGCAGAGCTGGAAAAACTGAAAACGCACATGCCTTATGACCTGGTGATTCCACTTGCAGCTATTTACTCTAGATCAGTGGTTCTCGACTGGGGACAACTTTGCTCCTCAGGAGACATTTGGCAATCTCTAGAGACACTTTTGATTGTCAAAACTGAGGGATGTTGACATCTAGTGGGTAGAAGCCAGGGAAGCTGCTAAAATCTTACAGGGCACAGATAACCAAAAATTACCTGGCCCAAAATGTTGTGACACTTGTCAGAATCAAAATGGAGTTGCTAATGTTAAGAAAACCCTGACAGGGCCAGGTGCGATGGCTCATGCCTGTAATCCCAGCACTTTGAGAGGCCAAAGTGGGTGGATCACTTGAGATCAGGAGTTCAAGACCAGCCTTGCCAACATGGTGAAACCTATCTCTACTAAAAATACAAAAATTAGCAGGACATGGTGGTGCACGCCTGTAATCACAGCTACTGGGGAGGCTGAGACAGGAGAATCGCTTGAATCCAGGAGGCGGAGGTTGCAGTGAGCCAAGGTCATGCCACGACACTCAAGCCTGGGTGACAAAGTGAGATTCTGTCAAAAAAAAAAAAAGAAAGAAAGAAAGAGGAAGGAAGGAAGGAAGGAAAGAAGAAGGAAGAAGAAAGAAGAAAGAAGAAGGAAGGAAGGAAAGAAGAAAGAGGAAGGAAGGAAGGAAAGAAAGGGAGAGAAAGAGAGAGAAAGACAGAGAGAGAGAGAAAAAGAAAGAAAAGAAAGAAGGAAGAAAGAAAGGAAGGAAGGAAGGAAGGAAGGAGAGAGAAAAGAAAACCCTTATAGGGTTACTTGAGGGTGGAGGTTGGGAGGAGGGAGAGGATCCGGAAAAATAACTCGGTAGTAGGTACTAGGCTTAGTACCTGGGTGATGGAATAGTCTGTACAACAAACCCCCGTGACACGAGTTTACCTGTATAGCAAAACTGCACGTGTACCCCTAAACCTAAAATAAAAGTTAAAAAAAAGAAAACCTTGACAGATAGAGCCAGGAAAGGCCATGCAGAGAAGGTTCTTGTGCTTGTATGCCTGATAACAAAAATGATCACAGAAGCCTGCAAAAACCACAGCCTTGCACAAGGCCTTTTGTGTAAGACCATCACAACCTTACACAAAAAGGACTCCTGCAGAGACATCTGCCCAGCAACTGCCTGTACAACTTTGGACTGGCGTCACTCTTGTTATTGATCTTTGTAGCCAAGGATAATTATTTCTAAGCAATTATGTAATCCTCCTCATGTTTTTTTCCTTGAAGAACCCTTGTCTTCTTTTACCTCTCTGCATGCACACATACTTTACTATGCCATGCATATTTTCATTGCAATGCATTGCTCCCAAAACACATCTTTTCTTCTAGAGAGCCTCTCTCTGTTTGTTATTTACATTGACAGTGTCAATAGTGCTGAGTGTGAGGTCAAGTGCAGTGGCTCACGCTTGTAATCCCAACACTTTGGGAGGCCGAGGAAGGTAGATCACCTGAGGTCAAGAGTTCAATACCAGCCTGACTAACATGGAGAAACCCCGTTTCTACTAAAAATATTAAATTAACCAGGCATGGTGGTGCATGCCTGTAATCCTAGCTACTCAGGAGGCTGAGGCGGGAGAATCACTTGAACCCGGGAGGCAGAGGTTGCTATGGGCGGAGATCTCGCTATTGTACTCCAGCCTGGGCAACAAGAGTGAAACTCCATCAAAAAAAAAAAAATAGTGCTGAGTGTGAGAAACCCTGCCCCAGATATATTAGCTAGTATGCATTTGGCGAAAGTAACAGACAATGCAACTGGTAGAGCCTTACATTATAAGAATTTTTATTGTTTACTTGATAAGTCCAGAACAGGGGTTGGCAAACTGTAGCCTATGGGCCAATCTGGTCTGCTGGCTGCTTTTGTAATAGATAGATTGATTATTGATTGATTGATGGGGTCTCATTCTGTCACTCAGGCTGGAGTGTAGTGGCGCAATCACGGTTCACTGCAGCCTCAACCTCCTGGGTTCAAACGATCCTCCCACCTTGACCTTCTGAGTAGCTGGGACCAGAGGCGTGCACCACAACACCAGACTTATTTATTTTTATTTTTTGTAGACATAGGTTCTTTCTGTGTTACCCAAGCTGGTCTCAAACTTCTGGGCTCAAGAGATCCTTCCACGTAAACCTCCCAAAGTGTTGGGATTACAGACATGAGCCACTGCCCCCAGTTGCAATGGTTGTGTTGAAACACAGTTAGGCTTTTTCATTTACATATTATTTTTGGATGCTTTTCTGCTACAACAGTGGAGTTGAATAGTTTCAATAGAGGTTATATGGCCTGCAAAGCCTAAAATATTTACTATCTGGCCCTTTACAGAAAACGTGTGCTGATCCCTGCTCCAGGGGAAGGCATGGCCTTTCAAGTTTGGGTTTGTGGTGCAAATATCTCATCATAGATCAGGCTGTGCCTGTGCTTCCACTCTGTCACCCTTAGTATGTCGGTTTTAGTCTTCAGGCTTATTTCCTCATGGCAGCAAGATGGCTGCCACAGCTCCAGCTATCGCATCCTCAATGCAAAAGGAGAGAGAAGGAAGAGGAAAAGATCTCCTTGTGTAGGTCTCTTGTTCAGGGGAAAAACCTTTCTTAGAAACCTCCCAGCAGATTTTTCTTAATCTCATTGACCAGCAGTGAATCTCATGCTCACTTCCAGACCAATGGCTGGCAAAAGGTAATGTACTTGGCAGGTGTACTACATCGAATAGTGTCTCCTCCAAAAGTTCTTCTCCACCTGCAACCTGTGAGTGTGACCTTATTTGGAAATCGGGTCTTTGCAGGTGTAATCAAGTTAATATGAGGTCACACTGGATTAGTATGGGTCTTATGCAGTGACTAGTGTCCTTATAAGAAGAGGGGAATTTGGACACAGATAAACACTGTTTCTGTTGTTTTAAGCCACCCAATTGTTGGTAATTTGTTACAGCAGCCTCGAACGTGAATATACCATATGTATTAGGCTGGTGCAAAAGTAATTGCTGGTTTTACCATTAAAAGTAATGGCAAAAATTAGCCATTGATCTGGAGGTGAGCATGTGACCTACTGCTGGTCAATGAGATTAAGAAAAATCTGCTGAGAGGCTTCTAAGAAAGGATTTTTTCCCCTGGACAAGAGACCTACATCAGGAAATCTTTTCATTTTCCTTTTCTCTACTTTTGCATTGAAGATGTGAAATCTGGAGAAAAAAAAAATCTAGTTAGAATTAGTTAGGCTGGCCGGGCACAGTGGCTCACACCTGTAACCCAGCACTTTGGGAGGTTGAGGCAGGCAGATCACTTGAGCTCAGGAGTTCAAGACCAGCCTAGCTGACATGGTGAAACCCTGTCTCTACTATACAAAAATTAGCCAGGTGTGGTCGTGTGTACCTGTAATCCCAGCTACTCCAGAGGCTGAGGCACAAGAATCACTTGAACCCAGGAGGCATAGGTTGCATTGAGCCAGATCACACCACTGCACTCCAGCCTGGGCGACCAAGTGAAACTGTGTCTCAAAAACAAAACAAAAGAAGAAGAATTAGGCTATGAATAGCCAAAACCACTCAAACTGATGCAGGCCGGGCAAGTCCCAAAGTGGGGCTTAGCCTGCAAGGGTTCTTGGCTTCACTCAGGAAGGAATTCAAGAGCAAGCTAGTTGTAGGGTAGAAGAAAACAGCTTTATTGAAGCAGCACTGTTACCGCCCTGGCAGGGTTACAGCTCCGTGACTGCTCCTGCAGAGCAGGGCCACCCCATAGGCAGTGTGCTGACAGCAGCAGATCAGGGCAGCTCTGCAATCAGATTTATACCTGCTTTTAATTACATGTGGACTAAGGGGCAGTTTATGCAGTAATTTCTACGAAAAGGGTGGCAGCTTTTGAGTCTTTGGGTCATTGCCACGGAAAGGGCAGTAACTCCTGGGTGTTGCCATGGCAATGGTAACTGACATGGCACCCTGGTGGTGTTTCTTATGGAAAGCAGCTTCCACCCCATCCCTGTGTTGGCTAGTCCTCAATTTGGTCCAGTGTCCGAGCCCTGCCTCTGGACTTCAGTCTTGCCTCCTACCCCAAAACCACAGTGGCTTAAACGAGATAGGATGTTTTTCCCTCTCATATATACAAAGAGTGAGGAAGGTAGTGTAGCTACTTAGATGTCAGGGAAACAGGGTCCTTCGATCTTGTTCTTCCTCCAGCATTTCACACTGTCTCCTGATCTGAGATGGCTGCTGGAATGCCTGCCACACTTTTACCTTCCCAGAATTATTATTTAACACTTTGATGTAGACTTCATATGTCAGAACTTAGTCATGTGGCCATGCCTAGCTGCATGGACTGCTGGGAAATGTAGTCTTTTGGCGAGACATCAATGTGCCTACCTAATATATACAGGAGGTCTGTTATTAAAAGGGAAAGGAAGAACAGAAGGTCTCTGCTTCACCATCATAGCCTTAAATCAGAGATTGACAAACTGTGGGCTATGGCCAAATTCATACTTCCATCTGTTTGTTTGTTTTTAATTGGAATTTTTATTGAGATACAGTAGTCCCCCCCTAATCCAAGGGAGATATGTGCCAAGACCCCAGTGGGTTCAGAAACTGAGGATAGTACCAAGCCCTATATATATCTATACTATGTTTTTCCTATACATACATGCCTATTGTGAAAGGAAAATAAAAACTTGGGACCCCAAGTCACTATGCCAAAATAAAAAAAAAAAAAAGCTGGAAGCTGAGTCATGCATGAAGTTGCCTTTCTGTTAGTTCCTAAGCAGAGAGCTACAGATAAAAGGTTAAATATCCTCCTGGTCGGTACTCTATGTTCACCTTATCTATGTAAAGTGCCGATTTACTAAGCACGAGACAACACATAATTGACTATCCCCCTACCTGCTCCTTTTGTCTTATAACCTGTGGATGACCTTATCCTCCCTCTTTCCCTTCCAGCCCACTTCTCCCCGTTCAATATCAAAGCCTTCAAAGTCATCTTTGGAGAAAGGCACAGAGCACAGACTGTTTCTGTGATTCCGTGTTTATTGCTTCCTGGGATGTCCTTAACCTTGGCAAAATACACTTCCAAATGGATTGAGACATGTCTCAGATACTTTTTGGTTTACTCCATGATAAAGTTTAATTTATAAATTGGTCACAGTAAAAGATTAATGACAATAATAAAATAGAACAATTAAGGCAATATGCCGCATCACCGCTTTTGTGCTGTGGGGCCAGCCATTATTAAGGAAAATAAGGATTACTTGAACACAAGCACTGCAATACCTCAACAGTCAACCTGATAACCAAGATGGTGGCTAAGTGACTGATGGACTGGTAGTGTCTATGGCATGGATGTGCTGGAAAGAGGGATGACTCACAACCTAGGTAGGATGGAGCAATGGAGCAGGATGACGAGAGATTTCATCACTATTCAGAATAGTGCACAATTTAAAACTTATAATTTTTTTTTTTGAGACGAAGTTTCGTTCTTGTCGTCTAGACAGGAGTGCAGTGGCGCGTTCTTGGCTCACTGCAACCTCCACCTCCCAAGTTCAAGTGATTCTCCTGCCTCAGCCTCCCAAGTAGCTGGGATTTCAGGTGCTCGCCACCATGCCTGGCTAATTTTTGTGTTTTCAGTAGAGATGGAGTTTCACCATGTTGGCCAGGCTGGTCTCAAACTCCTGACCTCAAGTGATTCACCTGCTTTGGCCTCCCAAAGTGCTAGGATTACAGGTGTGAGCCACTGTGCCTGGCCATTAATTTTTTATTTCTGGAATTTTCCATTTAATATTTCCAGAAGTCAGTTGATGGTGGATAACTGAAATCTTGGAAAGTGAAACCATGGGTAAAGGGGGGACTACTATAATTATAGATTTATGTGCAATTTTAGAAGTAATATGGAGAGACTCCTTCTACACATTGCCCAGTTTTCCCAGTGGTAATATTTTACAAAACTGTAGTATAATATCATAACCAGGATATTGCTCCACTGATCTTATGCAGATTTCCCACTTTCACATACGTGTGTGTGTGTGTATGTTCAGTTCCATACCCTTTTATTGCCTATATAGATTCATTTATCCACTCCCACAGTAAAGATACTGATTCCATGGTATGGATGTATCATAGTTTGTTCAACCATTCACCCGTTGTAGAATGTCTGAATCATTTACAGTTTTTGGCTATGAGAAATAAAACTGCTGTGAACATTTGCCTACAGGTTTTTGTATGAACATAAGTTTTTCTTTTTCTGGGATAAATGCCCAGGAATGCAATTGTTGGGTCATATGATAGTTGCATGTTTAGTTTTCTAAGAAACTGCCAAACTGTTTTCCAGAGTAGCTACACCATGGTGCATTCCCACCAGCAATGTATGTGTATGATCCTGTTTCTCCACATCCTCTCCAGCATTTGATGTTCTTACTATTTTTTATTTTAGCCATTCTGATAGGTATATAGTGATACCTCATTGTGGATTTTTTGTTTGTTTTGTTTTTTTGAGACAGAGTCTCACTCTGTTGTCCAAGCTGAGGTGCAATGGCACAATCTCAGCTCACTGCAACCTTCGCCTCCCAGGTTCAAGCGATTCTCCTGCCTCAGCCTCCCAAGTAGCTGGGATTACAGGGGCCCACCACCATGCTTGGCTAATTTTTTTGTACTTTTAGTAGAGATGGGGTTTCACCTTGTTGGCCAGGCTGGTCTCGAACTCCTGACCTCAGGTGATCCACACACCTTGGCCCCCCAAAATGCTGGGATTACAGGTGTGAACCACCGAGCCTGGCCTCATTGTGGTTTTGATTTGCTTTTCCCTAATAAGTAGCTAATGATGTTGACTGTCTTTTCAAGTGCATATTTGCTATCTATATATCCTCTTGGGTGACTCCATCTATTTTTGTAAATAAAGTTTTATTGGAACACACACCTGTTCGTTTATATATCATTGCTGTCTGCATTTACACTACAACAGCAGAGTTAGGACAGAGACTACATGGCCTGCAAGCCTAAAATATTTACCATCCTTGCCCTTTATAGAAAAATGTTGCCAATCACTGCCTCAGACAAATCATGATTTATTCCTTGAGGAGGCTGGGCACAAGGCTGTCCAAACACAATCAGGGTTTTATTGGCAAGGAAGAAGAGAAGAAACGACGTTTTTTGCTGTATTAGACATCCAGTGGTGCTCAAAGATGTTCACTGCAGCATTGTTTGAAATAACCAACATTTGGAAGCAACAAAAATAGCCACCAAAAGAAGACTGGGTAAACAAATATGGTATATTCATACTATGGAACAGTGTAACAAATCACAAGAAATGAACTAGATTTATAGATAGATGTATTTCAAAAACATAATGTTGAGCAAAATAAGGCATTTGTAAAATGAGGCAATTATTTGTACAGTTTGATACTGTTTATGTAAATCTGAAATACACAGGAAACAATGCTATCAATTATTCATGAACACACACATATTTCTTTAAAATAGGCTGGAAGGATATACATGAAATTTACGATGGTGGTTTTGCTTTTGCCCGTGGGAGTGGAAGGGTAGACATAGCACAGGGGTAATTTATAAAGGGGACTTTGGAAAGATATACATGCACTGGTTAAGAGTTTAAGCCAGGTGCAGCGGCACACGCCTATTTTCCCAGCTATTTATGAGGCTGAGGCAGGAAGATCGCTTGAGCCCAGGAGTTCAGGACCCACTTGGGCATTGTAACAAGACCCCGTCTGAAAACAAAAGCAAAACAAAAACAAAACTAATAATTAAAGAAGTTTAAGTGCATTTTCCACATATTTCAATTTCAGGTTTTTTTTTTTTTTTTTTTTTTTTTTTTAGACAGAACCTCGCTCTGTCCCCCATGCTGCAGTGCAATGGCACGATCTTGGCTTACTGCAACCTCCGCCTCCCAGGTTCTAGCGATTCTCCTGCCTCAGCATCCCAAGTAGCTGGGATTACAGGTGCCCGCCACCACGTCCGGTTAATTTTTGTATTTTTAGTAGAGACAGGGTTTCACCATGTTGGTCAGGCTGATCTCGAACTCCTGACCTGTGGTAATCCACCCACCTCGGCCTCCCAAAGTGCTGGAATTACAGGCATGAGCCACTGCACCCGGCCCTCAATTTCAGGAATTTGATGACAAGGTTTTTAATAGTGAAGGTCAGTCCCATACCTTTATGTGTCATCGTTTTACTGTTTCCCACTTTACTAAAAGTACACAAATAAGGGGATCACAGAATTCACCGGCTTCCCTAGTTATTAGGGTGTCCTGAGTGGGTAGCAGACACATCATTGACACCTGCTCAGCACTCACTCCCTTCCTTTAGGGAGTACCCTTTAGCTGTATCCCGTTTCAACCCTGTAATTCTGATAGAGGCTGCCAGCCTTCGGAGCCTCTGCACTTCCTTGGCCACAGAGGTGGGTAGCTGAGCCACACTGGGCCCTTACATCTTCCTGGCCTCAGTACTTGCTCGGAGATGGACACGTGGCTAGCTTCCCGCTTGCTGCAGAAGCAAGCACCCTTCTGAGGTGTGGCCTTTGGGATTAATCCTGATCGCTCAGCCCAGGATTTGTTTCTTCAGACCTCTCAACAAGCTTGTGAGCAAGTTAACCCACTGCTATTCCCTTTCTGCTTACGAGGAATTCGCTCCTGTACAGCTGAACTCTGACTGATATTCAATAGATAAGCAAAATAGGCTGGGCGTGGTGGCTCCCACCAATAATTCCAGCACTTTGGGAGGCCAAAGCGGGAGGATCACTTGAGGTCAGGAGTTCAAGACCAGTCTGGCCAACATGGTGAAATCCCGTCTCTACTAAAAATGCAAAAATTAGCCGGGCGTGGTGGTTCACTCCTGTAATCCCAGCTACTATGGAGGCTGAGGCACAAGAATCACTTCAACCCAGGAGGAGATTGCAGTGAGCTGAGATGGTACCACTGCACTCCAGCCTGGGCAACAGAGCAAGACTCTGTCTCAAAAAAAAAAAAAAAAAGATAAAATCTGGGGCCTTATAGGGGGTATGTTCCCACAGCCCCTCTCAAGAAGTAAAACAATAAGTGACTCTGTGGGGTGGAAAAATGCCCAGAAAAGAATAACTGATCAAATGCAATTGAGTAACTCCGGCATACACTGTGATGTGCTACTCAGAACCCACTTCAGCAGTGATTCTCAATTTTTGCTGCAGGTTAGGATCATCTGGGAGCTTAAAAAAAATTCTGATATCCAGGATATCCTGATTCCCAAACCAATAAAATCAGAATGTCTGAAGAGGGAGCCAGATAGCAGTGTCGTTACAGATCCCAGGTGATTCCAATGTGCAGCCAAGTTCTTCACGTGCACTGTCCTTCACGAAGGAAAGGTATGTTCCTCCAGGTGCTATGAGTGTTACAGGAAGACTGCCCTCAGCTCTCAGTCCCCTATGGGAATTGCCTCAGTTGAAGAAACTGCCTCATCCAAGATCATATTTCCTTCCAGGGGCAGTCCACATCTGTTGACCAACCAATGGTGGGTTACAAAGGCCAGGTTCTTTTGCTACAATGGGAGACAACTGTAACGTACAGCACTTCTTGTCACAGGAACCACATCACCTAGCTACATTCTTGTGATTCCCTGTGCCAAATCCTCCTTCCTTTTCTTCCTTTTCATAGGTAGTGATCCCAAAGGTATCCCTAAAAAAGCTGTCTGCATGCTAATCTCCGTCTCAGATTCCACTTGCTGGGACACCCAACCTGTGACAATAACCATGTTAGATCTTCCACCTCTGTCCACTGACACGGAAGTCAAAGGGCAACACAGGTGAGGCCACTGAATGGACCAGAGGGGAGCGCCTGATCAGAGACAGCTCAGGGAGTAAAGCTATCAGACTTGCTCCCTGTCAAGTGGGAGTCCATGTATTAGAGAGGATTTGCCAGTTGGCAGCAAAGAGAGAAGGAAGCAAACACGGTGGTGCCAGCTGATATTCGTGTCCTTAGATCTGTCTTGGATCCTGGTGGTTTTCAGTTCGAACTTGATCCACTTATTCTTCATCATTTGTTTAGGAATAGATGAGCTCCAGAAAGAGAGCCTAGCTTTCTCTCTACTTGGTATGTTTCTGGTCACTAACTGCTTAGATCAAGATTCCAGATTCAACTCTCTGGGTGTCTGGCCCATTCCTCCAGCTCTAAATTGCTTTTTTTTCCTCCTGAGATGGAGTTTCACTCTTATTGCCCAGGCTGGAGTGCAGTGGTGTGGTCTCGGCTCACTGCAACCTCCACCTCCAGGGTTTAAGCCATTCTCCTGCCTCAGCCTCCCTAGTAGCTGGGATTACAGGTACCCGCCACCATGCCCGGCCAACTTTTGTATTTTTTGTAAAGACGGGGTTTCACCACATTGGGGGTTTCACCATGTTGGCCAGCCTGGTCTTGAGCTCCTGACCTCAGGTGATCTGCCCGCCTCAACCTCCCAGAGTGCTGGGAATACAGACGTGATACCTATTGGTAACATCATCCCCATTACTCTAGAGAAATAACCATCTATCATTGCATATGGTTCTGAAGGGACTAGCAATCATAGGACATACAGGTACTATGTGTATACAGGGCACACATGTGATCAGTCCCAGCCAATCATAGTATCACCTTCGCTGAATCTCACTGTGGGCATGTGACCCAAGATGAACCAATCAGAGTCCTTCCCTGAGATATTTATCTATGGATGCTGGGAGTGAGAAGTATCTTCTTTTCTCTGGTGCCACTAAACTGGAATAATAGAAGCTTGGAGCTGTGTACAGCAATGCTTTTTCCCTAAGTGCAATAAAAGAAAGTGAGACCAACAGAGAAAAAGAGGGAGAGAAGGGGAGAGACAAATCAGAAAGAGAAGCCTGAAGGCTGGTTTCAGAGCCTGAGTTTCCTTTTCTTTTAATTTTAGTTTTTTTAAAATTTTTTGAGACAGAGTCTTGCTCTGTCACCCAGGATGGAGTGCAGTGGTGCCATATCAGCTCACTGCAACCTCTGCCTCCTGGGTTCAAGCTAGTCTTCTGCCTCAGCATCCTGAGTAGCTGGGACTACTGGCGCGCTCCACCATGCCCGGCTAATTTTTGTAATTTTAGTAGAGATGGGATTTCGTCATGTTGGCCATGGTGATCTTGAATTCCTATCATCAAGTGATTGGCCTGCCTTGGCCTCCCAAAGTGCTGGGATTATAGGCATGAGCCACCGCGCCTGGCCTGAGTGTCTCTTTTACCCTTGGACTTCCCAGAGCAAAATTAATTCTCTTTTTTAGCTAAAGTCATTTTCAATTGAGTTTCTTTTTTTTTTCAACCTATGGATCTTAGGTGATACAGAACCTAACCCGGTCTGGAAAATGAAGGCAGGGAGGGCTTCCTGAAGGAGGTGACTTCTAACATGAAAGCTGGTAAGAGTTGGGCAGGTGCAGTGGGAAAGGAGGTGAGTTCCAGGGACAAGAGAGCATGACAAAGTGAAAGCTAAAAGAGGTTGCGATGATTAGATTAGACTGGAGACTAAGGAGAGTGTTGAGAGGTCAGGCTACAGATAGATGTGGGGTAGAGACCTCAGAAGGTTTTACATGGCATCCGCCTTAAAGAAATCTCATGAAAGTGGACATTAAGGTTTACAAAGCAGATGGACAGGTCCTCAAAGAACTCAAGTGCATTCCAGACATTCCTGACTTCATCCTCAGGATGGCCCCAGTGATGTCCATCTGCAAAGTGCTTTGAGAACATTCTGAGTGGCTTAGGGTACTTTGCTGCTATTAAGTGCACATATAAATCCCAACTTATTGGCTCAAATGTTTGATTTCCTATTTTTCTTTCCATTTGCGTGTCACCTGTAATTAGAGTTCCAAAGTGCTCAGTGTACCAAAGTGCTCAGGGTGATTTTTCTATTAAAACAGAAAGGAGAGAGGACTCATCGTTTCTGCAGATTGCAAAGAGGAACAGGCAACTCTTTCCATCACCTGCACGGGCAATTGTGTTGAGATTGATGAGACTTATAATGATACCTCTCAGTTTTTTCTTAAACGACTGAATTTATCTTTCTCTCTCCTACTCTGTGTGTGTGTGAATGTGTGTATAGTTGTCTCTACCTTTATTACTTGCAGTCTCATCAGCAGCACAAACATTTTTGGGTTTTTTTGTTTTTTGTTTTTTTGAGATAGGGTCTCACTCTGTCACCCAGGCTGGAATGCAGTGACATGATCATGGCTCACTGCAACCTTCATCTCCTGAGCTCAAACAATTCTCCCACCTCAGTCTTCCGAGTGGCTGGGAATACAGGCATGTGCTATCATGGCTAGCTATTTTTTTCTTTTTGTAGAGACGAGGTCTTGCTATGTTGCCCAAGCTGGTCTTGAACTCCTGGGCTCAAGTGATCCTCCTGCCACAGCCTCCCAAAGTGCTGGGATTACAGGTATGAGCCACTGCGCCAGGTTTAGCAGCACAAATATTTGTTGAGCATCTGCTGTGTGTGGACACAAATCTCAGAAACACCTTCTGCTCTCTCTGAGCTCCATCATTCATTGATTGATTGATTCATTCATTCCACCAAGCAAGATTTACTCTCTAGGACACTCTAGGAACCAGGCTGTATGAAAGGGGATGAGGATGCCCTGATGAACAAGATAGGCATGGCCCCCAGCCTCAGGGAGCCCACATCCTGATGGGGGAGACAGACAAAACAAACAGATAATAAATAAAACCACTTATCTATTGAGGTACAGCTCTGTTTCAGTGATAGGGATAATTGCGTGTGAATGCATTACTTAGATCAATGGTCAGGGGGGTCACGTTTGAACTGAGAACTGAAGGATGAAGAGGGAACCTCACTGAAGAGTGATGCAGGAAGAGTGTTTTAGGAAGAGGGAAGTAGGTTCAAAAGCCCCCAAGGTGGAAAAGAAGTTAGCTTTTTTCAGACTACAGAGAAGTTTGAATGGGAAGATATAAAATACACACTGGAACCCTCACACAGTGCTGGTGGGGATGTAATGTGATATATGGCAGGTCCTTAAGTGATTAAACATGATTTAAAAAGTATTTAACCCAGCAATTCCGCTCCTAACGATTTACCCAGGAGAAATAAGAAACTATGCCTACACAAAAACCTGTACAGGAATCTTCGTAGATGCATATTTCTTTTTTGTTTAACAATTTTTTAAAAAAAGACAGGGTCTCACTTTGTTGCCCAGGCTGGAGTGCAGTGGTACAAACATGGCTCACTGCAGCCTCGACCTCCCAAGCTCAAGTTAGCCTCCCACTTCAGTCCCTCAAGTAGCTGGGACTACAGGTGTGCACCACACCTGGCTAATTTTTGTATTTTTTTGTAAAGACAGGATTTGGACATGTTGCCCAGGCTGGTCTTGAACTCCTGAGCTCAAGCAATCCGTCCACCCAAAGTGCTGGGATTACAGGCGTGAGCCACAGCACCTGGTCAGAAGCATTATTCTTTTTTTTTTTTTTTTTTTGAGACAGAGTCTCGCTCTGTCACCCAGGCTGGAGTGCAGTGGCCAGATCTTGGCTCACTGCAAGCTCTGCCTCCCGGATTTATGCGAATTCTCCTGCCTCAGCCTCCCAAGTAGCTGGGACTACAGGCGCCCGCCACCTCACCTGGCTAGTTTTTTTGTATTTTTTAGTAGAGATGGGGTTTCACTGTGTTAGCCAGGATGGTCTTGATCTCCTGACCTCGTGATCCGCCCGTCTCGGCCTCCCAAAGTGCTGGGATTACAGGCTTGAGCCACTGCGCCCAGCCCAGAAGCATTATTCTTAATAGCCAAAAGATGGAAGCAACTCAAGTGCCCATCAATGTCTGTAAAATAGGGATCATTTTTAAACAGATGAATTGAAAAACAAATTTTAGTCTATCCACACAATAGAATATTATTCAGCCATGAAAAGGAATGAAGTATTGATACATGCTGGAATGGGATGAGCCTGGAAAAGATTATACTAAATGAAAGAGACTAGACACAAAAGGTCACATATTGTATGATTCCATCTATATGAAATGTCTGGAATAGCGAAATCTACAGAGACAGAAAGCATAATGAAGATTGCCAAGGGAGGACTGGAGGTGATGGTTAAAGTGAGTAGGGTTTCTTTTGAGGGGTGATGAAAGTATTGGCCGGGCGCAGTGGCTCAAGCCTGTAATCCCAGCATTTTGGGAGGCCGAGACGGGTGGATCGCGAGGTCAGGAGATCGAGACCAACCTAGCTAACACGGCGAAACCCCGTCTCTACTGAAAAAATACAAAAAACTAGCCGGGCGAGTTGGCGGGCGCCTGTAGTCCCAGCTACTTGGGAGGCTGAGGCAGGAGAATGGCGTAAACCCGGGAGGCGGAGCTTGCAGTGAGCTGAGATCTGGCCCCTCCCCCCCCGCGGGGAAAAAGGGGGAAACCCCCCCCCTCAAAAAAAAAAAAAAAAAAAAAGAAAGTATTATAAAATTGTGGCAATGGTGACATGTATCTGTGTATACTCTAAAATACATTGAATTGTATGCTTTAAATGGGTGGATGGTGCAGTAAGTGTATTATATTTCAATAAAGCTGTTGTAAATATGATCTCGTTTATTATTTCAAGAACAGTGGAGGTACCTTTAGGTATTTTGAATAGGAAAATGTCCTGACCTGATTCACTTTTCCAAAAGCTCTCTGGCAGCTCTGTGATTCATTGGCAGAAGCAACAGTTGAGAAGGGGAGAGCAGTGGGGAGATTCTGCCGTGGGCTAGGCTCCATGATGGTGCCTTGGATTTAGGGTTGTCAGATTTAGCAAAGAGAAATACAGGATGCCCAGTTAAATTTGACTTTCAGATAAGCCAAGAATATTTTTAGTATAATATATCCCAAATATCGCATAGGACAAAATTACTCTTTATCTAAAATTTAAATTTTGCATGGGTATACTTACACCAAAATAATTCATTGTCTATCTGAAATTCCACTTTAACTGTGTCTTGCATTTTACCTGGTGACCCTCCTTGGACTAGGATGGTGGTGAGGGAGATAGAGAGAAGAGAAGTGAACAGATTGAACATACAGTTTTTCTTTCTTTTGTTTTCTTTTCTTTTTACTTTTTTTTTTTTTTTTTTTTTGACAGAGTCTTGCTCTGTCTTCCAGGCTGGAGTGCGGTGGTGCAATCTCAGCTCACTGCAGCCTCGACCTCCTGGGCTCCATCAGTCCTCTGGCTTCAGCCTCCCTAGTAGCTGGGGCTACAGGCATGCACCACTATGCCCGGCTAATTTTTTTTAATTATTATTTTTAGAGACAAGGTTGCCCTACGTTGCCCAGGCTGTTCTCAAACTCCTAAGGCCCGTGCGATCTTCCTGCCTCAGCCTCCCAAATTGCTGGGATTATAAGTGTGAGCCACCTTGCCTGGCCTCAAGATATATTTTGAAAGTAGAATTATCAGGACTTGAGCCAGTCATGGTGGCTCATGCCTGTAATCCCAGCACTTTGGGAGGCCAAGGTGGGCAGATCACCTGAGACCAGGAGTTCGAGACCAGTCTGGCCAACATGGTGAAACCCAGTCTCTACTAAAAATACAAAAATTAGCCAGGCCTGGTGGTGGGTGCCTGTAATCCTAGCTACTCAGGAGGCTGAGGTAAAAGAGTGGCTTTAAGCCAGAAGGTGGAGGTTGCAGTAAGCAGAGATTCTGCTGCTGCACTCCAGCCTGGGTGACAGAGCAAGACTCCATCTAAAAAAAAAAAAAAAAATTCTCAGCTCTTGATGTGAGAGGTGAGGGAGAGTAAGAACTCAAGTTCTTGGCTGACGCATCAACGTAGCGGCATCGTGTGCTGAGATGGGAAAAAAACTTAGTTGGGTTGCAAATAAATAAGATAAGAGGAATAATTTGGAATTTAATAAATTAGGAGCGATGACTTGGAATAAAGAATATAATTTTGAGGCCGGGCGGGGTGATTCATGCCTGTAATCCTAGCACTTTGGGAGGCCGAGGGGGGTAGGTCACCTAAGGTCAGGAGTTGGAGACCAGCCTGACCAATATGGTGAAACCCCGTCTCTACTAAAAATACAAAAATGAGACAGGCAGGGTGGTGGGCAACTGTAGTCCCAGCTACTCAGGAGGCTGAGATAGGACAATTGCTTGAACCTGGGAGGCGGAGGTTGCAGTAAGCCAAGATGACGCCACTGCACTCCAGCCTGGGCGACAGAGTGAGACGCTGTCTCTAAATAAATAAATAATCAATAAAAAATTTTGATGTTCTTTGTTTCATAGGAGTGAGAGTTAAAGTCATGCTAATGACAAGAGTATCTTTGCTTCATGTGAGCCCAGACTAGGATGGCTGCGCATGTTTGTCCTGGTGCCTTGCTTCTTAAGTAGACAGGCAAGGAGACTGGCTCTTGCTGTCCAAGGGTCTGAGCTGGAGTCTGGGCACTTATCCTGGGGACCCACGCCATTGTCTCCTCCTTCGGCGCCAGCAATAACTGAGCAAAGTGTCTCTCATGAGCATCAGGCTGGAATTGAATTCTCAAGACAAATAAAACGATGGGAGAGGTGAGACAGAGAGAGAGAGAGACCCAAGGATGATGGAACCCGTTTTTTTCCTCTGGGGGAGGGTAACACTTTCAGAGGGAGAGACTTTGGAACCAGACTGGAGAGATGAAAAGGGAAGGGGCTTTAATAAAAGCAAGAGGGGGTTGAGGAGAGAGAAAGAGAGGTGGGAAGGGAGTTGGGTCCATATGGGACAAGCTTCTTTTGAATGACTAAGTCTGTAAGTGGCAGCTGACGCTGAATCCCGTCTGTGCAGCATTTTTAAAAAACGGAATTATTGATGGGAAAGTTCTCAAGAACAAGGAATTTTTTTTTTTTTTTTTTTGCTACAGATCGTTTTTCTTTTATTTCAAGCCCAGTTTAAAGAAATGTTTTTTGCAGAATTTTGTATTTTGCTAATATGAAAGCATAAAACAGCAACAGAGCAATCGTGTCTACAGCAAGGGATGCATGCAGGTAAGGCTGACATTCAGAATGGCCACTCACATCATTGTGATGTTTTGTTCATGTTTCTAAACAACGTACTTAGAAATCATCACCATTTCTTCTTTTTCATTTTCATATTAATTTCCTGATGTTCACACATTAGTGATCCCAAATGAGGTGTGATTCTTCAGTCTCTACTTACAAGAGGGGAGGAAGTAGCAATGTAAGTTGAAGGGAGTTTTGACTCAACTCATGGCTTGTTCAAGAATAAACTACTCTTTGCTTGTTTGCTTTTTTTTCTTTTTTTGAGATGGAGTCTCGCTCTGTCACCCAGGCTGGAGTGCAGTAGCGCAATCTCAGCTCACTGTAACCTCCGCCTCCCGGGTTTAAGCGATTCTCCTGCCTCAGCCTCCTGAGTAGCTGGGATTACAGGCACGCACCACCATGCCTAGCTGATTTTTTGTAGTTTTAGTAGAGATGGGGTTTCACCAACTTGGCCGGGCTGGTCTCGAACTCCTGACCTCAGGTGATCCACCCACCTCAGCCTCCCAAAGTTCTGGGATTACAGGCGTGACCCACCATGCCTGGCCGCTAATTTTTTTTATTATTATACTTTAAGTTCTAGGGTACATGTGCATAACGTGCAGGTTTGTTACATATGTATACTTGTGCCATGTTGGTGTGCTGCACCCATCAACTTGTCAGCACCCATCAACTTGTCATTTACATCAGGTATAACTCCCAATGCAATCCCTCCCCACTCCCCCTTCCCCACGATAGGCCCCGGTGTGTAATGTTCCCCTTCCCGAGTCCAAGTGATCTCATTGTTCAGTTCCCACCTATGAGTGAGAACATGCGGTGTTTGGTTTTCTGTTTTTTTTTAAGAGAGAGCGTCTTGTTCTGTTGGAGTGCAATGGAATGATCACAGCTCACTGCAACCTCAGACTCCTGGGCTCTAGGGATCCTCTTGCCTCAATCTCCCGAGTAGCTAGGACTATAGGCATGTACCACCATGCCTGGTTAATTGTAATTTTTAATATTTTGTAAAGATGGGGACTCACTATGTTGCCCAGGCTGGTCTTGAACTCCTGGCCTCAAGCCATTCTCCTGCCTCAGTCTCCCAAGGCACTGGGATTATAGGTATGAGCCACTGTATCCAGCTACTGGTTGCTTTGAAGGCTACTGAATGCAATGTACACTTTTAAATAAACATCTTTGCTTAAAAAATGAAATTAGTTGCTAACAATAATAATTTTTCATAATTAAGAATCAAGACATTGAATTTTGGAAGATGTGGGCTAAGATGCAACAATTGAGTAGAGGAGAGTAATACTGGCTTTGTGTGGCTGGGCTTGGTGGCTCACACCTGTAATTCCAGCACTTTGGGAGGCCGAGGTGGGTGGATCACCTGAGGTCAGGAGTTTGAGACCAGCCTGACCAACATGGTGAAACCCCCGTCTCTACTAACAATACAAAAAATTAGCTGGGGGTAGTGGCAAATGCCTGTAATTCCAGCTACTAGGGAGGTTGAAACAGGAGAATCCCTTGAACCCGGGAGGTGGAGGTTGTAGTGAGCTGAGATCGTGCCTTTGTACTCCAGCCTGGGCAACAGGAGCGAAACTCCGTCTCAAACAAACAAACAGACAAACAAAAAATCGGCTTTGCATGGACATCCATTCTCCAGCTTGTTACAGTCCACGCCTGGCCCATTTGAGCCACTTTTGTTTCCTGGGGTCATCTGTAGGCATATCAGTCTGTGGTTACTGAAGTCCATCTGCCGTAGGCTGAATAATGGCTCCTCAAAAATATCCAAGTACTAATCCTGGAACCTGTGAATGTTACCTTAAATGGCAAAAGATTTTTGCAAATGTTGGCCAGGTGTGGTGGCTCGCGTCCGTAATCCCAGCAATTTGAGACACCGAGGCAGGCGGGTCACTTGAGGTCAAGAGTTCAAGACCAGCCTGGCCAACATGGCAAAACCCCGTCTCTAGTAAAAATACAAAAAATTAGCTGGGCATGGTGGTGGGCACCTGTAATCCCATCTACTCCGGAGGGTGAGGCATGAGAATTGCTTGAACCCGGGTGACAGAGATTGCAGTGAGCTGGGATCATGCCACTGTACTCCAGAGGGAGACTCTGTCTCAATTAAAAAAAAAAAAAAAGTTTTTTGCCAATGTCACTAAATGAAGGATCTTGAGATGAGGAGGTTATCCTGGATTGCCAGGTGGGCCCTTCGTAATCATAAGTATTCTTCTAAGAGGGAGGCAGGCTGGGCATGGTGGCTTATGCCTGAAATCCCAGCAACTCAGCAGGCTGAGGTGAGAAGATTGCTTGAGGCCAGGAGTCCAAGACCAGCCTGGACAACATAGCAAGACGCTGTCTCTACAAAAAATTTTTAAAAATTAGCAAGGCATGGTGGCATGGAAATCCAGGACATTGTAAACCCTCCCTGCTCTCCCAAGGGCTGGGAATATGACTCCCTTAGGCCAATCAGATGGTTCTCCAGGAGAGTGGTTCTCAAACTGGGTTATGCATCAGAATCACAGGGAGGGATTGGTAAAAACACAAATTGCTGGAGTCGGACCCCTGGCCTTTCCAATTGAGTGGTCTGGGCTGAGAATTTGCATTCCAAACAAGCTCCCAGGTATTGCTGGTTCAGGGGCCACACTCTGAGAACCTCTACTCTGGGAATTCGAATCCTAGGATATGGAAGACAGGCAGCAATCCCATCCTACAGGATGGTTCAGAGCTCTCATGATGAAATCCCTGAATCTGATCTGGTTCTTGGCATTCCAAGGGTCTGGTTATTCCTCTTTTCGTTTAACTTGGTGAACCATCCTCTGAGTTTAATTCCTTTTTTCTTAAGGTAGCAAGACTTGGTATCTGTTCCTTGCAAACAAAGAACTTTAACAGATTGAGCTTGCAAAGTATACCCTCAATGTGGTAAAAGGTGGAGTCCCGTGGAATAGAAGACTTACAGAGCACAGGTTAGATGCAATCTCTATCTGCCAAGACTGTATTAATATGGATCACAGACATCATTTATTGAATGCCTACATTATGTTTTATGGATGCTAAGAGTTTTATAGGCATTTTATCAGCCTTACAGTTATTCTGAAAGAAATATATTTCTGTCTTTATTTTTCATTTGAGGAAATGGAGGTCCAGGAATTTACTACTGGAAAGATATAAAATCAACATAAATACGGTCAGTGAATGGTAGGCAATACTAAAAAAAAGACAATATTTTCCTTCCTCTTAGCATGCTTCTCTCTCTCTCTCTTTCATTTTCTCTGGGTGACTAATGGTCCCATTAGCCTGCCAGCACTGTCCCTGTAAAAATTATTTTAAAGGGGCAACAGGAAACATTGATTTTGACCAGCATAATTTAGTGTTTAAAATTTTCCAGTTTGAGGCTGGGCTTGGGGGCTTATGCCTGTAATCCTCTGAGGCATGAGGATTGCTTGAGGCTAGGAGTTCAGGACCAAACAGATGACCAACTTCGTCTCTACTAAAAACTTAAAAATTAGTCTGAGATACTGGCATGCTCTTGTATTTACAGCTACTCGGGAGGCTGAGGCAGGAGGATCACTTGAGCCCAGGAGTTCGAGGCTGCAGTAAGCTATGATCACGCCACTGCACTCCAGCCTGGGTGACAGAGCGAGACCCCATTTTTTAAAAAAAAATTCCAGTTTGCTTTCTGTTTTAAGTGTTAGATGGTCCATAACATCTAGAGATACCAGAAAAGTGATATTTGGCTTTTGACTTGCAAGTACATACTCAAAGCAAGTGTGACCCATGAATTTCACATGGAAGGTATGTGGGATGAATGGAATGCTAGCAGAATGGGGAAAAATTAGCTCATTTTTATTTTTATTTATTTTTATTTTTTGAGATGGAGTCTTGCTCTACTGCCCACGCTGGAGTGCAGTGGCGCGATCTCGGCTCACTGCAAGCTCTGCCTCCCGGGTTCACGCCATTCTCCTGCCTCAGCCTCCTGAGTAGCTGGGACTACAGGCGCCCGCCACTATGCCTGGCTAATTTTTTGTATTTTTAGTAGAGACGGGGTTTCACCGTTTTAGCCAGGATGGTCTCGATCTCCTGACCTCGTGATCCACCCGCCTCGGCCTCCCAAAGTGCTGGGATTATAGGCGTGAGCCACTGCGCCCGGCCTCATTTTTATTTTTATTACAAATAATACTTATTGTCAGCAGCCATTGATGAGCAGCAGCCATGGTTCTGTGGTCTCCCATGTCTGTGGGTCTCAATGAGGGCTACAAGGTGAGGACCAAGAATGTGAGCAAGCACGGCACCCCACCGCAGCACAGAAAGTTCCTGAGGGACATAATGTGAGAGGTGTGTGGCTTTGTTCCATATAAGTGATGCACCTTGGAACTGTTCAAGGTCTCCAAGAAAAAGTGGACTCTCAAGTTCATTAAGAAGAGAGCGGGGACACACATCTGCACCATAAGAAGTGAGAGGAGCTGGGCAATGTCTTGACCTCCAGGAAGTGAATGGCTGCCAAGAAGAACTGAGACTTCTTCCCCTTCTGTGTATAATAAAACCTTTACAGAAAAAAAAGAGAGAAAGAATGCTTATTTGCATTGGATGCTTACGTTCCATCTTGCATCACTTGACTCATCTTTTTTTTTTTTTTGAGACTGAGTCTGGCTCTGTCACCCAGGCTAAAGTGCAGTGGCGCGATCTCGGCTCACTGCAAGCTCTGCCTCCCGGGTTTACGCCATTCTCCTGCCTCAGCCTCCCCAGTAGCTGGGACTACAGGCGCCTGCCATCTTGCCCGGCTAGTTTTTTGTATTTTTTTTTAATAGAGATGGGGTTTCACCGTGTAGGCCAGGATGGTCTCGATCTCCTGACCTCGTGATCCACCCATCTCGGCCTCCCAAAGTGCTGGGATTACAGGCTTGAGCCACCGCGCCCGGCCCGACTCATCTTTTACCTTAGTCATTGCTGTAGCAGCTGGCTTTGCACACGTGTAACCTGACGGTCGTTCCTGTTAGCTGCACAGAGCACCTCCTGCTTTTTGCCCCAGAGCATCTCTGCTGCCTTGGTATGGAACATCCATGATAATCCATTCACTTATACACAATCTAGAAGTGGGAGGTTGTTAAAGCTCCTCGCTTAGCCTTTCTCTAGCAGGGGATGAGAGTCACTGGACAAATGCTTCCCTCTTCTGGTTCTTATCTCTTGGGAAGACAATTCTGAGCTGTGTTCTAAGGCTCCTCAGAAGGTGCTAGTGGAATGAGCCTAAATTGCCACAGTAGGACAACTCAAAGATGCTCTTTCTTTTTTTGTTGTTTTTTTGAGACAATCTCACACTGTTGCCCAGGCTGGAGTGCAGTGGTGCGATCTCAGCTCACTGCAACCTCCACCTCCCAGGTTCAAGCAATTCTCTTACCTCAGCCCCCCGACTAGCTGGGATTACAGGCGCCCGCCACCATGTCCCACTAATTTTTGTATTTTTAGTAGAGACAGGGTTTCACCATGTTGGTCAGACTAGTCTCAAAGTCCTGATCTCAAGCAATCTGCCCACCTCAGCCTCCCAAAGTGCTGGGATTACAGGCATGAGCCACCACTCCCGGCTCAAAGATGCTCTTTCAATTAACTGTCCCTTCTTCCTTGTCTCACTCTTCTTAGTCTCCCAGGCCTCTGCTCTAGAATCACTTCTCTAAATAAACTAGCTCCCTACAAACCCAGGGCTCAGGCTTGCTTACTGTGAGAACCCAGGCTTGGACAACATTCACTGTAGATAATTAGACTATATGGTTGCGCATGTTGGCTCACACCTGCAATCTCAGCATTTTAGGAGGCTGGGATAGGCAGATTGTTTGAGTCCAGGAGTTCGAGACCAGCCTGGACAACATGGCGAAACCCTCTCTATAAACAACAACAACAATTAGTTGGGCATGTTAGTGCATGCCTGTAGTCCCAGCTACTCGGGAGGCTGAGGCAGGACGATTGATTGAGCCTGGAAGGTGGAGGTTGCAGTAAGCTGAGGTTGCACTACTGCACTCCAGCCTGGGTGACAGAGCGAGATCCTGTCTCAAAAGAAAGGAAGAGAGAAAAAAAAAGGAAAATAAAATTAGAACATAGAGATAAAGAAAAAGAACATGATAATCACCCATAATATTACCTTCTCTAGAAATTTCTTCCATGCATGTTTGGGTGTATATTCTTCCTGTTAGAATGCACATACACACTTAGAAAAAAAGATGCAACACAGGTTATACTGTTTATATGATTATATAGCCTGACTTTTTTCACTTGCTATATTGTGAAATTCTTTTCATGTGATAAAATATTCTTCTCCAATGTAACATTTAATAGCTGCACAGTAGTTCATTTATTCATTATTTATTGAGCAGCTACTATATTCCAGGCACTGTTTCGGGTGATGAAAACACAGTAGTTAACAAAATAACAAAATAGATCAGCCCTCTACTCTTAGGGAGGTGGCATTTCCTTCCTTCCTTCTTTCTTTTCCATTTTTTTTTTTTTTTTTTGAGATGGAGTCTCGCTCTGTCACCCAGGCTGGAGTGCAGTGGCATGATCTTGGCTCACTATAACCTACGCCTCCAAGGTTCAAGCGATTCTCTTACCTTAGTCTCCTGAGTAGCTGGGTTTACAGGTATGTGCCACCACGCCCGGCTAATTTTTGTATTTTTAGTACAAAGTTTCATCATGTTGGCCAGGTTGGTCTTGAACTCCTGATCTCAGGTGATCCACCAGCCTCGGCCTCCCAAAGTGCTGGGATTACAGACGTGAGCCACCACACCCAGCCAGGATCTTTCTTACATTCTAACGGAGCACAGTTTATTTAATCAATGTCCTGTCTATTGTCGGCAATTAGATTGCTTCTGATTTTCAGTTCTATAAACAATGTTTCAGTAAATATTCACCTAAGTATTCTTTGGACTCATGCTCAATTTTCTTCCCTTAGGGTAAATTCCTAGAAGTGGCATTGCTAGAAGAAATGAGATATGAATAAATGGGGGTGCTGGGATTCCCACCTGAATCTGTCTGTTTGACTGTAGAGCCCAGGTCATGCCATTAGTATTACTACATTGAAAAAAAAAATCATGGTAACTAGAGGCAGCCATGCGATTCTTAGCTGGCCTAGGCATGTGGGCTGTATAATTTAATGATTAACAGGTCATGTCTAGAGTTTAAAAAAAAAAAAGAGTCCTGGATCTGCAAATTACCAGCTGTGTGATTTTGGACAAGTTTGCCAAATTTTTATGCCTCAGTTTCCTCATTTGTAAAGTGGGGGATAAGAATAGTTCTCATCTTAAAGCGTTGTTATTCATTCAGTAAACATTTACCACGACTCACGCCTGTAATCCCAGCAGGGAGGCCGAGGCAGGCGGATCACGAGGTCAGGAGATCGAGACCATCCTGGCTAACACAGTGAAATCCCGTCTCTACTAAAAATACAAAAAATCAGCCGGGCGTGGTGGCGGGCGCCTGTAGTCCCAGCTACTTGGGAGGCTGAGGCAGGAGAATGGCGTGAACCCGGGAGGCGGAGCTTGCAGTGAGCCGAGATCGCGCCACTGCACTCCAGCCTGGGCGACAGAGTGAGACTCCATCTCAAAAACAAAACAAAACAAAACATTTATTGAGCATGTATTAATCACCAGCCTCAAAGCTAAGAGTTGCCAATCTAGAAGGGAAGGGACATATATTTTTATGTATATATATATATACACACATAAAAATAAAATTACAAATTGTGTTATGTATTATGATGAGAAGTACAGGATGCTGTGAGAATGAATAACAGGGATACCTGATGTTTCTTGAGTGGAGGTTGGAAGATTAAGTGAAATGTGAGTTGAGATATGAAAGATGTGTAGGAGTTAACCAGGTCAAGGTGGGGGGGAACTTCCCTGCTGAGGGAACTCAGGTGCAAAGAAAACATTTTTAAGTGGAATGCCATCGTATGTCACTTTCTTTCCCATCTTAAAGCCCTTGGATTTCCTTCTGGAAATCTCTCTCCTAAGGTCTGACCTTCCCTTGGCTGTTTTCTCTTTCAGATTAAAAAAAATATTTTTTTTTTCTATAGGTTTTTTGGGAAGAGGTGGTATTTGGTTACATGAGTAAGTTCTTTAGTGGTGATTTGTGAGATTTTGGTGCACACATCACCCAAGCAGTAGACACTGAACCCAAGTTATGGTCTTTTATCCCTCCACACCTTCCCACTCTCCCCTCTCCCCCCTCCCCCGTTTCCAAAGTCCACTGTGTCATTCTTATGCCTTTGCATCCTCACAGCTTAGCTCCCACTTATGAGTGAGAACATACGATGTTTGGTTTTCCATTCTTGAGTTACTTCACTTAGAATAATAGTATCCAACCCCATCCAGGTTGCTACGAATGCCGTGAATTCATTCCTTTTTATGGCTGAGTAGTATTCCACCATATGTATATACCAGTTTCTTTATCCACCCATTGATTCTCTTTTAGATTTTAATTTAAATAACATCTTAAAGAGACTTTCACTATCAATCCTTACCCCCCTTACCTTACCTTATTTTGTTTTCTTCCTAATACCTATCACTGATTCAAATGTTCATATTTCTTTGTTTAAAGTCTCCCTTCCCACTTAAACGCACGCTCCCAGACGTCAGGGTTTTTTGTTTTGTTTTGCAGATTTAAATGCTGAATTCTCGGTGCCTGGCATATAGTAGTCGCTCAATGCATGTTTGTTGAATGAAGGAACAATGCTCGGCTAAAAGTCAGAGCTTAGCAAAAGTGATAGGCAGGAGAGCTGACCGGCTGAGGAGCAGCTGCCTAGACCTCCGCCTGGGCGCCACAAGCCAGACCACCACTTGCGGACAGGGGCAGCGCGGGGGGCGTGACGGGGGCGTAGCCGCCCACCCGGAACCCTAGAGCTGCGGCTACGGCGGCTTCCGGCCGCGGCGGACACTTCCCTGGGAGGGACCGTCCCGTGGCACCCGGTGGAACCGAGGAGAACGTGGAGCGCCGGGAGCAGCGAATATGGACGACTGCAGCCTGGATGAGTTCCGTCGGCGCTGGCTGGAGGAGCTGGCGCAGGCCCAGGCGCCGAGGAAGCGGCGACGGCCCGAGGCTGCCGAGAGGCGGGCTCGGCGGCCAGAGGTGGTCCCTGGGCGCGGCGAACAGGCCTCGGGGGACTCGGCGCTGGCCCAGGGTCTCCTGGAGGGCGCGGGGAGGCCCCCGGCAGCGCGGGCGACTCGGACCGAGGGGCAGGACGTGGCGAGCCGCTCCCGTTCTCCTCTGGCCCGCGAGGGTGCCGGGGGCGGGGAGCAGCTGGTGGACCAGCTCATCCGCGACCTGGTGAGTGGCCGTCGCCTCCCCCACCCCGCCCCCCATGCCTGCGCCGGCCCCCGCCCCCAGGACAAACCCCTGCAGTGATTTGGAGAGTAACTCTGTGCCATTAGTTGCCCGAGAAAATGAGTAGACGCAGAAACACCGATGTTTGTGCGTGCATAGGATCTTTCTGGAAGCAGCGCTTCTCAACCAGGGCGATTTTGTTCCCCCAGATGTGGCAGTGTCTGCAGACATTTTTGGGTGCCTCATCGGGGTGTGTTTGTGTGCATGTTAGTGGGCATCTAGTGGTTAGAGGCCAGAGATGCTCGTGAACATCCTACAATGAACAGGACAGCACGCAGAGAAAATTATCCAAGCCAAAATGTCAGTAAGTGTGGGGTTGAGAAACCTGCTCTTGAAGGCTACCTAAACTTTGAACAAAGGTTGCCTTTGAAAAGGAGGACCCAGGTAATGGATAGGAAGGAATTTTACCTTTTCTTTGTATACTGTTTGCACTATTTAATTTTTGTAACCGTGCACGTATTCAAAAAAATTAACTCAGAAAAAAAGGAAGAAGAGGAAGAATCTCTTGGGCACTTTAATTAGGATAGAGTTTATCTTTTTGTGGGGCATGGGTCCCTTGGAGAATCTGGAGGAAGCTGGGGACCCTCTGGCCGTTAAAAATAACCCCCTTCAAAAAGTTGGGAAAAATCAAGCACAGCTGAAATGCATCCGTGGCTCACAGATTAAGCGGACAAGGCACCAGGTTCTAATGGTTTGATTTAAATTAGGCCCAAAGGACGTCCCTACAGCTTTCCATTTGGGAACCCACTTTTTTTTTTTTTTTTTCTGTTTTTTTTTTTTTTTTGAGACAGGGTCTTGACCTGTTGCCCAGGCTACAGTGTAGTGTTTCCCTCCCGGCCCACTGCAGCCTCAAACTGCCTGGCTCAAGCCATCCTCTTCCCTCAGCATCCCTCCTAGCTGGGACTACACGCAAGCACCACCACACTCAGCTAATTTTTTAAATTTTTTGGTCGAGACAAGGTCTCCCTGTATTGCCCAGTCCAGTCTCAAACTCCTGGGCTCAAGTGATCCTCCCAATTGAGAATAATAATAATTTTTTTTTTTTTTGAGACTGAGTCTGGCTCTGTCGCCCAGGCTGGAGTGCAGTGGCGCGATCTTGGCTTACTGCAAGCTCCGTCTTCCAGGTTCTCCTGCCTCAGCCTCCCCAGTAGCTGGGACTACAGGCGCCCACCACCACGCCCGGCTAATTTCTTTTTGTATTTTTAGTAGAGACGGGGTTTCACTGTGTTAAGCAGGATGGTCTCCATCACTTGACCTCGTGATCCGCCTGCCTCGGCCTCCCAAAGTGCTGGGATTACAGATGTGAGCTGCCGCACCCAGCCGAGAATAATTCTTTAAGTGGCAAACTGTTTCAAGAAATAACGGCCTATTTCATGTAATATGTAGTTTACTCAAATAGCATTAATAGCTCCTATTTGAGTTTTTACCAAGTGTTTAGTCCTGTGCTCCGCCCTAATTCGAATGTAACAATCCTGTGAGGTAGATTTTAACTCTTCTTTTACAAATGAAGAAACTCAGAGATTCTCTGTAACGTGCCCAGCGTTACCCCAGCTGATAGATTCTGGGGATTGAATTTGGATCCAGGTCTTTTCAATTCCAAGTTTCACCACGTGCACTTGAGTTGGCCTAAGAATCCCTTCAGGCTTTGTTCTAATAAGGTTCTGGACCCTCCCCAGACCGGCTGACTCCCTCACCAGGGGAGGGGTCCTGAAATCGGATGACTGGCATGAACGGGCAAGTTTCAGACATTATACTCTACTGTATAGCCTCCTTTGCTTTAAGGTCCTGATTCTCAAGGCTTTCCATTTGTAACACCTTAGAGGTATAGGCATTGATGCCAAAAATAGGAAAGAAGTAAATCAAGTACAGTTGACCTTTGAACAACAGGGGGGTTAGGGAAACTGACCTCCTTGCAGTAAAAAATCTGCGTGTAACTTGACTCTCCCAAAACTTAACTACGAATAGCCTACTGTTGACCAGAAGCCTTAGAGATAGCAGTCAGATAACGCATATTTTGTATTTTATGTGTATTACATACTGTAGCCTTACCATAAAGTAAGCTAGAGGAGAAAGTGTCATTAATAAAATTATAAGAGAAAATGTATTTATTCATTAAGTGGAAGTGGCTCATCACAAAGGCCATCATTCTCATTGCCTTCACGCTGGGTAGGCTGCTGCTGCTGCTGCGATGGAGGGATTGGTCTTGCTGTCTTGGTGGCAGAGGTACAAGGAGAGGCAGGCACATTCGATGCAACATTTATGGAAAAAACCTGCATCCAAGTGGACCCAAGCAGTTCAAACCCGTGTTATTCAAGGGTTTGTTGTATTCTAAAAATAGACGGGACCTACATACTGGAGGATCTGGAGGGCACATCCGAATCTGTTTCATGTTGTTGGAAAAGGCCTTCCCTGTCTTCCTGGAATTCACATCCCTGGTCTCTTCTGATCCCTTCAGAATCACCACATTAGGTACTACTAGGTTCTCTACGAGTAGCATACAACCTTTGGGGCACCTCTAATTTTAAAGGTGCCCTTTAGTACCTATCTCGTGAAGAGGTCATGAAATAGGCGTGGAACTTAGCACCAAACCTGGAGTACCATAAGGGCCCAATAAATGTAAGCTGGTGCCATTTTCATTAGTACTCAGAGTTTGCTATGCTATTTCACTTCCTCTTTGCTGAAACTTTTCACCGATGAGCCCTTAACTTCCGCCTCTTGTGAATCCCTGGAGGGCAGGATCTGTTGCCTTACTATTCTATCTCCACCTGCCGTACTAGTACAGTAGGGGCCCTATCTACATTTGTTGAGTTGAAGTGATGTGGGCAAAATCACTGCTTCTGACAGCAACTTTATAAAGGCTCTATTGTTGTCAGAACCCTTGAACATTCAAAGCATCCTTCCAGGTTAAGATACGGAGTTTTAAGTCTGCTGAAAGTGTTAATACTGCTGGCCAATATTTATCACTCACTATGTCAATATTTAACCTGTCAGATCCTGCATCTGTGTTGCCAACAAGATAGATTTAATGGCTTAACCTTCTTCTGTTTTTAAGTTAAACACAAATAAGGAAGCTCCCTAATGTGAACACTTTTCTTCTGGCCCACATTCCGTGAGACAGCAAACCAAACCAAATGTGTACTCATGAATTGACTTACCTGGAATAACTTCCTTTCCTCTTTCCTGTTCTTTGCCTACCTTTTACAGCTGAGCTTGAGTTCTGGCTCCTGTGTTAATTCTTCCCTGATTTCTCCAATCCAAATTTCTCCGTTTCCCCCAACTAAAAAGTTCTTATCCTCAGTGCCGTTCATTTTTTCATGTTATTCACGAATTAGCAGGCCTCTACTTACGAACCTTTTGAAATGATGCCTGTGTATACTAGAACAACTTGTGACTTACATCTGGTCTTTGTTGGAAGGGTCTGCTGCTTGAAGCAGCTCGGGTTTCATTCATTAATCCCATAAATATTTATTAAGTGTCTTCTTAGGACCAGCCACTGTTCCAGGCACTGAGAATATAGCATCGAACAAGACAGAAAAAAACCTGTGCCCTTGTATAACTTACATGCTGGGGAAGAGGGAGTTAGACAATGGACAAATAATTGTCAGGTAATAAATGTTCTGGAGAAAAAATAAGCAGACGGATAGTGTATCTGCCAGAGGAGGGGCTGTAATTTTAAGTAGTGCTGTCCAACAGGGTCTTTCTGGGAAGGTCATGTTTCATGGAGAACCTACAGGAGGTGAGGACTGAACATACAGAGATCTGGGGGAGGGGATTCTAGGCCAAGACGGGCAAGTGCAAAGGTTCTGTGGTGGCTGGGACCCACACTTAGTTGAATGCTCTGTTGCCTTGATAATTTTCAATGATCTTAATCATTTCTGACCAACGGGCCCCACAAATTCTATAGCCAGTCCTGATGGTGGGAATGTGCCTGCAGTGTTTGGGCCCCCTATATGTGAATATCTTTACTCTTTTCACAAAACCACACCCACTGTGGTACCCCTGTGGGACCTGAAGCTTCTCCTCTTCCTGTCTTCTCTCCTTGTCATGTCCTCAAGCTCAGATCCCCGTTTAGACTAAAAGGGGGCTCAAAGCAGAGGCCCAGCCCATTTGGCTTCACACCACCCTCCTTCACCACCACACCCAGCCTCCTGGGATTTCCCCAGCACTTGCCCTTCTTTAGGTTAGCGTCGTCCACCTTCTTCCCTTGCCAGAGGCCCCAGGGGAGTGGGAATGTGTCTGGAAGCTGGAAAGCCTATTCTCGTAAAAAAAGGATAAATCAGATTCCGTGGACATTTATTGTGCATCTACTGTGTGCAAGGCACTGAGCTGGTTAGATTCTGTAGTATTATACTTCACTTACATCACCCGCACATACGATCAACAAGTATTTATTGAATCCCTTTTGCTCTTCCTCATAGCTAGGCACAGGGATTAGGTTAAATATTAAGAGATAAATTGTTTTTTTGTGGACTGCTTGGGAGCTTAGCCGCTCTTTATAGCATGGTTTGTTTGGAGAAATGATTTCTAACTTCTATATAGTTGGCTTACTAATGAACTTTGGAGTGCCTTAGGGGACGATCTGTATTGCCTGTTGTAGTCTCCTGTATTTATTTCATTTTACATGACAATGACTTACCTCTATAAAAGATTTTAGCTCTTTGAGTGTAGACTATTTCTTATATACTTGCTGACAGCACCTCGCTCCCCCAGCACCTGGTGTGGCCCTGAATTTAGATAGTATTTTGAACATAAGTTACCTTACTTGAAAAATGTGGGCCGGGCGTGGTGGCTCAAGCCTATAATCCCAGCACTTTGGGAGGTTGAGATGGGTGGATCACGAGGTCAGGAGATCGAGACCATCCTGGCTAACACGGTGAAACCCCGTCTCTACTGAAAAATACAAAAAACAAAAACAAAAAACTAGCCGGGCGAGGTGGCAGGCGCCTGTAGTTCCAGCTACTCGGGAGGCTGAGGCAGGAGAATGGCGTACACCCGGGAGGCGGAGCTTGCAGTGAGCTGAGATCCGGCCACTGCACTCCAGCCTGGGCGACAGAGCGAGACTCCATCTCAAAAAAAAGAAAAATGTGTTGCTTTTCTGCATCTGTGAAAATATCATGTGCTCACTGTAGGAATATTTAGGAAATTAAGAAGAATAGAACAAAATAAAAATCTTTACTGATATCATTGCTTAGAGGCTACCATTGTTAACATTTTGGTGTATTTCTGACGTTCATTTTTTTTTTTTTGGAGACAGGATTTCTCTCTTTTGCCTAGGCTGGAGTGCAGTGGTGTGATCATGGCTCAGTAGCCTCAACCTCCCAAACTCAAGCCATCCTCCCACCTCAGCCTCCTAAGTAGCTGGGACTACAGGTGCACACCACCACACCTGGCTAATTTACTTCTATTTTTTCTAGAGACGATGTCTCACTATGTTACCTGGGCTGGTCTTGAACTCCTGGCCCCTAATGAGCTGTCCATCTCAGTCACCCAGTATTGGGATTACAAATGTGAGCCACTGTACCTGGTCTATTTCTGACTTTTTTTCTTTTTGTATATAAGAATATATATTTTGAGACAAATTGTGGATTATAAATGGATGCTTGTTTGTCTTGACTGCCTTTCAGACCTTCCCCTCCCCCCCGCCCCCACCAGCCAACCAGTTTTTTTCAGTCTCAAAGAAGACACAGGTGAAACTGAAACTCATCTATTTCTTCTGATTGAGATTGTGTGGGTCTACTCCGCTCAGCTTTTGCAGTACGTGGAAAGTTGAGATAAACGCCTGTAGAAAACAGTCTCCTTTCAGTCATAGATTTAGTAAAAATGTTATTGCAAATCTCTTCTTTGAACTCAAGGTGCTTTTCTCAGTTTCTTAAACCACCACCCAGAGAGATCTTTCATGTTCTTTTTGCCCTGGAGATGTACATTGGGAACAAAAACCTTAAGTCAGTTTCTTCACTTTTTACTGCTTTGGCTCTTAGTAATTATCCCTTCTTCTATTAAACAAGAGAAGACAGATTAAATTTCTAACAGTAAGGCACAAAACCAATCCATTTACAGAATTAGTCTTACATTAGCACATAGGAATACAAATCAGCCTCCCTGGGGATGGATCTCTTTGCAATTTCTCTCAGTGTTTTTGGAGTAAGTCCAGTAGACTTTGGGAAAATCTAGTATTCACTGACTTTAAATTAACCAAGTAATATGACCCATTTGTGTGTGTGTGTGTGTGTGTGTGTGTGTGTGTGTGTGTATTCCTTGACTAGGAGAGAGGGGATGGATAGATTTTTATATCTGCCTATGATGTAGGGTTGTGTTCTCAACTTTTAGTGTGCGTGACGATCGCCTGAGAAAGAGATGCTTGAGGCCGGGTACGGTGATTCACGCCTGTAATCCCAGCACTCTGGGAGGCCAAGGCAGGTGGAGGCCTAGAGTTTGAGACCAGCCTGGCCAACATGACAAAACCCTGTTTCTACTAAAAAATACAAAAATTAGCTAGGTGTGATGATGCGTGCCTGTAATCTCAGCTACTTGGGAGGCTGAGGCATGAGAATCGCTTGAACCTGGGAGGCAGAGGTTTCATTGAGCCAGGATCGTGCCACTGCACTCCAGACTGGGCAACAGAGCAAGACTCCATCTCAAAAGAAAAAGAGGTGCTTGAGCCCTAACCCTGGAAATCTGTGGCAGTAGGTCTGGGTAGGGTCCTTGGCATTTTTTTTTTTTTTTAGTTCCACAGGTGATTTTGATGTGTAAGACAGGACAGAAGTCCCCAATAGTGGTAGAGAATCGATATCTGAGACATTGTCAAAGAATTAAAAAACAAGGTTGTATGTTATCAAACAGATTCTTTTCCTGAACATTGAAGGAATACTAATATTTTGAATTTATTGGTCTCCTATAGAATAAATTTGGCCATTCTCAGGAATTGCTGGGAGCTATTCAACTACTGCAAAATTATTTTCTCCAAATATTGTAGCCATGTTGATATTTGTATAGTTTGACCAGATTTCCCTATTTTAATATTTCCAATGTCTTTAATTCCTTTTCCTTCTTCTTGGAATATCTTTGTTTTTGAAATGCCAGGTTGTCCATTTTCATGTTTTTAATTCAGTATAGAGTTGGGTTAATATGGCCCATAACTTTTTGGATGGCTTTGCAGTAGTCTAGGTGCTTTGCAGTAGTCTAGGTGGAAGACTGATAGCATCTTTTATTTTTTTAATTTTTAATTGACACATTGTAATTGTACATATTTATGGGGCACAGTGTGATACATGTATACAATGTATATTGACCAAATCAGGGTAATTAACATATCCATCACCTAAAACATTTATTATTTGCATTGTAAACATTCAAAATCTGCTTTTTTTTTTTTTTTTTTTTTTTTTTTGAGACGGAGTCTCGCTCTGTTGCCCAGGCTGGAGTGCATTGGCCAGATCTCAGCTCACTGCAAGCTCTGCCTCCTGGGTTTACACCATTCTCCTGCCTCAGACTCCCAAGTAGCTGGGACTACAGGCGCCCGCCACCTCGCCCAGCTAGTTTTTTTGTATTTTTTAGTAGAGACGGGGTTTCACTGTGTTAGCCAGGATGGTCTCGATCTCTTGACCTCGTGATCCGCCCGTCTTGGCCTCCCAAAGTGCTGGGATTACAGGCTTGAGCCACCGCGCCCGGCCAAAATGTGCTCTTCTAGCTATTTGAAAATATACAATAAATTGTTGTGAATTATAGTCAACCTGTAGTGCCACAGAGAACCAGAACTCTCCTCCTGTCTAGCTGCACTTTTATATCCGTTAACCAACCTCTGGCTGATAGTGTCTTTCAGATAACAAGGTATTTCTCTGCACACTAGTAGCAAGTAGTGTTTGTTTTTTAACCTACATTTATGAACTGTGGGAAGTAACCAATCAGAGTGCCTAAGACATTCTGCCGCTGGGACAGTAGTAGGATTTACGTGGTTACTAGACCACAGCTTTTGTTGTCCAGGATGTGGCTTCACATCCTTGTCACATCATGCACACTTATAAAAGAGGTGTGTTTTCAACCACAGGGCCAAATATGCTCACAACTCTGTCTCTTGTAAGGTGTTTCCCAAATGATATTTCCAGTAATAACGAACTGAAGTTGATGAATCAGTTACTAAACCTTGAATTTACTCTGGTTTGTTGGTTGGCTGGTGGAGTGATGTCACTCATTTATCTGCATTCTGGTATCCTCCTCAAGGAGGGGAGAGGAAATAGCTTACCTAGACTAATGTCTCTGGAGGGGTGCGTAAGAACCCTTGGGAATATATTAAACACAGGACTATCATGGGTCGTGTCTATCGCTTTGGTAAAAAAAAAAAAAAAAAAAAAATTGAACTTTTCAAAAAATAGATTCTGAAATGGAGATTTGCATGTCGGTGCTTTAGTGGGTTTTCCTTTCAGAGAGGTCCTGAACTGAGCAAGGGGGCCAGGCCTTTGTACCCAGCCATGGACTAGTCATTGGATACAGGCTGCCTTAGCGGAGATGGGAGGGGATGCAACTTGGGTGAGGCAGCTTGTTTGGCCAAAGGCATTGCCTACAAAGGGATTCAGCTGTCAGTCAACAGCAGGCAGCATTTTCATCTAGGGGAATGAGTGGGACCGAAGCGGGATCTGAGTGACCCACTGCAGTATGGATGACAGGGAGCACTGATACAGTGTTATGCCAGAATTATTCTTTAAGTGTGCAGCATGAAACTTGAGCATTTGGTCTCCTCACCTTTGGGGGGGGGGGGTCTACATATTTCTTGAGATGTGGACCTTCCTTTAGTGTATTGGTTTCTTTTTTTTCCCTACCATTTTCCAGTGGTTAGCCACACGGAAGGTCATCTACATGAAAGTCTGGGACTTCTTATCTCTTTTGGAGTTTAGATAATAATTCCGAGAGCACAGTGATTTTTTTAAGTTTGGCTGTGTAACGTCATTTACAAAATTACAGTTCAATGCTTTGAAACAGTGGTTGCCCTTCAGAACTTGTAAATGATCAAGAACCATCATAATGCATGCATTAAGAGTGAGACCAGCATGGGGTCTCATTTTTATTCTTAATAGCATACCTATTTCATAGAGTGCTTTTACCTGTTTTACAGGTGAGAAAGCACAGATGCACTTAACCCGGTTGCTTGTTGGTAAGGTGAGCGAATAGATGTATCAGTTTGAATCTTTGCTCTGAACCTCCATGCTGGGTTGCATTCCAGAGATTATGGCAGTTGGGATCAAGGATGCTGGTGGCAGGGCTAGGGTGGTGCCAAGATACAGGCATTATCTTCGTAATGAGGATGGAGGCTAGGCCAACAGAGTAGGCAAAAGATGGAAGGCTCCTGTTACCAGAGGTGTGACTTTTCTGTACCAGAATAGCTAAAGACAAAGATGATGGTGTCCTTTGCCTCGTCAGAGTAGTGTTAAGTCCAGAAACCAGTTCCTAGTGAGTCTTAAATGGGACCAATTGAAGAAAGCGATGCCTGGCAAGTAGTTTCAATGAACGCAGGCTTTTCCTTGCCTTTGTTCTGGTTGTAGGAGGATAAGGAAATTTTTCTCTTGTTTCTTTACCAAGTAGATAAAGAAGGCCTCTCCACAATGTCAAAATAATCCAAAAAAGAAAGCAGGAGGAAGACCATGATTACAAATGAAAGTTTCATCTCGAGTGTAGCTTTCCTTGGCAAGCAGTGACTCCCTCCAGTGTTGATTTGAGGAGTCTCAAGTTGTATCTGGGCCTAGAGAGAAAGTGATGCCTCTTTTTCTTGATGAGTGAAACCAGTTAGTTGTGGGAGGGGAGGGAGCCTGACATCAAACCAATGACTTTCCATTATTTTTTTAGGCAAGCACCCCTGAGCCTTCTAATTACACTTGCAGATTTTTTTTTTTTTTTTCTGTATGGCCAAAATTTCTCTCTTGATTTAACATTCTGTTCCTTCTCTTTGCCCACAGAGAGCTGTCAACTCTTACTCTTTTTTTCCTCCAGAGATCTCTTTTGGCCTTCATCCTTTGCACTGTTTTTGCAGTTAAATACTGCATTTCCTTTTTATGCTCTGGGCTGTCTTTTAGCCCCGAGACTCCTAGATGAACAGAAACTTCATTCCAGAAAAATCTTTACCCTGAGTCTTGGTAGGGTCTAACTCAGTGCTTAGACTCCCTTAAAAAACACTGAGGTGATTTTTTGTTTGTTTTGAGACAGCAGCCTTGCAATACGTAAGACCTCTGCATTTGACTGGTGAATTAACAGTTCGCTTGTAAGCAATAAGTCACTGATGTCAGCCAAAGCTTATTAAAAATGGATTTTATTAAGCGAATGCTATTGGGGCACAGAGTGCAGCTTTTCCTAGCTTTGCAGAAGCCCACACCAAAGTGAGCTTTGGCAGGTGGATTGGGAACAGACAGAGGGGTACATACGTACACTTGGCTTTTTTTCTGTTTTACACTCATATTGCTTTGTGCTACCAGGATCGTCATGACAGTCTTATCTCTCAAATAAAGCCTGTTACCTCATCTCTAATTGCTTATCCAAAGGCAGTCGAGCTCTGATTTCTTTGCATTAATAAATGACACCGAAGAAGAACTGCTTTGTTTGCACTGGCCCGCTCAGGTTAACCAGTGTAAGTCCCTGAGAGCATTAGGAAACCTTGCACTTCTCCAGTGGCCAAGGAGAGGTGGTGTTCACCTCCATCAAGAGCAGTGTCTGCTTGTTTACTTTTTGCTCATGTTTATAGCCCTGTTCTTTTCCCAGTGAAAACCCCTTAGTGACCTAAAGCAGCTTTTCTCTAGCTGTGGGTGCTCACTCCCTTCCTTGTTGGGAGTTGTGGTGGTTGTCCTGGGAGGAGGGGTGGCCTCCCTGATTTCAAGGCTCACTTTCTTGGCCGCCTGCTGCTCACCTTTCCTTAGAGGTCAGGAGGCTTTCCACAGACCTTGGCACTGATTCCTGTGCCATACACCAGGCTGGAAGATAGCACCCCTGCTGCTTTGTGAAGCACATGGGAAATGGTCATATGGGTTTCCTAAGTGAATGTGAGGAGTGGAGGTGTAGGGGGGTCAGAGAATGGAGGATGGCTGGCAGGTTCTGAAATAATTCCATGACTGCCTGGTGAAACAGTACGGATGCCTCCCTCCTGGGAACTAGCCTCATCTCTCTTGTTACCACCTAAGAATATCTCTGGTCATTTAAAGGGCCTGTAAATTTGAGTTATTCCCATATGTAAGAATTGTAAACTTATTCCTTTTTTTTTCCCCTCAGAATGAAATGAATGATGTGCCTTTCTTTGATATCCAACTGCCTTATGAACTGGCAATCAATATATTTCAGTATCTGAACAGGAAAGAACTAGGAAGATGTGCACAGGTAAGCTGTCACCAACAGATGTTCAAGATTTTCCTAAATGTGTGATTAAAGTATAGGACTCTCCTAGGTAATAGAAATTTACTCACAGAATTATAAACTTTGCAGAATTAACGACTTGGATGGCAAGTTTACTTGAAGGAAAGCCACCTTGACCTTAAAGGATTATGTTCCACATCACCACTCAGTGTGTATCTTTCTGTGGCCCAAGAGCTCTTTTCTCCCTGCAGTCTGAGTTATGGCTGACCTGTGGCAGTGTGCTGGTGGCCGACAACTTGGTGCTCAGCCTTTATTGAGCTTGTCTGTGCTGTTAATGTACCCACAGTTTTTTTTGTTTTTTTTTTTTTTGAGGCGGAGTCTTGCTCTGTCGCCCGGACTGGAGTGCAGTGGCCGGATCTCAGCTCACCGCAAGCTCCGCCTCCCGGGTTTACGCCATTCTCCTGCCTCAGCCTCCCGAGTAGCTGAGACTACAGGCGCCCGCCACCTCGCCCAGCTAGTTTTTGTATTTTTAGTAGAGACGGGGTTTCACCGTTTAGCCAGGATGGTCTCGATCTCCTGACCTCGTGATCCGCCGTCTCGGCCTCCCAAAGTGCTGGGATTACAGGCTTGAGCCACCGCGCCCGGCCTGTACCCACAGTTTTTAATGCAAAGATGTGAGCCCTTGGTTAAATTGAGCCAGTTGTTAGGTTAGTAGCTGAGGGGTCAGCCCGGGGACAGAACATGTTTTAGGTGAAGTCATGTTTTAGGTGTATAGTCCAAAGTACCCTTTAAACGTTAGTATCTCACTCAGTGAGATGCAAGGCGAGTGAGAACTGAGACCCACCAAGGGAATTGCAAATCAGTGTCACCCGTCTCACGCTTACTCTGGGGCGTATGCCTGTGGAGTGGAATGGTGGGAGATATCGTTTAGGCCAAACTGCATTGTGTTTAGGAATCATGGGGGAATCTTGATAAAATGCAGGTTCAGATTCAGGAGATCTGGGGGTGGGGCCTGATGGTCTACTTTCTTTTTTTTTTTTTTGAGATGGAGTTTTGCTCTGTTGCCCAGGCTGGAGTGCAGTGGGACGATCTTGGCTCACTGCAACCTCTGCCTCCCGGGCCTAAGCAGTTTTCCTGCCTCAGTCTCCTGAGTAGCTGGGACTACAGGCACGTGCTGCCATGCCTAGCTGATTTTTGTATTTTTAGTAGAGATGGGGTTTCACTGGCCAGGCTGCTTTCAAACTCCTGATCTCAGGTGATCTGCTGCCTTGGCCTCTCAAAGTGCTGGGATTACAGGCATGAACCACTGCCGGCCCCATTAAGTCTACTTTCTAAGCAGGGGATGCCAGTGTGGCTTTGGCCACACTTTGAGAGAGGCAAAGGTTTATGCCATTAAAATTGTTCTCTTGTTCTCGTCTTTTTGGCCAAGAGTGTGTGATTGATTTTTCCTTTCTTTTTTTGAGGCAGAGTCTTGCTCTGTCACCCAGGCTGGAGTGCAGTGGCATGATCTCGTCTTCCTGCAACCTCTGCCTCCTGGGTTCAAGCTGTTCTCTTGCCTCAGCCACCCGAGTCGCTGGGATTACAGGTGCATGCCACCACACATAGCTAATTTTGTATTTTTAGTAGAGTCAGGGTTTTTGTCATGTTGGCCAGGCTGATCTCAAACTCCTGACCTCAAGTAATCCACCCACCTCAGCCTCCCAAAGTGCTGGGATTACAGGCCTGAGCCACTGCGCCTGGCCTGATTTTTCTTTTTTAAAAATTTCATTTTAGTTTTTTAAATGGACAAATAAAGTTATATATATTTATCAGGTATAACATGATTTTTGAAATATCTATGCATTGTGGAATGGCTCAGTTGAGGTAACTAACATGTATTACCTCATATACTTGTTTTCTGTGGTGAGAATACTTAAAATCTATTCTCTTAGTGATTTTCAAGTATACATCATTAACTAAAGTCACTATACTGTACAGTAGAGCTCTGAACTTATTTCTCCCATCTAACTGAAATTTTGTATCCTTTGACATCTTTCCAGTGTCCCATCCTGCCCCGCCAGCCACTGGTAACCACCATTCTACTCTCTACTTCTATGAGCTTAACCTTTTTAGATTCTGCGTTTAAGTGAGATCATGCAATATTTGTCTTTCTGCGGCTGGCTTATTTCACTTAACATAATGCCCTCTAGGTTCACCCACCATGTTGTTGTAAATGACATGATTTCCTTCTTTTTTTTTTTTTTAAAAGGCTGAATAGTATTCCATTGTGTATACATACCGCATTTATCTGTTGATTCTGTATCTTGGCTGTTGTGAATAATGCTGCAGTGAGTCTGGGAGTACAGAGATCACTTTGACATACTGATTTCACTTCTTTGGATGTATACCCAGCAACCAGAATTGCTGAATCATATGGTAGTTTTATTTTTAATATTCTGAGGAACCTCTGTTTCCTTAATGGCTGTGCTAATTTCCATTCCCACTAACAGTGTGCAAGGGTTCCCTTCTCTCCGTGTCTTTGCCAGCACTTGTTTTGTCTTTTTGGTAATAGCCATTCTGACAGGTGTAGTTTTAATTTGCATTTCTCTGATGATTAGTACTGTTGAGCATTTTTAAATATACCTATTGGCCATTTATTTGTATGTCCTTTGTTCATTTTTGAATTGGGTTTTTTGTCTTCTTTCTATTGAGTTGTTTGAGTTCTTTATGTAATATTTTGGATATTAACTGCTTATCAGATACATGGTTTGGAAATATTTTTTCTCATTTTGTAGGTTGTCTCTGTACTCTGTTGATTGTTTCCTTTGCTGTGCAAAAGCTTTTTAGTTTGATGTAATCCCATTTGTCTGTTTTTGTTGCCTGTTCTTTTGGGGTCATATCCAAAAAATCATTACCTATACCAGTGTCATGGAGTTTTCCCCTGAGTTTCTTTCTCATAGTTTTACAGTTTCAAGTCTTATGTTTAAGATTTTAATCCATTTTGAGTTTATTTATTTATTTATTTATTTTGAGACACAGTCTCACTCTGTTGCCCAGGCTGGCATGCAGTGGTGTGATTGTAGCTCACTGTAGCCTCGAACTTTTGGGCTCACATGATTCTCCCACCTGAACCTCCAGAGTAGCTGGGACTACAGGCTCACGCCAACATGCCCAGCTAACTTTTAAATTTTTTGTAAGGACAGGGTCTTGCTTTGTTGCCCAGGCTAGTCTCGAACTCCTGGCTTCAAGTGAGAGTTAACTTCTTTATAATAGTGTGAGATGAGGATCTAACTTCATTCTTTTGTATGTGAATATCCAGTTTTCACAACACCATTTATTGAAGAGACTTTTTTCCCCATTGTGTGTTCTTAGTGCCTTCATTGAAAATCAATTGACTGTAAATGCACAGACTTATTTTTGGACTGTTGTACTGGTCTATGTATCTGTTTTTATGCCAGTGCCATGCTGTTTATATTGGTATAGCTTTGTAGTATATTTTGAAATGAGGTATTATGATGCCTCCAGTGTTGTTCTTTTTGCTCAGGATTGCTTTGGCTATTTGCAATGTTTTGTGTTTTTATGCAAATTGTATCATTGTTTTTTTCTATATCTGTGAAAAATGTCTTTGGAATTTTGATAGAGATTGCATTTCACTCACTTTGAGTAGTATGGACATTTGGATAATATTCTTCCAATCTATGAACATGGAATATTTTTCTATTTATTTGTATCTTCTCTTTTCTCCTTAGTGTTTTATAGTTTTCAGCATACTGGTCTTTAGCTTCCTTGGTTGAATTTGTTCCTAAGTATTTATTTTTGGTGTGGCTATTGTGAATGGGATTATTTTCTTGATTTCTTTTACAGATAGCTTGTTGTTAGTGTATACAAACTCTACTGATTTTTGTATATTGATTTTGTACCCTGCAGTATCACTGAATTTGTTTATTAGTTTCTTGGTGGGGTATTTAGGGTTTCATATGTTTATGTTTATATTGTCTGTAAACAGGAACAGAATAACTTCCTCCTTTCTGCTGGGATGCCTTTTATTTCTTTCTGTTGCCTAATCGCTGTGACTGGGACTTCTAGTACTATGTTGAATGGAAGTGGTGAGAGTGTGCATCCTTGTCTTATTCCTGAAGAAAAGCTTTTAACTTTTCACTGAGTATGATGTTAGCTTTGGTTTTGTCACATGTGACCTTTATTGTGTTAAAGTCCATTTCTTCTATACCTCATTTATTAAGAGTTTTTGTCATGAAAGGATCTTGAATTTTCTCAGATGCTTTTTCTGCACCTAATTGAGATGATCACACCATTTTTCTCCTTCATTCTGTTAATGCATTGTATTACAATTATAGATATCTGTTGATTTTTCATAAGTTAAATGGGTGTATGATTGCTAACCATTTGACCTTTGATGGACAACTGTATTGTCTAGGAGACACTGGAGTATCCATTCTCCATAACTGCCAGAAAATTAGTTTGTTTAGTGGTTAGCATTTTCATCCCTGGATTCTATAATACATTTTACACAGGTGTTTACAGCTTTAGGAGAAAGGGTTTGCAAAATTCACTGGTAGGAAAACTACATAAAATTCAAAGCACCACCAAGACTATGAAGTTCAGCACATGAAGGTGGTTTGAGAATGGTGAAAACTGTAGCCAAATTTAGACTCTAGAGCTTGCTACCTCCATGGCAGTTCAGTGAAATCACACATGATACAGGACCATTTAGACAGTTTATGGTGTTCTACTCTTTCTTTTTCTTTGATGGGGTCTCGCTGTTGCCAGGCTGGAGTGCAGTGGCGTGATCTCGGCTCACTGCAACCTCTGCCTCCCAGGTTCAAGCGATTCTTCTGCCTCAGTCTCCCAAGTAGCTGAGACTACAGGTGTGCCACCACGCCCAGCTAATTTTTGTATTTTTAGCGGAGACGGGGTTTCACCATGTTAGCCAGGATGGTCTCCATCTCTTGACCTTGTGATCCACCTGCCTCGGCCTCCCAAAGTGCTGGGATTACAGGCGTGAGCCACCATGCCCAGCCGTTCTACTCTTTCTTTAATGATTAAGCATTTTGCTTAATCATTTTTCTACTTGAATATGAATTTGAAAGAATTTTCAACATTCTTGATTGTTGCAGTATTGCTTAAGTGGGGGCATTGGCAAATATTTTTTGATGCAGCGTGTGTGTCTTTAGGAAATGATGGAAATTATTTAAAGGCTAAAATTCACTTTAAAAATGTGCAGAAGTGTAAACTGTGCTCAGAGCCTATCAGTTGCATTAAGCATGAGTACCTATATTGTTTTCTTTCCCCTTAGAAATTTGATTTGTTATATTCTAACTTTACACATTGGCCCTGCTCCCAAGAGTTGAAAACAAGAGTGTAGCTAAATGAGGCCAATTCCTGGATTTCAGCCTGATGCTGTTAGCCGAAGTCTTGGAACAGGGTCTAATAGCTAGCTGCTTTACACAAAGTCAGCATTAGATGATAAAATCTTCATTCTTGATAGCAAGCTGCTGTTTAAGAAATCATTTCTTTTAACATTGCTTTTTGCTCTCCTGCTTTGTAGAGAGCCATGTGGCTTTCACATCTGCTGCTGGTTTTCTCATCCAAAGAGTTTATCAGAGAAAGATAGAATCTAGTGGAAGAAGAGATCCCCTTTTGGTACAATGGAGCTGCATTACAGGGTAGATTGGTTATGCTGGTGAGATTATTCTGCAGGTGTGAACAGTTTAATTTGCAACACAGTAGTTTAATTGTCCACCAGAATTCTTCCCTCTATGGCCAGTTGGATTTGGCTCTTTTTTGTTGTTGTTAACCCGGTTTTTAGAGCACATGTATAAGAATAGAAAATATTCTTAAACAGAGCCCTGTTAGTGTACAGTGACTAAGTTGGCTGTGATCTGTGAAGTCATTATTTTTATGGAGCTCTTACATGAGAATGACAATAGATGGCCAGTAGTTTGTAGAATTGGCTTTGTTTCATCAATCATTAAAATTAAAACCACAAAATAATTAAAATAAGTGGCATTTTCATTTGTTTCTTGGGGTGTTTTTATTTTGAAACAGGGAGGAAGTCCTTCTGTGGAATGTCCTGCTGCTTTATGATTTCATTTTAAAGAGGCTTGCATTTTTTCTCTCTCTCCATCTCTCTTTTAATCTAGGTGCCTTGGGATTTTAGTGAAATTGAGCCAGTTATGTGGAACTGGCACCATGAACTAAATGTATGCCCTTGGAGAAAACCTGTTTGCTTAGATCTTTATGCCAAATTGGTAACTGACTAACAGTAAGAAACTCTGTTACTGGGAGGCCTTTGAGATTTAATTATCCCACAAACCATGCCTGAGTCTGATTATGCTTTGGCTTTGCCTTCTTTCCATATCCCCTCCTCTTTTTCTGCTTTTGGGGCTTTATGTTTTGAAAACTGAACTCCCGCTACGTTAGTTTGTGATCCTTGTGTACTTTTGATGCTGAGGTCTCCAGCTCCTTCCTTTCAATAGTTGTCCCTCAAGGGACTTAATATCTCTGTGGGAGTGTTTCTTGCTGAAACATCTTGAAAACAGTGTAGCTTTTAGTAAGCAAAGTTACTTGTTGGACAGTTCATTGAACAGGTTTACAATCTTGCTATTTATAATTTTATGTTCATCTTTTTTCATGCCCACAGGATTCCTGGCATTTAAAGGAGACTATTTTTTAGTGGATAACAATGACACAGTTGTTGATTTCAAAATTACAAGTTGGTTTTTAGGAGAAAAGTAAGTCTGCCGTTATATTACAACATGAATAATTCAGAGGAGTGATGGATTTTAGGTATTTACCAACATTCATTTTTTAAACTTTAAAAATTATTATAAATTCATAGGAAGTTGCAAAAAATAGTACAGAGAGTTCCCGTGTACCCTACCCCTAGTCTCCTCCATTGGTAATATCCCACTACAGAACAGTAGCAAAACCAGGACCTGACATTGGCACAATCCACAAATCGCTATTTTACATGCACATATTTGTGAACTTACGGAACTTTACATGGATGTAGATTTGTGTGACCACCGTAGTCAACATGTAGAACATTCATCACAAGAATCTTTTGTGCTACTCTTTCACAGCCTTTGACAGCGACACTGGCCTCAAGTCCTTTCCCTGACCCCTTCACCCCCAGTTCCATCTCTAACCCCTGGCAACCACTGATCTGTTCTCCATCTCTATAATTTTGTTTTCAGTTTTTTAATGTATATTTTAGTTCTTTGTATTTCCTAATGTGTAATTTTAGGAATTCAGCCCCGTAAGTAATGATGTCGTGCTTTTCAAGTAAAAGGTAGAGAAACGTGCATAAACAAAGCAATAAAGAAAAAGAGGGATGCCACAGAGGTTAAAAACTTGAAATTTATAATATTGGTGAGCAAGAAGTAGGTGACAGCAAAAAAAATAAGTAATTGTAGAACTAAAGACCAGTATATTAGATGATGGTATTTCAAGTTTCAGGGAAAATGTGATTTTATGTCCATGTAGGAGAAACTAAAATCCAGGCGCTTATAGCTAAAGATCTATAATCTTAATGAAGTCTGTGCAAGTCAGGAATCCATTGCCAAGTGAGGCTGAATTGATTTTCCTGGCAAAAGTGATTCTGCAGACCTGTAGTTGCTGGCAGGGTTCCTTAGTTCTTTACTTTCACCCTTGCCACCAGACTTCTCTATCAGGAAGTTATATGGAAGGTTCCTTGTATGCTGGAGACCCAAGTGCCCTCAGGAGTTCCTTTTAATTCATGTGATTGTTGTGGCTGCCTCCTTTAAGCACAAATTTAGGGAAAGGCAAAATCACTCTAAAAAACAGATTGGGAGCTAGATGAAACAAGAATGGCAAATGATCATTGAGCCAAGTGATGGGTACTTTGGAGTTCTTTATATTGTTCACTTTACTCTTGTGTGTTTGAACTTTTCCACAATGAAAAAGTTTACTAGAAAAAACGCATAAAGCAAAAATAATACATGTGAATAAGAAAGAGCCTATGGAGGGCAGCACATGCCAGGAGCTGAGCTGTGTCTGTGACCTTTGAGAATAAAAGCAATCTAATTTTTAAAAAAATGTTGGACTTTTTATCTCATTCAGTTATTTATATAGAGCTGACTGTGTATGTGTGAGGTACTGTTCTATATAGTGAAGACAGCTGAGAATAAAACATAAAAAACCTGCTTCTCAGAGAGCTTCCATTGTATACAATAAAGACATGATTAAATAGAGTTATCAGATGGCAGTGAGTGCTATGGAGAAGAACAAGACAGTAGAGGTGATATGGGGGTTGCACTTTTGAGTGGCCGGGGAAGACTTTGCAGAGAAGGTGAGCTTTGAGCAAAGAGCTCAAGGAGGGGTGAAGGACACTGTGCAGATCTCTGGCAGAGTGGAATAGCAAGGGCGAAGGACTTGAGGCAGGCGCAGCTGAAGCTCATCTGAGGCAGAGTGCACCTGCTGTGTTTGAGGAACAGCAGGAAGGTCCAAGTGGGTGGCTATGGTACGCTGAATAATGGCCCTCTCCCAAATACGCTCACGTCCTAATGCCTGGATCCCAAGAGTATGTTACCCTTCATGATAAAAGGCTCTTTGCAGATGTGATTAGGTTAAGGATCTAGAGATGGGGTGATTGTCTTGGATTATCCAGGTGGGTCCAGTGCATTACAAGTCTCCTTGTAAGAGGGAGGCAGGACGTCAGGGAGGAGAGGAGATGCTGTGTTGCTGGCCTTGAAGGTGGAGGAAGGGACCACAAGCCAAGAAATGTAGGTAGCTTGAAGCTGGAAAAGGTAAGAAAATAATTTTCACCGGGCGTGGTGGCTCATGCCTGTAATCCCAGCACTTTGGGAGGCTGAGGCGGGTGGATCACGAGGTCAGGAGATCGAGACCATCCTGGCTAACACAGTGAAACCCCGTCTCTACTAAAAAGACAAAAAATTAGCCAGGCGTGGCGGGCACCTATAGTCCCAGCTGCTTGGAGGCTGAGGCAGGAGAATGGCGTGAACCCGGGAGGCGGAGCTTGCAGTGAGCCGAGATTGCGCCACTGCACTCCAGCCTGGGCGACAGAGCAAGACTCCGTCTCAAAAAAAAAACAAAAAGAAAATAATTTTCTTTCTGAAGCCTCTGGAAGGAATGCAGCCCTGCCCACACCTTGCTTTTACACTTCTGGTCTCCAGAACTATAAGAGAATAAATCTCTTATAAGATTGTTGTTTTAAGCAGCTAAGTTTGTAAGTTTGTTAGCGCAGCCATAGGAAACTGATACGGGGGTGTGGTGAGCAGAAAGGAGTAAGAGGAGGAGAAGGCTCAGAATGAGAGAAGCACTTAATCTGTTAAAAGAACTCGAAGTTTTATTGTAAATGAGATGGGAAGCCTTTGGAATGTTTTAAGCTTAGGGGTGGTGAGAACTGCCCTACATTTTAAAAGGGACCATTTGGGCTGCTGTGTGGAGAATCGGTTGTTGGGGGACAAGGACAGCAGCAGGGAGACCAGTTAGGAGGCCACTGAAATAATCCAGAGAAGAGCATGTGGTGCTTGGGCCAGGATGGTACCAGCAGAAGTGGACAGAGTCAGGATTGCAGATGGGCTGGATGTGGGGACAGAAGGAAGAGAGTCAACAAGGACTCCACGGTGTTTGTCCTGAGCAACTGAAGGAATGAGGTCACCATTTACTGACAAGGAGCAGACCATGCAAGGAGCATGTGTGGGTGTGGGGGAAGATCCCTCATTGGTTGTGAGGCTGAGGATGAGCTCTTTGTTGAGCTCTGGGCTGAAGATGGAAATTTGGAAGCTGTCAGCCACATTGATGGTATGTAAGGCCAGGAGACAAATGAGAACATTAAAGAAGTGAATGTAAATAGAGGAGGGGATCAGGGATGGAGCCCTGGTACCCCACAAGGATTAGAGGCTGTGGACATGAGCAGGGCCAGCACAGAGGACCGGGAAGGAGTTCCCTGCCAGGCAGGAAGAAAACTCAGGTGTGTCGTTCCCTGGAACCACGGGATAAACGTTTTCCAGGAGGAGAAAGTGTTAAGCGCCGCTGTTCATCAAGAGGAGGACTGAGAAATGACCGTTGGGTTTTGCAAGTTGGAAGTCACTGGTGACCTTGACCAGAGTCAGTGGTGTGTTGGGGGCGAAAGCTAGTGGCTCAGGAGCAAGTGGAGAGAGAGGAACTGAGTGCATAGAAAGCCGTCTGTATGTGGTGTGTCCTCCCACAGTAGACTTGGTGTGTGAACCTGTGAAGGGAACAATGAGACTTCCCCTCTGTGAGCCTCACTGGTAACCCTAATCCAGGCAGAGCTAATAAAGCTTATTTTTGAGCCAACAGCTTTTTTTTTTTAATGCTGCAATTCACAGTGGTGCTATAAAGCAAAATGCTGGAGACACTTTTATTAGCAAGTCCTTGCAGCTGAGGCTCACTCAGTGGGGCTTTACTGAGCAAGGCCATTCCAACTCTGGTGTATTAAAGAAAGACCATTAGGCCTCTGGAAAACCCAGGCTTGTAAACTTGCTAGATTTCATACAACTTAAGGAATCAAAACAATTAACAAGCTTTCCTTTTGGTGGGGCCCTTTAACATTTGCTTGTGAAAGTTTAACTGGGTCTTTTTCTTGTTGATTTTTTTTCCTTCAGAATTAAAAGGCATTTTTAAAACCTGTCATTTTTGTTCTCCTTTAAAAGAAGAAAGAAAAGCACTCTCCTTTTATAGTTTGCTAAAGAAATTGTTGACACATTTCTGTTTTTAATACCTAACTGTGGATACAATCCTGATCCCTTTTTGGAAGTCATTCTCACCTCTGCCTTTTCTAAGTCCCCTCAAAGAGATTTTTTATTTGTTATCCGGGACTTAAACTTTAGCTTGAATATGATTTTCTATAGAAGAAGCACTGTGGGCTGGGCGCGGTGGCTCAAGCCTGTAATCCCAGCACTTTGGGAGGCCGAGACGGGCGGATCACAAGGTCAGGAGATCAAGACCATCCTCGCTGACACGGTGAAACCCCGTCTCTACTAAAAAAATACAAAAAATTAGCCGGGCGTGGTGGCGGGCGCCTGTAGTCCCAGCTACTTGGGAGGCTGAGCCAGGAGAATGGCGTGAACCCGGGAGGCGGAGCTTGCAGTGAGCTGAGATCGCGCCACTGCACTCCAGCCTGGGGGACAGAGCGAGACTCCTTCTCAAAAAAAAAAAAAAAGAAGAAGCACTGTGGCCCGGGGTGAGGGATGTGGGTGATGCGCCACAGCATCAACTCTGTGGTCTCAGTTTTTCATCCCGTAACCCCATTGTACAAATTTCAGGTCATGTTATTTAAAATGATTTGGCATTTTCCTTGAAACTGTTATAAAAAGCTGCTTTCAGCTTCCAGTGTATTTAAGGTCTGACATATTTGAGACTTCCTGAAAGTCTCATTGAAAAGTTTCCATTTTAAAGTGGCTGAGATTTGCACGGTTCTCATGAAAACTCATACACAATGTTTAGTTTGAGATTTTCTAGTTTGTAATCATTGAGCACTAACTTTGGATTTTCCTAAAGTGCAGATGATTCAGAGCCTCCATCCAAGAAAACGCAGCTTGTAGCTCATTTTTGAACACATAATTAAAAAGATTGCTTCCCCTGTTTGGGGCCAGTCTTGTGATCTAACCTGGGTGTAAGGGCAGGGACCCCAGCATTTCCCCCATAGCTTCCTCAGCCATGGAGAAGTAGGCCCAGCCTGGGTGCATCCATGGGGTCTCTCTCACATGCCAAAGGTTTTGGTTTCATAGCTTGAGGTGGGCAGTAGATGAGAACTGCGGGCCTGGATGCCCAGTACATGGTTAGTGCCCAAAATGTATCTTTACTGATTGACCGCTGACCCAAATCAGTGTTCTCTAAAGGGACTTCTGCAGAGCACTGGGCTTTTGAGATACTCCTTGCAAAAAGAGGTCAGGAACCAAATGAGTTTAGGGAATGCAGCTTCTTATACAGGTTGAACTCCCAAATCCAAAAATCCCAAATCCCAAATGCTCCAAAATTAGAAACTTTTTCAGTGCTCATTGGAGCATTTCAGATTTTGGATTTGGGGATTTGGGAAACTCAGTCAGAATAATGCAAACATCTGAAATCCAAAATACTCTTGGTTTTAAGCATTTTGGATAAGGGATACTCAACCTGTATCCCCTTCTTAAGAGATGTGCAACACATGCCACTGCTATTCAAAGCATCGAGAAGTTCTGCAGCAAGGAATTCTGCTTCGTTTTGTTTAAAGCAGTGTTTCCTAAGCTCATTTGACCATGGAATCCTTTTCTAAGGAACTTATTAACACCTGGAGGTGTTGTACTACTGAACATGCTTTTGGTCCATGTAATTAAAGAATGACTACATTTATATGATCTCTTAATTACTCTGAGTCTTTTTGGTTCAGTAGTTACATTTCATGACTTTTACAAAATGTTATGGTTTCTACAAAAAAGGCGTATGTATGCCCAGGATCAGAGTAAAGCTGCCCTGTGTTTCCTGAGCATGTTCTGCCTTTGAGAACCCGTAAAGGTCTTGTGTATTACCCTTATCTTACACCTTATTTAACCGTGCATTCCAGGGCTCGGTTAGGGGACATACTCTGCTCTGGAACTACTTAGGTTGTGGCCTGGCTCACTCACAGCTGACATTGGTCGATCCCTGTCTGTGCTTCATGGTTGCCCAGTGCTTAGACTCACTCTGGCACAGACAGATGGACAGACAGCATCTGGGTGTCATGGGTAGGCTCAGCTGTGGACCAGACATGCCAAAAATGAAACCATGGTGTTCTGTCTAGTCAAACTGGAGCTCCAGCATTGCTGAGTCGTTATCCCGTTCTTTATTGCCTGACCACTTGTGATCAGACGAGGGTTTGTTTTCCTGAGCCCTAAAGGCTAAGATGGAGAAGTGTGGGATGACAGTGTGGTTAAGTGGATTTGTAACTTATGCTGTGGCCATGCCCAGGGTGGGCTGCCTAATGGATCCATGTCAGCCTGTGGGGTGGGCTCCAGTGGTTTACCACAGAGCTAGAGCCCTGTCTTTAGAACCATCCTGGTTATCTATTTTTTTTTTTTTTTTAATAATTAAGATACAAAGGCCCACAGACGGTATTTTGCAGATAACTTATGGGATAAGTGGCTAATGCAATGGATGACAGAATTGGGATTCACAGATTATTTGGGGAGGATAAAATGCCAGGGGGTGGGGCAGACATTGAGATGGGGATTAAAATGAATGGAAAGCTTACAAAGTTAAGAATTTAGGTATAAAAAATAGTGTGGTGGAAGCATGGTGGGCCTTTTTTTTTTTTTTTTTCCAGTTTGTGTTTAAAAAAACCCTGAAGAATCATGAGGACCAAATTGAGGTTACTGTTGCGGGGAAGAGAATGTGAACGGTGAGAGATACGCAGGAGTTTTAGGCTGATTAGCAATCTTTCCTTTCTTCTGCAGGGTGGTGAGTTCATGGGTGTTTGTAACATTCTTCATACCTTTTCGTTTCCCTTTAATAAAACAGACTGCAGAAGCTTTAGTGAACCATTAGTTGAGTAGCCATGTTGATGGCTACAAGTAAAGCAGAAAACCAGTGTCTGATAAGATCCTTCTGTGCATGGCACTGCACAGCCCATATTTGAGGTGTTATTGAGTCCTGAGTACCACATTTGAAGAGGGACACTTTAGATGTACAAATGTTTTAGGATGCATTGAGAAAGTGTCGGAATGGAAACTGTATGAAAAATAGTGAAAGGAAATGGATAATATTTAGAGCAATGAAGAAATTACTAAGGGGAAATATGATCTCTTTAGTCTTCAGCTATTTGAGGGACTGTCAGGTGGAAGAGCAAATAGATTTCTTCAAAAGGGCAAAATCAGGGCCATAGGTAGAATGAATTTTCTAGACAGTGGAAGGAAACCCTTTCTAATATTCAGACTGCCTGTTGGTAGATGAGACTGATGCAGGAGGTCAGCTCTCTACTGGAAGCGTTGCAGGATTGCCTGGGCCCCATTGGCCAGGGATGCAGGGGGGTGCCTTCTTGCAATGAGGAGATGCCCCGAGTTGATCTCCACGGCCCCTCTTGATTCTTCAGGTTCTAAACCACTGGAGACTGAGACAGCATGACACCCTCAGCATTAGAGTGTGACACTTAGGTTCAGAAAAATGACAGCGTTGTCACTTATTTAACGCCACGTGATCTAACTTCTGATGCTGTGAATTCCATGCGAAGCATCCATGCCTGTAGGGAAAGTGACTGAGGCCACGTGACTGCTTGTCACACATGGAGCTTGCGTGCACACATATATAGCAGAAGCGTAATTAAGGAGGCCAGAACTTTAATGTGTCATCAGGGTTAGGTTGGTCAGTATTGCTTTGATACGCTTTTGGTTGAATAAGATATTGTAATGGTTATTTTTGGTGTAGTTTGTTTAAGATAGAAAGTCAAATTTTGAGACCGAGATAAACTGAGTTCCTAGATTCCCACTAGTTTTACTTTGTAAGTTTTAGCCTCTTTCTGTGTGACTTACGTCTTTTTTATACCTCTGTCCCTTCATTACTGCCTTCTTTTGTGTTAAATAGATATTGTCTAGTATGCCATTTTAATTTCTTTACTCTGTTTTTTTTGAGTTATTTTCTTAGCTGTTGCCTAGGAATTACAGTGAACACCTTAGTTTAAAATAATCTAGTTTGGATTAATACCCACCTGATTCCAATAGTACACCAAAAACTCTGCGCTGAGATAACTTCATTTGGTGTTTGTTGGTACACTTGGGTCATATCCTAAGGCCTCTGAGGCTTTGTTCATTGTATTCATTTTTTTTTGTTTTGCTTTGTTGTTTTCGTTTTTTAAAGATGAGATTTCACTATGTCACCTAGTCTGGAGGGTAGTGGTGCAATAATAGCTCACTGCAGCCTTGAACTCCTGGACTCAAGCAATCTTCCCGCCTCAGCCTCACAAGTAGCTAGGACTACAGGCACACACCATCACATCTGGCTAATTTTTTTCTTTTGGTAGAGATGGTGTCTCACACTGTTCACGAGGGTGGTCTCAGCTCACTGAGTGATCCTCCTGCCTTGGCCTCCAAAGGTGCTAGGATTACAGATTTTTTTTTTTTTCTTTATTCTTCCCATCCCCTCCCCGCCATGGAGTAGATAATCTCACTTGACCTGCTTTAAGTTTCCTGATTTTTTTTTTTTTTCAAGACAGAGTCTTGCACCTTTGCCAAGGCTGGAGTGCAGTGGCGTGATCTTGGCTCACTGCAACCTCTGCCTCCTGGGTTCAAGTGATTCTCCTGCCTCAGCCTCCTGAGTAGCTGAGACTACAGGCGCATGCCACCATGCTGAGCTAATTTTTTATATTTTTAGTAAAGATGGGGTTTTACCATGTTAGCCAGGCTGGTCTCAAACTCCTGACCTTGTGATACACCTGCCTTGGCCTCCCAAAGTGCGGGGATTACAGGTGTGGGCCACTGCACCTGACCAAGTTTGCTGATTTTTCTGCCTCTCAAACTTGTTGAGCCCCTTTAGGGAATTTTTTTACTTCAGTTACTGTACTTTTTAACTCCAGAGCTTCTCTTTTTTTTTTTTTTGAGATGGAGTCTTGCTCTGTCGCCCAGGCTGAAATGCAGTGGTGTGATCTTGGCTCACTGCAGCCTCCGCCTCCTGCGTTCAAATGATTCTCCTGCATCAGCCTCCCGAGTAGCTGGGACTACAGGCGCCCGCCACCACGCCCGGATAATTTTTTTGTATTTTTAGTAGAAATGGGGTTTCACCATGTTAGCCAGGATGGTCTCAATCTCCTGACCTGGAGATCCTCCCACCTCAGCCTCCCTATTTTTTTTTAACAGACAATTTCTATTTCTCTATCAGTATCTTCTATCTGGTAAGATATTGCTCTTCTATTTTCTTTTATTTCTTTAGACATGCTTTCTTTTAGTATTTTGAACATATTTAAAATAGCTAATTTAAAGTCTCTGTTTAGTAAGTCCAGCGTCTGGACTTTCTCAGGGGTAGCTTCTGTTGACTGCCTTTTCCCCTGTGTATGGACCTGCTTCCTTGTTTCTTTGCATACTTTTGTAATTTTGTTAAAAACTGGACATTTTAAATAATGGAAACTCTGGAAATAGAATCTTTCTCCCTCTGCAGAATTTGCTGTTATTGCTGTTGTTATTTTTGTTGTTGCTGCTGTTTGTTTAGTGACTTTTCTGCACTTATTCTCTAATTTGTATTCTTTGTCATGTGCAGCTACTGAAGTCTCTGCTTGGCTAGCTTAGTGGTTAGCTAGTTATCAAATGGAGATTTCCTTAAATCCACTAAACCAGTAAGTCTCCCAGCCTTTGCTGAGGTGTTCTCTGTATGTTAGAGTACTGCTTCACCGTTGTAGCAGCTTACAACTCTGCCTTAGCCTTCACTTCCTGCTGGTGCAGAGCCTCAAGGTCAGCCAGAGGGGAGAGGTTAGGGCTTTCTCTGGTCTTTCCTGGGCATACACACAGCCCTATACGTTCATGTGGCATTCCAGACTCCCAGGAATATATTGGAGCCTTTCAGAGCTTCCTGTGGACATTCCATTTCCCAGCTTTTTCTTTCAAGCTTTTTGGTCAGCCTCTTGTTTGCCTCAACTGTCTGTGCTCCCCAGGTAGCTGTAGAGTTAAACAGTTGCCACTTACTATTTTGGGCAAATGCCCTGGAGATAGAACAGAGAGAGTGCTCAGCTAGGTCAGATAAAGTCAAGCCTTGAGAATAGAGCTTTCTGGCAAGCTGCCAGCAGGTCAAATGGTGACAGTTCTCTAGGGATTTGATTTTTGGGGAGTTCTAAACATGTCTGGCCTCTCTAATGGCTGCTAGGCTGCCGGTTTTTTACAGCTGCTGTCTTCACGAGGCTGTTGATTTTTAAGGCAAACCCAGAGCTGGAGGAGGAAACAGAATTAGCACACATTAAAACAACTCAGACGTCGCTGTTCTTACTGAGATTCAGGCACTTTTCTTGAATAAATGTTCCTTAGAATGTTGCAATCCTTTTATTAATTTCCAGATTCTGAAAAAGTTGATTGATCATTTTTGGTGGAATTCTTACTGCTGTTATGGAGGAGCAGGTCTTTAATCTGCCATCCTGTAAGCTAACTCTCTGTCAGTGCTTTATCAGCTGAGGCCCTTTGTGCAGTAAGAGTCTGGTTTCCTACTTTCTCTCATTTTCCTTCTTCCTATCTCTGTCTTTGAGTCTTGAAGTAGCCCTAAGGGAGTGTTAAAAAGTACAGGGTACTGTAACCTACCTGTCACCACTCTTCATTAGAAGTGATTCTCAACTTTTGGATGGATAGCAAGCATCAGGCACTTGATCCTGCATTCCCAGAATGCTCTGCAGACCGGTATCACACTGATCTGCTCCATCAGTTGCTCATCTGCCAACAGAGTCCATCTTTTGCAGTCTGGCCAACTTTGCATATTATCCTGTGATGAAGTAAACTCTTTGTTCCCCTAAATTAGTGTTGGAAAACAAAATGCTAATAGTTAAAATGGCCATTTCCTCTGGATACTGTTGGGATTTGAAAGGCCAGACATAACATTAATTTTTCTAGATCTAATCTTACAGTCCTGGATAATGGCTTGAGTTTTCTATTAATTAAATATGTACATATGTTTAAAATCTAAATTCTCACATGCAATTTAAATTTGAATTTTCTACCTGACCAGATGTTTGGGTTTTAGGTAATTTTATGACAGCCTTTGATTTCGGAGGCCATCAATCTTCAATTCTATAAGGTGGAAATACAAATGCTGTTTGTCAAAAGTAAAGAGATTCTGTTCTGAAAAGCTCTGTATGATTGTATGACTAATTACCATGTAAAAGTTTGTGTTTTTTGCATTTTATGTATTTGTGTATTTTCTTCTCTTATTTGTTAGATTACAATTTAACCAAGTAGTCTAAAATGTGATATTACATGGTGGTACAACAATTTTGAAATCTTGAAAGATAAAACTGGAAACATTTGCTTGTATTTTTTTTTCACCTCATAGTGTTTTGTTAATGAGACGTTTTATACTGCCATAAACCCAGGGCAATAATATAGGTGTTGATTGATTTTTGGATGACAAGGAGCTTCTCTAATTGCAGAATTTGACATTTGTGTCACTTCTGCTGTTTTAGGTGAGCAAGACGTGGAAGGTGATTGCGGAGGATGAGGTGCTGTGGTACAGGCTGTGCCAGCAGGAAGGGCACCTTCCGGATAGCAGCATCTCTGACTATTCTTGCTGGAAGCTCATCTTCCAAGAGTGCCGAGCGAAGGAACACATGTTACGAACCAACTGGAAGGTGGGCAGTGGCCAATATCATTACCTGTGAAAGAATAGCCTGCAAGGACATGGGAATCCAAGCTTTCACTCATAGCCTGAGATTAATTGCCAACAGCGAAGGGAGAGGGGTACACCAAGCCGCCCCTTCAGCTGTTGGTGACTTGTTGCCCATTTTGTTTGCCATTAGATGATTTGCCTCTGTTTTCAGCCTCAAGATTTGGGAACATCCTCTTACTCTGCAGGAGAGGAAGGGTGAGATTGAGTTGCCAGCCACTTCCTCTCTGATTGTTAGGGTGGTCAGAGGAGTGCTCCGTGCAGCCCCTTTGACTTTCACCAACTCTCTGGAGGGGCCCAGAAAGCAAAAGCACTACCTGCATACAAAAGAGGAGCCGAAAATGTCATTTCCAGTAAATGTAAGAGGGAGATGATTAAACATCTCTAAGCACTGTCTTCTCTTCCCTCACATAACCTACTGGCGTGCTTCCATAACATTTATCACTTCAAAGTCTCTACAGAAATATTAGATCACAGCTAAGAATTTGCACAGTGAAGTGTTTCCATAGGAGATAACTGTCAAGAGCCATGTTACATAAAGCTGTTTGAGGCATGACGAGACAGCAGTGTGGTGGCAGTGTTTCCTTCCCACCTGGGAGGCTGGAGTTTCAGGGTAGAGAAGGGATGGAAAGATTCTCTTTACTCCGGTAAAAGTCAATCCTAATAGACCTTGAGATTAACAAGTTTATGTACATTACTGATAGTGACATATTGCCTATGTGCCTGTCTGTCCCTAGTAACCTCCTAACCTGATTAGTGACCGATATCCTTGATCTGGGCAACCTCACACCGTTTCTAGGAAAGTCAATAAGAGCAGTGTCTCTCTAATTCAGGAGTTCTCAACCCCAGCACTACTGACATTTAGGGCCAGCTAATTCTTTTTGTGGGGGGCTGTCCTGTGCATTGCAGGCTGTTGAGCAGTATCTCTGGCCTCTCCCCGTTAGATGCCAATAGCATTTTCCTCCCCTACTCATGACAACTAGAAATACCCCTAGACATTGCTGGATGTCCCCTGGGAATCAAAATCCCATCCTGGTTGAGAACCACTATTCTGAGAGTTAGTGTGGTTATCCTTTCTTAGGCCGTTAAGACACCACCACTAAGACAGGTCACGCTGGCCCCACAGTGCCCTTTTCCATCGACCTACGGTAATAAACTCGTCTGGAGGAAGCCCCCAATCCCTCTTGCCCTTGTGCCTGGGTAGGTCCATGTGATTAACACAGGCAGAAGCGTATGACAAAGAAAGCTGCCCAGACAAACAAGGGGTCAGAAAGCAGAGGGTCTAACCCTGGTGGGAGAAGCTGCGATTTAAGGAAAGCTTAAGAGCTGAGTGTTAATGGGGCCTTTCTCTCCAGAAAGGAGAGATACTTTTGAGATTTACAAGCAAGAGACTTGGAGATATTTGGCATCCCCAGGCTTGAATTCGAAGATGTCAGACCCTGGTAGAAAAAAGCAGCAGCTGTGTTTTTTGCTTCCTCTTTGGTGATGGAGAAAGCAAGGGAAGAGGACAGGTGCGTCCTTGTTGGGCCTGGAGGTGGCAGAAGCGACAATGTTTTAAAGACCCACCACCTAGCATTTGGCACTTAGTAACACTTCACAAGTTATATGCAATCTAGCTGAATGGCTATTTAGTATTTCTTTCTAACTAACACGAAGTCATCTGTTAGGTAAATACTCACTACATGGCTGTTGATTGAGTGAACTGGAGTGGACTGCAGGCCAAACCAAACATGAGGGAGACTTCTATTTGGAGCACGTCAGGTCCATTTCCTGACGCTGTTAACAAGGAGAATTCTAGGAGTGAAATTTTAAATGATGTATCTTTCATTAAATGTAATGGTGGGATTCTTACCAGAATTCTGGAACGAAACAAAGCCTTATCAAAACGTGAAAGGCAGCTTGGCACTGTGGGTCACTCCTGTAATCCCAGCACTTTGGGAGGCTGAGGCAGGTGGATCACTTGAGGTTAGGAGTTGCAGACCAGCCTGGCCAACATGGTGAAACCCTGTCTCTACTAAAAATACAAAAATTAGCCAGGCATGGTGGCACACGCCTGTAGTCCCAGCTAGTTGGGAGACTGAGATTGGAGAATCACCTGAACCCTGGAGGTGGACCTTGCAGTGAGCCAAGATTGTGCCATTGCACTCCAGCTTGGGCAACAGAGTGAGACTGTCTCAAAAAAAAAAAAAAAAAAGGCCAGGCGCGGTGGCTCAAGCCTGTAATCCCAGCACTTTGGGAGGCCGAGACGGGTGGATCACGAGGTCAGGAGATCGAGACCATCCTGGTCTACACGGTGAAACCCCGTCTCTACTAAAAATACAAAAAACTAGCCGGGCGAGATGGCAGGCGCCTGTAGTCCCAGCTACTCGGGAGGCTGAGGCAGGAGAATGGCGTGAACCCGGGAGGCGGAGCTTGTAGTGAGCCGAGATCGGGCCACTGCACTCCAGCCTGGGCGACAGAGCGAGACTCCGTCTCAAAAAACAAAAAAAAAAAAGAAATGAAAGGCAGTGTTGGGGCAAGTTGCTTTACTTTTGTCTGCCTCCATTTTCTCTTCTCTAGAGTGGGAGCTAGGAGTGGCACTGCTCATGGCTTCATGGTGAGGATGATTGTCATCAAGTGTCTGCCTCTCCTCCTGCAGAGGCTGGTCCACACTCAGTGCTCAGGCGAGGTTGGCTGTAGGAGTGCATAGGCCTCTGCACACAGATGCAAGGTTCTGTGCCGTGCATGCTCGACTTCAGGATGGGTTAGGCAGGCGATTTGGTTTGGTACCTCCTAAGTCAGTGTCTGGGGAGACCCTAGAAGGGACCCCAGGGTTCTCAGGTACCTCCACAAAGGGAATGACCTGCAAATGCATGACCTTATCTGGAACTGCAGTTCAATGCCAACCTGGAAATCGTTTGCTAAACTAATTGTGGTGGCCATAGTATTCTTTTTCCTGGTGTTTGCATACATATAGGTTTTCATCTTAGACTCTTTTTCTTTCAATACCTTTTCCCTCACAAGAGCTTTTCTGTTACTGTAACCTTGGCTGCGGCCCTCACACAGCTGTTTCCCAGATCCTTGCCTTCCCTCCCCATATCTCTAGTCATAGGACAGCTCCACGTGGATATGTCCAGTTTTGTCTCAGCCTTAGACTCGTTGCTTGGATTAAGTTAAGACCATCATGCGAATTACTTTGCTCAGTTCTGGAGTCTAGGTGCTTAATAAATGTGTATTTTAATGGAATGATGTCATAATCTTTTTCCTAATAATAGAAATAATAATAATAATGGCTACCACTTATTGAGCACTTGCTGTATGTTAAGAACTGTGCTGGGCACTTACACTGTTTCTAGTCCTTGTCCTTGTCCCAGTCTGGTAAAATTGAAATTATGGTATTCTCGAATATCTTTATTCATGCTTGCTTTGTGGCTTAACTATCTCACTTTTCCCAACCTCCCACGTGTAAATACTTTATATCCATTCAGATTTCCTTCATTTTAATTCAATTAATTTTTTTTTTTTTTTTTAACAGAGAGGTTCTCACTCTCTTGCCCAGACTGAAGTACAGTGTTGCAATCATAACTCACTAAGTTCCTGGACTCAAGTGACCCTCCTGCCTCATCCTCTCAAATAGCTGGGGCTACAGGCACATGCCACCACACTTGACTATCTTTTACATCTTTTGTAGAGATGGGGTCACCCTATGTTGCACAGGCTGGTCTCAAACTTCTGAGCTTAAGTAATCTTCCTGCCTCTGCCTCCCAAAGTGCTGGGATTACAGTCATGAGCCACAGTGCCTGGCCTAGACTTTCGTTTAAATACTATTTCCATGAAACCTCTGACCTCTCAGTTAGAAATAGTATCATCTCTTCTCCTTTTTCTCATCCTGATCTTTATCTATTTGTATATAATTTTGCATTTTATTCTGAGAATCCTTGTAAGAGTTAACAGGTAAGGTATCATGTAATACTTTCTTTTTGCTGAACTGAACTTTTTCGTATACTTTATAAGCTTCTTTAGATACTTGCCACTCCCAGCAGATATGTGCCAGCCTATCGTGGATGGTAGTTATTGGTGAGCACGTATTTGCTTTCTGTTCTGTAACCTCCTGGAAGATGGGGCAGTGTCTCACACATCCCGTGTTCAGCGCCTTTGGGATATATGGTAACTCGTCCGTGCTTGATAGCTTAGCATGTTAGTCATCATTTTTGTCTTTTTGAATGCCCACAGAACTTTGAATGCACTTGCTCTCCATGCTGTAGAGAATCGCTGTGGAAAGTAGGTGGAAAAGCACGATGCTTGGCTTTTGGGCTGTCCCAAGAATAGTCTAAACTGCATCCCCCTTTTCCTCACGCAGAATCGCAAAGGTGCCGTGAGCGAGCTGGAGCACATTCCTGACGCGGTTTTGTGTGATGTGCATTCTCACGATGGCGTGGTCATTGCTGGGTAAGCAAAACCATTTCCACTGAGTGCTCTGCATCTGAAGGTCTTTCATTTCTCACGTACCGCCCTCTGAGTACCAGTGAGCTTAGCTTCCCTTGAGAGCATGTACCTCCCTCAGTTACAGCCCATGTGGAGGAGGGAGAGTCTCCGTGATTCTGTTCCCGAGGACGTGAGAGCGCCGCAGCGAGGGTGACAAGCACATGGTGTAGAGCGGATCTGTGATCCATTTGTCTCAATATGTCTTTCCCAGCTTTTAAATCACTTCTGTGGCATGTTATGTGAGATTTTCATTAAGGCAAACAGTTTGTATTTTATGAAGACATAAAAAAGTCAAGCAAATATAGTAAGTGTTGGCACAGACAGGCCCTGCTCTCATTCTCTTTTTTCTAAATCCCTTATTGTGAAGAAGGGCTGTGGCCACACATCATCTTCCTTCCCCACCATATAGTACATATTTGTTACTTAAGTTGTCCCGAAATAGGTTTTTTTTTTTTTCTCCATGGCCAAGACATTTAATTTTAGCTTCTGTAAATTCCTTCAGTTTCTGTCCCAAAAACCACTTTGATGAAGTCTTCCTACTTTGTTACAGAGGTACATTTATATATTTAATTACTGTACAGTAAGATCAGTTTTCTTTTTGGATTAGGAAGATGTCATGAACTACAGCCTCAGATTGTATACTTAATACCATAAAGTAGAGACCAGAACACTGAAATTTCTGAGTTTGGATCAGCTATGGAGTGAGACGCCTTAGGGAAGTTCCTGCCTATGGGAAAACAAAACAAACCTTGGACTTTAAAACTCAGTAGTAGAGGAGTCCTTTTCTTTAAAGAAAAATCTTTCCTTAAGCAGCATTCCTTAAAGAGCACCTTTTGAATAGAAATTCCAAAGAGTCAGATTATTTTAATATTTTGTGGTATGCAGTGCCTATGAAAAAAAGTATTTCTGCTTTAAACAAGATATACCCAGGAGGAATGCTTTTCTTCAGTTTCTGTTTTACTGGCTATGATTTAGAGGTGAAAGCCCTTCTTGGGAGTGCTGCAGAACTAGTTTTAAAAGATTGATGGTCTAGATACTTGCGATTCTGTCCATTAAGTTATCAGTGCACGTTGGGCTTCTCCACGTCATTGCTAAAATATGGGCCTACGATCGCCCGATATGCAGCTCCTTTCTACCCACAAATGCTACAGTTTGGTGGGAACTCCAGAAGTTACTTAGATCATTCCAGCTAAAGGGATTTCTGCCTAGAGTGTCAGAAGACACTTGAGGACAGAAGGCTGAGACTGTACTGAAAGAGTCGCAAAAGAACTTACAAATAAAGGAGAACCTTGAATCTCAAAACCACTTAGGAATTTCTTCTCTGGAGCTCCCGAAGGGCAGGCCCCTTACGAGTCCAGATGCCAGACCTTCTTTCCCTGCCTCTCTGTTCCCTCAGGGTTTGTTCAACATTATAGATTATGCCAACACAGAGCAAAACGATGGCCGAGTTCTGTGGATCAATAGGATGAAACCTGATCTGTGGGTCAGAGAGGCTCCTCACGGCTCCTCTTTCTAAGAAAACCTTACGTTGATGGCTTAGCATGAGAGACTTCAGTCTTGCTTGTATGTACAGCATCTTGTGTTTATCATTAAAATTTTATCTGGTGGTTACGATGCTTGTTTTCTGGGTCAGATCTTGAATTCCTTTTCATTTGAGACAGTGGTGTTTGTGGTTACCTCATTCCCAATCAATGCTGAATTCACCAGGCTTTCTACAGTTATGTATCTCCAAGGAGCTTCTTAAAGAGACAGTGGCCACCTCACCCCTTCTTTCTCTTGTACTTACCTTGTGTTTCTCTTATTCTTCTTTTTTCCTTCCCTTTTCTCTTTCTTTTGCACAAGTGGAGTCTGTTCAGAGGCTTAGTTTTATGTAACTAGAGCTAAACTATGAAGCATTTTTGCATTTATACCTATTAAGTACATTTCATATCATTGATGGAGAGCAGAATCTCTTTTTCTCACCTTTTAAGCAATCTGTGTAAATATTCCTAGTTCGGAGTCATGTTGCATAGGCCCAGACTGATATTTATTGCAATGAACCTCATGATGGACCCAGTCATGGTTCTTCCCTACTCTTCACATAAAACCAATGAAATCTGAAAATATTCACTCATTCATAAATGCATTTGGCACTCAAATACCCATCATGTGAACAGGACCTGGCCCCTGTCTACCTGAGGCTTGTTTTTCCAGTGGAGAAACAGACATTCTTTCCAAAGCATTTGATGGTTCACTGTTTTGTCTGTGAGTCTTTGCTTACTCTACAGTCTTAAAAATAATTTCCAGTTAACTTTTCCTGACATTCAGAACTCTTTGACATTTCTTTCCAAGCTACCTTTTTTCTTATTACACTTGTCAAGTGCACCTTTGTTTTTTCCACACTGTTCTGTTTAGTTACCTCTGACTGCATCATTTTTTTAGTTGGGATACAGTCATATGCCGCATAACAGCATTTCAGTTAGTGATGGGCCCCATATATGATATATGATATTGGCCATTCGTGTACCCTAGGTGTATAGTAGGTTCTGCTACCTGGGTTTGTGTAAGAACACTCTATGATGTTTGCACAATGATAAATTCACCAAAGGATGCTTTTTTTTCTGAGTGTATCCCTGTCGTTTAGTGACACATGACTGTAAAATTCATATGCCATAAAACTCACTCTTTCAAAGTGTACAATGCAGTGATTTTTGTTTAATAGATTTAAAGGTTGTGCAACAACACCACTATCTAATTCCAGAACATTTTCATCAACCCAAAAAGAAACCTAGAATCCATTCGTTAAGGCCAATTGCAGTCCTGTCTCCTCCCAGAGATTTCTCTAGCGCTGTAGCCTAGCGTCCACTCTTCTGGGAACTCCTGGAGACAGGACCATCTGCAGCTGACAGGGCAACTCGCTGTGTGGCCTCGCTGTTTCACTGAAGCATTTTTGTTTTATATTGTTATTTTACTTACAAATAATATTTAACTAACTTTACAGCCATCTACTGTATTTTCTTTCCAGCAATTTGTACAAAAGCATCTTTTTAAATTTAAATTTAAATTTTTATTTTTTTGAGACACAGTCTCACTCTGTCACCCAGGCTGGAGTGCAGTGGTGCCATCTCGGCTCACTGCAACCTCCACCTCCCAGGTTCAAGGGATTCTCCTGCCTTAGCCTCCCGAGTAGCTGGGACTACAGGCATGCACCACCACACCCAGCTAATTTTTGTATTTTGACTAGAGATGGGGTTTCACCATGTTGGCCAGGCTGTTCTCAAACCCCTGGCTTCAAGAAACCTGCCTACCTCAGCCTCCCAAAGTACTGGGATTACAGGCGTGAGCCACTACACCCAGCCTGTAAGCATCTTTTAAAACTATGAGTGGTATGTCATATTTTGTTAAATGTATACTGTTTTATATGGCGTAAGCATTAAAACTTAATACACAGACTCCCCTTGCCCCCTACCACCTGTATATGATGTTATGTGGGAAACTAGAGAAATGCCTGTGTCTGTTCTCTTATTTCTTGGTTTTCTCAGCTTAGAATCATACAATTTTAAACCTGGAAGGAACTCTAGAGATAATCTGTTCTGAGACCCTCATCTTGCGTGAGGTGGCGGAGGCTCAGGGCCATGCTGGGTGTGCGTGAGTGGAGCCGCTCTGTCATGTTTCTGCAGCATCCACAGGCAGGGCTGGCTGGTGAGGCTGCCGTCTCCAGTCCTCATTTGCTGCTCTGAAGCGTTGGCTATTGTCGCGTCATTTTGGTTTTTCTTTTGTGACATGTGCCTATTTAAAAACAAAAGCAGCCGGGCGCATTGGCTCACGCTTGTAATCCCAGCAGTTTGGCAGGCTGAGGCGGGCAGATAACAAGGTCAGGAGTTCAAGACCAGCCCGGCCAACGTGGTGAAACCCTGTCTCTACTAAAAATGCAAAAATTAGCTGGGTGTGGTGGTGGACACCTGTAATCCCAGCTACTTGGGAGGCTGAGGCAGGAGAATTATTTGAACCCGGGAGACAGAGGTTGCAGTGAGCTGAGATTGCGCCATTGCATTCCAGCCTGGGCGACAGGGCAAGACTCCGTCTCAAAAATAAATAAATTAATAAATAAATTAATTAATTAAAGTAAAAAGAGTAAAAACAAAAGCAGTGGTGAAAACCATATTGTTTTGCAACTGTGTTAGAAAGTAGAGAAGAGAAAGTCACTCAAATTCTAGCATGGAACACAACCTTTGTTAAGGTCTCCCATGTGTCTGGTTTGGTTCTCAGTCTGTTTTTCTATGCATGTTTTTTCATAGTGTGATTATAGCCTTTGTTAAATTTGTGGCCTTTTTCCCTCACCAAACTGATGAATTTTTTTCATGTTGTATATTTTTCATTACTTTCTTTGACTTGTTGAAAAAACACTTTGGATAATTATACCCCAGTTTCCCTATTTATTCCCCTAATAGTGAACATTAATATCATTTCCTGTGTTTTGTTATATGGATGTTATGCATATTTTATGTATATATGTCTGCAAATTTTTCTCCTTTTTAGCACTACAAATCTTTATTTTAAAATGATTAGACACATGCTACTATAGAAACTTGAAATTCTATATAAGTGCATAAAATAGAGAGTTAAAGTTCTTTCATTATCGTCTCCTAGTCTTGCATTCCTGATTGTTTTCCTAAGCTAGAGTCCTGTAAGCAGAATTACTGGATTCAGGAGAATGAATTTTTATTTTCCAGATTAATAAATTATTTAAAAATGCTTTTGTAGCCCTCAGCTTCTTTCCAATCTAACCTTTTGACTTGAAGTCTCCAAACCATCCCTGCCATCTTCCTGTCAGTGCTGTACATAGTGAGAGCTCATGCCTCCTGCCGTCTTCCTTCCTCCCCATCTAACCTGGCTCCGTCCCAGCCCTACTGCACTGCACTCTCAGAGATCCCCCGTGATCTTTTGCTCAACAAACCAATGGCCTTTTCTTGGCTCGTCCTCTCCAGCCTCTTGGCAGCATTTGGTCCTGTTGACTTTCCCCTTTTGAAATGGTGGGGGGCCTTGTGTTGAGCATCTTTGTGCCCTCAGAGTCTGACATCTTTCCCAGGACCCAGGAAACTTTGAGGCAAGTGTGTAAGAAAGGAAAACTCCCCTTCGGCGACCCCACACTCTGGGCTTCCATTACCTCCGTGAGCACCTTCTCTGGCCCTCGCTCTTGCCTTTCTCTGCTGTCGCTTGACCACTTAGCAGGGATACGCAGCAGCGCAGAGAAGACCTGCACCCATTGTTTTCTTTGCTGGAGAGAGAAGTGGATGTGCCTTCAACTGCGGCTGAGCCATTCAGACACCACTTTTACTTTGCTTTTTCAGCGAACATTTCTCGTTTCTTTAACTTGAGAAAAATTTGTGTTCACAAATCACCAATCTACAGAATCAGTCACCTGTCTTTCTCTCAAAGTTCAGCGCCTGTCTGCATTTTTATCTGTGATCTGCTAGACCTCCTGAAATGCTAGCAAGGTTTAGTATGTGTTTTCCTTGTGTTTTAGCAGAGAGGTTGTCTAGAAAGTTAGTTGATAGTAAGTGATCAGGAAACGTGTCTTTTGTTTCTTTGATTTATTGTGGTAACAGCTCTTAGAATTTTAGAATGTTTTGAAAATTATATGTTGATTCTTGAGGAGAAAGAACAGAAGGAAGGGGTATATGGAAACATTCCTGTTCTGTTTTGTGATGCTTAGACTGTTCTCATCTTCCTTCTCCCCAGTTGCCCTCTGGAAGCTGAGTGTTGCAATCAGATGACATCATGAGTTCAAAAAAGTCACAGTATAAAACCTGAGGTACAGGACTAGCTGTCGTTTGCCATAAGTAGTGAAGGAGAGCCACCTAGTGAAAAGTGCATCTCAGGTAGAACCAGGAGCTCCTTGGAGGCCTTATGCCAGCTCTGCTAACCATTAAGCCATTAGCTCACCAGAAGCTTTTATCAGATGCCCAGGAGTATGATGTTTTGCAATAAACTCCCTCCTCATTGTTACTTGAGATTCATAAGGCTAAAGCACTCTAGTTGGCATAAGAAAACACACTTTTCTATTCACATGAGAGGACATTTTCCCTCTTTTGGTTTTAAAAAAACATCAAGCACCCTGTTTGTGTTGAGGTTTTTTTCATTACTCCTAAATATTTTCTTCCCTGATTTCTACCTTTTTAGCCTACAGTTCCTGCCTTTACTGGAAGGAGCAGGACTGTGTATCCATATTTCTCCTCTGCCAAGTGTGGTTGGAAGGAGAACTGTATCATTTGTTGCAAAATATTAGCGCTCTTCTTTCCCTAAAAACACTCAGTTGTCCCATTTTTGTTTCATTCCTTTTGAGGCAAGTGTGCCCAAGTAGATACAAAACAAAACTGCCTATACCTCTCTAGCAACCAGCTGATCTCTGGCTGCTGCTTCAGCTGCCAGACGTGACCTGATTCAAATATGTTTTTATTTTTCTGAGCCCCATTCATCCAACCTGCTGTCAGAGTGAGAGGGTTTCCGGTTCTTTGGAGACAGAAAGCAAAATTTGGGGCTTCTAATTTATATATGGAAAAATTGGTGTCTGAATCTTTGGTTGGTTCAGTTTGCCTTTTGGCCCTTCAGTGGAATTTTATCATTGTTTTACATTTAAGAAGTATTGGAAAATATCATTTTAGACAGGCCAGGCACAATGGCTCATGTCGGTACTGCCAGCACTTTGGGGGGCCAAAGTGGGTGGATCACTTAGGGTCAGGAGTTTGAGACCAGCCTGGCCAACATGGTGAAACCCTGTCTCTACTAAAAATACAAAAATTAGCTGGGCGTGGGTGCACGTGCCTGTAAGTCCCAGCTACTTGGGAGGCTGAGGCAGGAGAATCGCTAGAACCCAGGAGGCGGAGGTTGCAGTGAGTCAAGGTCATGCCACTGCCCCTCAGCCTGGGCAACAGAGTGAGACTCCATCTCCAAAAAATAAACAAAGTCATTTAAGGTAACTTGAAATACCTTGCTTTTAGCCATGTTGTCCTCTGCCTTTTCCAGTAATTACAAATGTACCTTGTTATTGGCTGGGCACAGTGGCACACCTGTAATCCCAGCACCTTGGGAAGCCAAGGAAGGTGGATCACTTGAGGTCAGGAGTTCGAGACCAGCCTGGCCAACATGGCAAAACCCCTTCTCTACCAAGACTACAAAAATTAGTCAGGCATGGTGGCACACACCTGCAATCTCAGCTACTTGGGTGGCTGAGGTACAAGAATCACTTGAACCCAGGAGGTGGAGGTTGCAGTGAGCCAAGATCGTACCACTGCACTCCAGCTTGGTGACAGCGAGACTGTCTCAAAAAAAATTTGTTTTGTTTTTTTTTTTGTTTTTTGTTTTTGTTTTTGAGACGGAGTCTCGCTCTGTCACCCGGGCTGGAGTGCGGCCCGGATCTCAGCTCAGTGCAAGCTCCGCCTCCCGGGTTTATGCCATTCTCAGTGGCCGGATCTCAGCTCACTGCAAGCTCCGCCTCCCGGGTTTATGCCATTCTCCTGCCTCAGCCTCCCGAGTAGCTGGGACTACAGGCGCCAGCCACCTCGCCCGGCTAGCTTTTCGTATTTTTTAGTAGAGACGGGGTTTCACCGTGTTAGCCAGGATGGTCTCGAACTCCTGACCTCGTGATCCGCCCGTCTCGGCCTCCCAAAGTGCTGGGATTACAGGCTTGAGCCACCACGCCTGGCCAAAAAAAAAAAATTTGTTTTAAAAAGGACCTTTTTATCAACTGTATACCATGCCAAAATATGAATAGTGGCTTTAATGTGAATATGTATATATTTGCCCTGAATTTAAAAATATTTTCTATTCAGAAACTGAAACCCTCAAGGATGGTGTTTCCAACACTCTCTTAGTTTTATATGAATGTGTAAAAATTAAATACTGCCTATGGATTACTTTGAGGCTATTGAGATAACAGACACTTTGTAAGTAACATAGGTAGAAGGTTGTGTGAGATAAATGTTGCCCGTATATACTTACTAAGGATATGCTTTCCATCTTTCTCTTTTTTAAAAAAAACTTTTTCCCCTAACAGTTTTCCTTTAAACCTTGTTTTGTGTAGATTTTCTGCTGCTGCTTATTGTGACATTGGACTGTTCCCCATAAGGAATTCGATCATTACCCGTTAGGGACCTCTTTTTAAAAATACTTTTAAATTTATTTATTTTCTGCTGTGAGGTATACATGCTCTTCTGGTAAATAAGTCTGAGGTAAGATATTGATAAGTGACTAGAGGAGAGCATTACATTTATTATATCTTTAATGAAGGAGCTCCAGAATATCCTTAATAAATACTGGTGAACTCATGACTGCATTTATCCATCTCTGGTTCTCTGAGGAATAATGGGAAGGGCCATAGCTACAATAACTCTGCATAATCATCATTGACTCTGACTCTATTGATTGTGATTAACCAAGATGTATGGAAAACAGTTTTAAGTGTGTAGTGCATGTATCTCGTAAGGTCCATTAAGACGTTCATTATTTTTCAATTGATGCGTCTTAAGCCCCACTTGATGTTTGTTGTAGTGCATTTCCACAGAAGGACTCTGCACTGTGGGATTGAGTTCATTTTGTTAATTGCATAATACAACCCCGTCATGTTTCATAGAAAATAGTAAATACTCTTGCTTTTATTGATTGGTATTCTTTGGTATGACTGAAGAAAATATGGAGCAAGTGAATAGTTCTTTAAACCTTTACATATTAAGGGCATGAATGTTTCTTGAAATGTGGACACTGCCGTTTTAGGAGCCCCCCTGCCTGATTGCTCAGTAGGCTTTAAACCACTTCCATCTTCCGGGTTTAAGTGAACAGATTCATTCATTCTGTCAACACCCACTAAGCATGGATGAATACCACACACAGCCCCCTTGGTCATGGGGAGTTTATAGGCTGGTAAGGAATCCAGTTACTGGTGTTTACAGAGCACTGTGGGAAGTGTTAGGAGGAGCATGGTGCCATGACATGCTAGGGAGAGGCACCTCGTACAGGCTCAGCATCAGGCTAGCTTCTTCCTGGGAAATGACTTTCAACCTGAACCCGGAAGGATGACTAGGAGTTGGCCAGGTGGAGTTTTCTTTGGGGCAGAGATGCTGCACGCCTCACTCCCCAGCCAGTAGCGATCATGAATAACCCATGACTGCGTTTGTTTTCCTGGTAAGCTGGATGAAACACAGCTTCAGAATCCTCCTCAACACAGAGCTCTAGGCAGCCACTACCACATATTGGATTTGACACACAAATGAAACCATTTGCTATTCCTGGCCTGAAGCCTCATAACAGGGCCCCTCTTGGCTGCTCTGGGTGCCCGATCAGAATAGAACTGTGACTTGGTTTGGGAGTGGCTGTTTGTGTATGATCCTGTAGAGAGAGAAGTCTTACTAACGGTTCCACATGTTGTCCTACATGCCCTGAGAAGCAGGCCTGGGAGGCACAGGTTGCACCTGCTTAGCCCTCAGTCCTTCTCCCAGCATACTGAGCCTTTTTTGTTGGCTTCTTGCCTTCCAGTTGCAATTTAGTGGTCGAATTGATGGGTTAGGGTCAGGGGCTGTGTCCTGCAAACCTGAGTCACAATATTGAAAACAATAAATTCCTTATATTGCACTTAAATGGGGGTGGTTCTTAAAAGCAGTATTTGTTTAAAGACAGTGTCATCTGAGGAGGCAGAGTGGCTTGTTGGCTAAGCAGTGATTGAGAAAAACCTGGGGCACATTTTGATCCCAGCTGTGCCACTAAAGTGTTTCTTGTGACCCTGGGTAAGTCACTTAACCTTACTTCTCAGCATTCTTAAATCAAACCCACCCCCCAGCTTGCTAGGAAGGGCCTTAAATATTTTGTTTTTAGCAAAGAAGAGCGGAACAAAATAGAAACGCTGCTGGATACTTACGAAGAAAAAAGGTTGTTTTTAGCTGTACAGTATTTATTCCTTCTTATTCTTCTAGTCTGTTAGTCCAAATGAGTAATCTGCTTATTGGAAACTTACTAGTTAATGAAAGCTCTCTGGTGGTGAATCGTTTTAAATTGGCAGTCCCTCTGGCATGCAGAGCTTGAGAGAGGCTCTATTCCCATTCTTTCAACCAAAATCAGCTGTGGTCTCTGACCTATTTATTTAGAGGTAAACTCAACCTTGCCAAGTGTAGGAAGGAGTGGGAGAGCACACAGCTTCACTGGGCTGGGGCATATTCTCATTTGGAAAAGACTTCTTTCTTCTTCAGTTTTTCCTTAGTGTTCTTCCATCAGCTAGTATATTAGTTGCAGTTGTACTTTGCACAGACACTAATTAGAGAGTCATCAACATTGGGGTCCAAAGGCTTACTGACAATGTAACTGTCATAGTGGCATCTTAATTGGTTGAGTGTAATTGTCATTAGGCAGCGATAAAGACATCTGGAGCTCTGGAGAAAAATCAGCCTTTTTTCCTACCTCCATTCGTTATCTGTTCTTGCTTCTCCTGGCCAATGTTGTTAAGCACTTTTAGATCACATTTAGGGTTTGGTCCAGGTCCCTCTGCCCCAACCTGTGTTTTACCCTACCAAAGATGTCTGTTTCCTTAGCACAAGTTCATTAGCATGGAGGCTGCCTCCCATGCTATTGTGGCTTTCACTTAGGTTAGATTTGAGAGCCCGCTGCTGAGTCATAACGCAGTACCTGCTGCAGTAGGATGTTTAGCCTCAGTTCCTATCAATACAGGAGACGTAGAGCCTTTTATATTTTACCTCCTGAGTCATTTTGCAGCAAAACATTTTTGTTATTATCATACCTTTTGGTCATGGAGAATGAAGCTAATTTAAATAGATAATATGGAAAATTTCTAGCTTATCCCCTGTTTTATAGTTTTCAGTCAGTTTGGAAATAAGTGGAAGCAGTCTAATGCACATCAATGTGTGCATTCTGGGTGTTTCACTAATCATTACCACTGGAAAGTGGGCATTGGAAACAGAGGTACCCCTCAAGCCAGTCAGGTTGTTACCTGCGGACACCCCCTTTCAGTCACCATTTATTTATGATTAGCTCTGTGTAAGGCACTGTGATGGAGGCTATGGCACTGCAGTAGGGCCTTCTTGAAGACTTTACAGTCAAGTTGAGGAGACGATCAATGCATATGGACTGTAGTAGTAAAAGCAGTTTCTTCAGATAAAGGGCATAATAGTTGAGTCAGAAAGCTTCAGGCTTCATGGAGGAAGGGAGGGCCTGTAGCAGACCTTGAGGGTTTGGTAGGATTGGGCTGAGTTGGTGGTTCTCAATCTTGGCTGTATATTGAAAACATTGATGCCTGGTTCTATCCCTGGACAGTCAGATTTATTTGGTCTGGGAGGCTGGAGTGCAGTGGCGCGATCTCGGCTTACTGCAACCTCCATCTCCCAGTTCAAGCGATTCTTCTGCCTCAGCCTCCCGAGTAGCTGGGATTACAGGCATGCACCACCACACCCGGCTAATTTTTGCATTTTTCGTAGAGACGAGGTTTCACCATGTTGGCCAGGCTGGTCTTGAACTCTTGACCTCAGGTGATCTGCCCACACCCCCCTGCCCAGCCTCTCAAAGTGCTGGGATTACAGGCATGAGCCACCATGCCCGGCCTGTATCTGGACTTTTTAAAGCATTCCAGGCAATTTTAATATGCAGCCCAGGCTGGACCCCACTGGGCTGGGAGATGAGGAGGTGAAGAACTGCAGGAAGGTGGGGCAGGGAATCAGTTCAGAGGCAAGAACATTTGGGAGCCTCTCTGGAGGCTGGCTCGTGTGAAGGGAGAGTAGAAGATGAGGCTGGGGAGAGGGGTGGAAGCTGGTTTGTGGAGTTTTTTCAGTAGGTCTCATAATTAAAATTTAATTCAATAAGGTGTTAAGATGTAAGACCTTATAGAGGGTTCTCTGGGTATATGGCAAGCACTGTTCTAGTCTGACTGTTGTAGTCATTGCATGCACAGCTGTGAACAGAACCTGGGCCCTGAGCTCAGAAGCTTCAAGCTGGTAGGGAGATGAACAGTGAGATGATCACAGACACCCACAACTGCCATGAGGGAGGCATCCAGGCTGCCATCAAGGTAGATCGTAGTGCAGTGTAGTGTGGCACGTGAGGGAGAAAGGAAGTGGTTCCAGAAGAAAGATTCGTGCAGTCAGGTGTTTTGAAGGGCTTGGCTTGTGGGGAAAGATTGAATGAAAGAAGCTCGGAATCAGGGAGCTTGTAGTCGGGTGTGAATGTGAGGTGTTGGGGGATTTGGACCAGGGTGGCCTCTCTGGGAATGAGCAGAACAAGCTTGGCACCTGAGTATACATAGTGGTGTGGGTGGTGGGCCCCAGCGATGTTGAAGGGGCCCCTCTCCTTCCGTACCGGTGACCTGGGACTGATGATCCCGTTGATAAAAATAAGGAATTCAGACACCGGCTAGTTTGGCCATGAGCTGAAGCATTTGATTTTAGACGTGTGGAGTCCCAGTGTGAGTGGACCAACCTTCTCTGTGGGAGAAATGCTTGCCCAGGAGCCCCTCAGATATGAATAGAGTGCTGTTATCTGTGGGGTTCCTGCCCTCCCTCTCTTCTCTTTCCCTGAGTAAGGAGCGGGCTCAACAGTTTCTATTTCACAGCTCACTATTGTCTGGTTCAGCAGCTAAAGCACCTTTTTTTCTAAGCTTTGTTGTTTTGCTGTCATTTTGGCTCAGTACTCTTTGTGTTCAGGGAGCTGGGAGGCTGGAGCTGAGGCCACCTACACCGTCTTTCCTCTCCACCCTTGCCTCCCCACTGTGTCCCCTGTGGGGGTGCCACCGAAAACAGTGTGCAGACTGCTGGTGTGGTGTGACACATGGTTAGCAGGAAGCAGAAGGACAGAGACTGGTAGGAAGGAAATACAGTTTCCTAGTTTATGTACTTCTTTTTCTCAACGTGCCTTACTTTTCTGATCTGAATTCCCTTTATCTTTCTTTCACTTACCATCTCTATTTCCGAAAGGCATTGCCATCCTTCTTATCTTTCCTGAATTGACTGGTTCCTGTTACATAGACTGTAACCGTAAGAATCTAGTCCCACAGTCTAGACATTCAAACATGTCTCATCTGTTGTGTCTCTGTAGCTAAGCAAGTAGCCTTACTCCAGCGAATGGCCTGAGTTGTTCTCAGGGTATCACACTAAGCCCGGTATTTTGTGGTCCAGGGTATGCGTTCTGGTGTAGGGTTCCTCATTCAGAAGGGTGAGCTGACTGCTGCCTGGAGAGCCTGGGGGCCAGTGGTCATGCTTTGGCTGGGGTGATCTCAGTATCTGCCCTTACTTGCACGTCGCTGGGCTTAAGGACATTCATCTTGTGTTTCTGTTTACTGGAGGATCAGTGGTCAACCCAGAGGCACAGCAGGCCAGGTTCAGAAAGCATGTCTCTCCCATTTGGCTCTTTATCCCACATGTGCACTCTCTGGGTGCCACGCTGCAGGTAGAGAGCCAAGTTCTCCAACCAAGGAATTGGGGTGACAGAATGACCTTTGGACTGTGCAATGTATGTATTTACTGTAGATTAAGAATTTGGGTGCAGTACTACTAGTAAACAAAGCACTCCTGAATCACAGTACTTCTCCATAAGAAATTCCACCCGAGGCCAGTTGTGGTGGCTCACACCTGTAATCCCAGCACTTTTGGAGGCCAAGGTGGGTGGATCACATGAGGCCAAGAGTTCTAGACCAGCTGGGAGCAAAGCCCTATGTCTACTAAAGACTGAAAAAACAAACTGGCCGGACATGGTGGTGCATGCCTGTAATCCCAGCTACTCGGGAGGCTGAAGCAGAAGAATTGCTTGAACCTAAAAGACAGAGGTCTTGCAGTGAGCCGAAATTGTGCCACTGCACTCTAGCCTGGGTGACAGACTGAGACCCTGTCTCAAAAAAACAAACAAAAGAAAACAAAAACCAAGAAATTCCAGGTTGATCTTCTATAGCTACTTCACTAATGTGTCACATCATAGATTTCAGTGACTCAGTGAATCTCAGAGGTTATGGCATCAACTCGTCAAAGAAGCCCTGCAGGAACTATGGCTAGGGCCTCAGGAAGACTGTGAGACCCCTTAAATCATTGGCCTATCATTGTGATTGTGTGGTTCTATCATGAGGCCCTTAAAGGCATTTCTCACCCCTTTTCTCCCATAACACTCAGTTGCTTTGCAAGTGGAATAAAACCCTCCACAGCAGACGTAAGCAACATAGCTTAAATACCTTGGTGACGGGCAGCACCCCACTTTATTATCTGGCCATTCTATCATCCTGGGGGCCTCGTGTCTTAGTAGGTTCAGCCTGGCCCTGGCTTTGATGGAAGGAGTCATTTGTTGGAGTGGCACTAGTCATAGGAGAGAGTGAGTACTTCTGTTTTCTAAGTGGGCAAAACCAGGGAGTGTCGTGCATTCAGCAAGAGCTTTTCATGAGCAGGCAGCATTGTCTGGCTGCTAAAGGCAAGATTTAATTGTTTCAGCAAATCAATTAGTCTTTAGGGACTTTAATCAGTCAAATCTGATGCATGGATGAGGTATTAGAAAGCCTGTGCCTGTAAGACCATTAGTTCTGAGTATCCCTGCAGCATCTCTCTCTGTCTTTCGTATGAGCGAGTGTGTGTGTTTATGGGTAAATAGTGTGGCTTATACAAATTTCTGCGAGTGATCCCTGCAGTGGGAGAGCTTGTAGGAGCAGATTGTTGTAATAGTGTAAAAGGAAAACCAAGGAGATCTTGCTACCCATGTCTTATTATTGTTTTCTCATTTGAGATTGTCACCATTGTGCTGTGAGAATGTGAAGCGTGTTCACAGCCTTCTGTCATCTAGTTGACATTTTCTCCTGTTGGAGTCACTCATCTAAACAGTGCCACAGGAGTGGCTCCACACCACCCGATTCTTACTTGTCTGTTGTTGTAAGGCTCTATGCATTTTCCCCACCATAGCCCTGCTCTTCAATCCCTTTTTGGAACCAAGTGTGTCATTCTCTTCCAGATATACATCAGGGGACGTGAGAGTGTGGGACACCCGCACCTGGGACTACGTAGCCCCCTTCCTGGAATCAGAGGACGAGGAGGACGAGCCTGGAATGCAGCCAAATGTCTCCTTTGTGAGGATAAACAGCTCGCTGGCAGTAGCAGCTTATGAGGATGGTAAGTAACCACAACCCTCCTCCCTATTAAGGAAAAAAAAAGCTTTACAAAAATTAAGCAGCTGTGGCCGGCTCCCCCCTGTAATCCCTCCATACGTACACGTGGGCACACACACATGTTCACACACACACACTCACTCTTGCCTTTATGTGAAGAAGTTGGCCAATAACCGTCAATGCATTAGTAGGCATTGGAACACAGCACCCATTAAAACTGGTGTTTAATTCCTACTGGAACTGTCAGGCTGGGTGCTAGTGCCAGACACAGGGCTGGCCAAAGCATCTTAAGCAAATAACTTGTTTGATGTGAAATATTAAATATACTTGGCCTACTTTTCCTTTAGCCTCTGCTCAGCCCAAAGGGAATAGCAAAAAGGGGATAGACATAGATCATCTGTTGACAAATATGGATACAGAAAAATAAAAGTCAGTGCCTACCTTTTCCTGGCACTTAATATGCCATACAAGATAATTGATAATAATGTGTTTTCTCTTTGACATTGGTAGAATTCTTTTTGAACATGAACAACTGTGGATTTTTGGAACTAGGTGGGAATAGTCTAAAGTTAGCTTTACCTATGTAAAGAAACTCTTGACAGTGTATAGCTGTCATGGTCATTTCAATGGCCATGATATCCAGTATGCCTACCTCTCATGCTCCTATCCTCCGTTATGTTGTGAAGTGTTGAATCTCCACAAGCTTCATGACCCCACTTGTCCAAAAGTTGGGACCACAACATATTTCAGAATGTTAAGTGTTCATGTCATGGCACCACTGCAAATCTTCAGAGGCATTGTGACATTAGCAGTTGGCTCAGAGGGACAAAACTAAAATAGCTAATGGGGAATTTTATACCCATGTGCTGTTTAAAAATAAAAATTAGGGCTGAGATCTTACATATATATATACCTATATATATTTGAGACAGGGTCTCACTATTTTGCCCTGGCTAGAGTGCAGTGGCACTATCTCAGCTCACTGCATCCTTGACCTCCCGGGATCCAGCGATCCTCCCACCTCAGCCTCCTGAGTAGTTGGGACTACAGGCACATGCCACCATGCCCAGCTATTTTTTTTTTTGTTTGTTTTTTTTTTTAGAGATGGAGTTTCACCAAGTTGCCCAGACTGGTCTTGAACTCCTGAGCTCAAGCTATCCACCTGCTTCAGCCTCCCAAAGTGCTAGCATTATAGGCATAAGCCACTGTGCCTGGCCTTGAAAATATTTTTATATTTTATATAATTACTTTAGCAATGTGATGTTGGTTTGATGTTAGTAGATACTATTGATGGATTTCCTTTTCAGCCTGTAGAAATTCAGCTAAGCTATTTCTGTGGTGTAATTAATATTTCATATGTTTATTGAGACCCTGGATAATAGATACCTTAAGAGCAGCTTAAACATGTTTGCTACTTTCCGAATTATCAATGAGTTTTTTTTTCCAAAATACCTATGCAAAGATTGCAATACTTTTAAGTTAGAATCATACAGTTTTAGGGTCATCTAATAGCCATCTCCTACCATTCACACACACGAACGTGCACACACATACTGTTCTACAGATGGGGAAACGGAGGTGCAAAAACCTACTTCAGCTAGGTAGGTGAAGTCAGCAGTGAATCCAGAACTGTGATTGTGTCTCCAGGGCCGTGCTGCGGTGGTCATGCTATTTATGGAATCCTGAACATAAAGACTCTTGTAGAAATGTGCGCCCAATTGATTTGCAGCCCATGTCTGACATCTCGTGAGCTTGAAAATACAGCTTGAGGTCATGTTCAGGGGTGCTGCTGCTGGTTTTATATTGTTAGAATTGTCTTCATTTCCCTCATTCCCTGTTGTGGCACAGAAATATTAGGAAACAATGCAGGCATGATAAAGAATCTACCTTTTTTTTTTTTTTTTTGAGACAGTGTTTTGCTCTGCCACCCAGGCTGGAGTGCAATGGCACCATCTTGGCTCACTGCAACCTCTGCCTCCTGGGTTCAAGCAATTCTCCTCTCAGCCTCCCGAGTAGCTGGGATTACAGATGCCCACCACAACAACCAACTAATTTTTGTATTTTTACTAAAGACAGGGTTTCACCATGTTGGCCAGGCTAGTAGTCTACTTTCTTTGGTAAATGCTTAGCAATTGATTGCCAAAATATATTTTATATTCTTTTTTTTTTAAGTCATAGTTAGAATTCAAACAGAGCAAAAATATATATAAAATTACAAAGAAAAAGTATGCAAAAAGAAGTCGAGGTATTCCTCCCTGTCCCATTTCCAGGCCCTCTCACATTTTACTTATGGAGGGGTCTTGCTGTATATACTTTTATGCACTTTTTTTTTTTTTAAATAACTTAATGGCACATCTTGGTGATCGTCTGTATTCACACTTACATGGTAAACTTTATTCTTTTTAATGCCTGTGTAGTACTGCATTATGTGGCTGTACCATCATTTATTTATTAGGACCCTCATTGATGCACATTTGAATTGTTCATTTTTGTTATTCAAAACAGTGCTGCAAGCAATATGCTTGAACGAGTGCCAAGATGGACTTGTCCAAGGGTGGCCATGGGTTGAGGTACAGTGATTGCTAGGTCGGAGGCTATGGCTGCTTTAGGCTTTGATAACTATTGCCAAGTTGCCCACCAAAAAGGTTTCACCAGTTTTTAGACTCACCAAAAGTATGTGAGAGTGACTGACAGGTGAAAATGGCATTTTATTGTTTTTGTTTGCCTTTCTTTAATCACATGTGGACATCTTTTCTTTGTGTGTTGTTAGCTGTTTCTATTTCTTCCTCTGCAAATAGTTTGTTCCTGTCTTTCTTCATTTTGCCTTTGGGTTGTCATCTTTTCTGACTGAAAAGAAAGTTTGGGAAATAATCCTTTGCGATATGTATTTCTGACATTTTTTCAGTATGTCATTTATTCTTTTTTGTTTGTTTTGAGACAGTCTGGCTTTGTTATCCAGACTGGAGTGCAGTGGTGCGATCTCGACTCACTGCAACCTCCGTCTCCTGGGTTCAGGCGTTCTCCGGCTCTCAGCCTCCCGAGTAGCTGGGATTACAGGCGCCTGTCACCATGCCCAGCTAATTTTTATATTTTTAGTAGAGACGGGCTTTCACCGTGTTGGTTAGGCTGGTCTTGAACTCCTGACATCAAGTGATCTGCCTGCCTTGGCCCCCACAAAGTGTTGGAATTACAGGCGTGAGCCACTGCGCCTGGCCTGTCATTTATTCTTTAATGGACTTGTTTTCTAGAAGGTACTTGGTGTGTGTGAACAATTTTAATTTTGTAATCTATAAGTGAGTGGGTTTTATTTTGTAATATAATGTTCTTGATTACTACATTTTTAGGGTTCAAAGATCAAAATAATATAAAGTTATGTATAGAGAAATCTTGCTGCCACCCACTTTTGTCTGCTCCATTCTGAAGTAATCATATTTTTTACTTTCTTATATATCCTTGTATTTTAGTATTACAAGTACAAGCAAATATGAGTGTGTATATTCTTATTGCCCCCTTTTCAAAAAACAGAAGACAGCATACTATTTACATGATTCCACACCTTGACTTTTTTCTCTAAATAGCATATCTTAAAAGGCAGTCCATGTCTGTGTAGAGAGAGTACCCCATTTGCACACCTGAATGGTAATTCCATTGTCTATAAGCACTTTGGTTTATTGGAGGACAGTTGTGTTGTGTTTGCCGTTACAGTGTTGTGGTGAAAAACCTTGTAAAGATGACCTTTCACGCAAGCGCAAGGAGGATTGTTTTCTGGGTTACAGGGTAAATGCAAATGAGGTTTTACTATTTTATGCTGTCACCAGCAAGCCATGAGAGTGTGCCCGTTTCCTCACAGTTTTGCCAACAAAGTATGTTTCCAACTTTTGGGTATTCATCAGTTTGAGAAGAAATGGTCATCAAGTATAGTTTTAACTTACATTTCTCTTAGTGTGAGAAAGGTTAAATTTAAGAAAAAAATGTGTACCTGCTACTTGTAGTTCTTTCTTTTTCTTCTGTTACTGTTATGGCTTATTTTTTATACTTTTATCTTGACAACTTCGTCTTGGATTAGTATGCAGTATGGTTCCAAGTACATCTTTTTTCCAGCATCTCTTCTCAGAGAGCCCATTTCTGCCTAACTGGTTTGAGGCACTGCCTTTATAAGCTTTTAGCTATGAAATTCACTTTGTATCTGGGTCTGTTTCTGAACTTTGTGCTCTGTTTCAGTTGGTCTGTCTGGCAGCTTACATTTACATCAAGCTTGTCAGTCTCGTGCTTTGGGGTTTCACGTCATGGTTGGGAAGATGATTACTCAATGCCTGGGTAAAATCTCTAGTGCTTCCAAGGCTGCAGTGTTTCCATTGAAATCTTTGATTCGGTTCAAGTTCATTTTAGTGTTAAGGGCTCCTGCTTTTTTGGAGCCCTTGTGTTTCCCTGCTTCTCTCTCATGCTGAGCTTGTTTTATTGGTCTGATTCGGGTTGTTACTGTTTCTGTGATAAACAGCAAGTTCTATTCTTTTCTGCGGACCTCAGGTGGCATCATCTTTGGTCCCCCTTCAGTTTAATAGATCGACACTGTGGTATTTACACCAATATATTCATGAATAGCTACTTCTGGGCAAAGACAGATTCAAATAATCAAACCCTATTTTTATATTGCTTCTTTCCAGGAGCAGCTAACTGGCACTTCTTAGGCAGGAACATGACAAAAAAGGAAATTTACCTTGTGGGGTTTGCTGTCTAAAATTTGTGACACGGAAAAGAAGAATAAGATAATAAAATGAGTTAATGAACTTCAGTTCTCTGATTGTGCCAAAGTGAGGCTCTGTAGCCATTGAAACGCCCTTGCTGGTCTACACGCACATTCTCAGTGGAGGGAATCGTATCCAGAGCGGGAGATGGAACCTGCTTTGGGGAAAGGGAGTCATCCCTGCATCCCTTTTAGCCTCTTTGCCCCGTAGGAACACTGTACATGCACCTGGGGTGTAGAGATTTGGCAAGGTGATCCACAGTTGTGATTTTTTGAATTCCAACCCACTGGCCTCATATTTCTTCTGCCTTGTTTCCGATTGTCAGCACTGGCCATCCTCCAGTTTGATTTTACCACTAATTGTGTTGCACGTTACCATACCGAAATGAATCAAATCAAAATGCTTTTCCTGGAGCATTAGATAAAGCAGGCGAAGGTTCTGAGTAATGAGCAGATGCTGCTAATGCAGGGACGGCGGAGACCTTGCCAGGACTCCATCTGCTCTGTGCTTGCCTGCCTTTGGCCTCATGCCACAGCATTAGGGAATGGCAGTGTGCTCGAAACCCACTCCCTGGTCACAGAGTTTGTCTTGAAAGCTCACTCTTTGGTGAGAAATGAGATTACACACTTCTTAGGTGCAAAGAAGTTTTTATTTGTCCCCCTCAGTGGAGAGAGGAGAGACGCTATCTGGTGCATGTTAGCATGAGGAAGCCTGGGTGGGACAGCCAGCAGTCCTCTTTATACAGTGCCGTCAAGCACAGCAAAGTGGCTCATCCACCTCCGCAGCGTTCCCAGTGCAATTGTCTGAACACACACATGCTCCATTGTCCGGCACTGTGGCTGTCCGGGACTGTGGCTGTCTGGGGCCAAGGTGACTATGATTTCTCATTTACTGACATATCAACAATGGACGGGGGTGGGTCTCTCCAAGCTGCTTTTTAGCGGTGAGCAGTAGGACCATGTTTTACTTAGATGACTATGGAGACTAGGTGCTTCTGAAGTTTTATTAAGATTTTATTTTTAGTAAAAAAATAGTTCTTCAGTCGTTTTGCTTGTATCTTTTGTTTGTATGTTGATGATGACATTTGGATGTGATGGCATGGCCTTTGAATGCAGTATACAACTACCCCCCTGCCCCCAACATTGAAGTTTTAGAAGTGGATTCTTAACATGTTAAAGCATTGCTTGGGAGAAGGCTAAGGCAATTGACTGGATTGTGGAGAACTTGATTTTTTTCAAGGCCTTTCTTTTCCAGTCAGTCTTGTCCTAAAAGTTTCAATAATCAGTTCTTGCCTGGTACCTTTGCCTACTCACTCTTTAGGTCCAGTCTTCATATTCAGACACTTTGCAAACAAAACAGAATGAGACAACTTTCTAACAAAAAACAAAAAAAACACACCATGTATAGTCCTTGTAAAAGATAGGGTATGTTTATAAACGTAAACTTTTTTTTAACCCTAGGAATGCTCACATTTTAAAGATTGAGAAGGGAATTAAAACATTTAGGCTACGTGTGGTGGATCAGGCTTGTAATCCCAGTGGTGTGGGAGGATCTCTTGAGCCCAGGAGTTGAGACCAGCCTGGGCAACATAGTGAGCCTCTGTCTCTACAAGAAATGAACTAGCTGGGCATGGTGGGGTGCACCTGTGGTCCCAGCTACTTGGCGGGCTGAGTTGGGAGGATCACTTGACCCCTGGAAGTTGAGGCTGCAGTGAGCCGTGATTGCTCTGCTGCATTTCAGCCTGGGCAACAGAGCAAGACCCAGTCAAAAAACAAACAAACAAACAAACAAAAACAAAGGCAGAAATCTGGACTGAGGGGTTTCGGTGTTTAAGGAATCCTTCTTAGGGCATTGAACTTTAAGTTGGCCTCCACCTGGCACATCTAGGATGTTAGGGTTTGTTTCACAGACAGGCCATAGAGACTGTATTTTAGGGGCTGGAGGAGGTTGTTGAATACAAATGCTCTTTGAAAGCTTTTTCTATTCCTCAGTGACAGGAGCTTGAAATGATACATGCTCTGGGTAGAGTCTGTGTTCTGTCTGAATAATGGGGCAGTGGGCCTCACATGAGAGTCCACAGATTGGATTTTGGGTGAGAGCTGTGAGATCTGTAGAAATTTTTTTTAAATCTGTGTTTTTGTTTTTATAGCAATCTTAAAAAATAAAAATAAACTAGATCTTTTGACCCCATGACTGAACTGTGCTGTGGGATCACAGTATTGGAATTTACACTTTGTGTTTGAGGCTGTTGGTACCAAGTGACCACCTGCATGCCCGTATTGACCTTGTCATGAATTGTTTTTCACACCAAGGGGTGTCCACAGTGAATTTTTAGGGATCTCCAAGCCCTCAAAGTTAAGAAACACTGGAAAGGCACCGTAGTATGCTAGTAGGCACAGACTAATGGATGACCAATTTCTGGGATATCTATGCATTTTTGAAGTTACTAGTGAAAGTAATTTGAAGTATTTTTCTCCTGTAGAAAAATGAGGCACATTAAATTGTTAAGATTTGGTGTTACTCTTTCGGTTTCTTGGAGGTGGCTTTAGTGAAAACTGATTTTTAATAATAGACACTCAGATGCATAAATTCACAGTAGCTGCTCTATTTTATTACAGTTGAGTTACAAACTGAAAGAAGCAATAGTAGCACAAGGTAGCTTTGGGGAGCTAGTTTAGACTTGAGAAGTAAATTGCCCAAGTTCTTAAGTGTCCCTAATGACAACTGAGCATGAATTAATTTGCTTTCTCGAGGAAGATAAATAGAATTTTAAGTGAGAGAATGTAACTTCCCTTTCACTGTATGCAGTTTTGGTTGTGGCGTTTATTTCATTCTGAACCCCAGGGCTTGATCAAACTAGAAGTGAGTATATTTGTGGAATGAATATATTTTTGTTTGAAAAGCAAAATGCATCTGCTTGCTTGCCTTTTCATTCAAAAAGCCATTAAACGGGCTCCAGTGGAGTAGAAAGGTGGTCTGGGGGCCAGGGAGAGTGTGAGAGGGAAGCTGAGTGAGGCAGTGGGCTGGGAGCTTGGCAGCATACAGGGAGACTGAGCAGGTAAGTATGTTAAGGCTCATGGGAGCCAGTTCTCTCATGCTTGGAGAAGGAAGGCTCAAGTATGGAAAGGGGATGGCCAGAATGAATCCTGTGGGGCTGGATTGGAATAGGAGGCATCAGTGTGGAATTTATGGTATTAAATATAGATAGAGAAGTAAACAGAGATGTACATGTATGTTGTACATATATACATTTATGTGTGTCCTGGCTTTGTTTGCTGAGAAGGTGTAAGAGCAGTAACAGTCCAGTAGCTGTGAGGACAACTCGTGTCCAGCTCTTGAAAATATAACTTTCTACTAAAAGGAACCAGGGATGCTTGGAGAAATGGTGGACTCCAGGGATGGGGCAGTAAAATCACACAGTAAGCCTGGACCATCTGATTGCACTGAAGTGAAGAAGTGCTTGAAGAATGATGATGACATGTCACAAGGACACATAAGTGAGCTTGAAGATGTTCCCACTGGCCAAATCTGGGACAACTGGAGTATCAAAATCAAAGTTGATAACAACAGGTTACAACCCATTGAATAAAATAGGAATATACGAGTATACCATGATAAAAATAAACAGATCAATAAATAAAAAGAGAGGAGAGGCCGGGCGCGGTGGCTCAAGCCTGTAATCCCAGCACTTTGGGAGGCCGAGACGGGTGGATCACGAGGTCAGGAGATCGAGACCATCCTGGCTAACACAGTGAAACTCCGTCTCTACTAAAAATACAAAAAATTAGCTGGGCGAGGTGGCTGGCGCCTGTGGTCCCAGCTACTCGGGAGGCTGAGGCAGGAGAATGGCATGAACCCGGGAGGTGGAGGTTGCAGTGAGCTGAGATCCAGCCACTGCACTCCAGCCTGGGCGACAGAGCAAGACTCCGTCTCAAAAAAAAAAAAAAGGAGAGAAAAATTTCCTTACAGTAGAATGTCAACTAATAAATGCAGAAAGCGTGATGGGATTAGAAAATTACAAATTGGCAACCATCACGGTAATAACTGATTCAGACAAAAAAAGAAAAATCAATTGAGGGTAAAACCAGAGTGTAAGAATGGGATGAGGGATGGGGTCTTACATGGTCTCAAAAAATATCCCCACAAAACACTTACTAATTAAAAGGGAGAAAAAGGTAACTCTGCAGTCAAGAAATCTAACAGGTACCATCTTAATAAAGTGGTCAAATTTAACATCATCAGTAACGGTAGAATTGATATCCTGTGCCACGTGACAGAATGCAGTGAGAAAAACACAGAATCACTTCTGTGGTATTATTCCAGCCAAAAGTGTACAGTCCCATCTAATCAAGAGAAAATACCGCACAAGCCCAAATTGAGGGACATTCCACAAAATGACTAGCCTGTCCTCTTTAGCACTGTCAAGATTATGAAACTCAGGGAATATCTTAAGAACTATTCCAGGTAGAAAGAGAAGAGACATGACAACTGAGTGCAGTGTGTCATCCTGGCTTGGGTCATTTTTCTACAAAGAATGTTACTGGGACAGTTGGCAATGGGATCTGACAGTGAGTATATAGAAGTTCTTGCAGCTTTTCTGTAATTTTGAAAGTTTCAAAATAAAAAGATAAAAAATAACATGTTCTTGAGAAAGATGAAGTAACAGGAACTGGATTTATCTTTCTGCCTTAACTAGAAAACTGGACAAAATATATTAAACCATGGTTTCTAGGCATTGGAAGATAAGTAGCCACACCTGTGATCTCTTGGAGGAGAACAAACATGGTGGGCCCACAGTTACACCAGCTCACCAGCTGGAAACAACTCCAGACAGGGAGTGGGGACCTAAACAGAGTCTGCTGGCCTCCCTGACTTGAGGAGGCCCCAGTGAGGGCTCAGGGAAGCCAAGGTGGATAGAAGTTGTGGGCCAGAGTGTTGGAGAAGAGGGAGCTCCCAGAGGGAAAACCCCAGAGATTGGCTGAGGATTCCCTCGAGTCTTTGACTGAGTCCTACTCTGCACATGTGTAAGAGGAAATACCTGAACCAGGGAAAGAACTACCTGAAAGGAGAAGGCACAACAATTCTTGGAGCTTACATGAGGCTAAGAATAGTTTGTACTTCCCCAAGAGTAGAAAGACCTCATAATTCACAGGTTGTTGAGTGGAATCCTCAGAAGGGTGCCATGTTTTAGTAATGGGGCTAAGTCAGCCCTAGACTAAAAGCCGCTCAGGATCCCCTAACAAAAAAGTTGGAAAGCAAGCCTCAAAAGGATCCAGCCAATTCTGAGCGTCTTAATTTTGCATCAGAGAAAACTTCCATACTATTTTGTAGAATACAACAAAAGCTAGCAACCAGCAATGTAAAATTCACTATGTCTGTCATCCAATAAAAATGAAGCATGGCTGAGGCAGAAGGATCACTTGAGCCTGGGAGGTCGAGGCTCTAGTGAGCCATGACCATGCCATTGCACTCCAGCTTGGGTGACAGAGTGACACCTGCCTCCAAAAAAAAGAATAGATTGTGCTACCCTGGTAACATTAAGCACAGCTAGTGCCCAGATTTTGGTTTCTAAATGTTCTTCAATAAAAAGAACAAGGGCTAGGGCAGATAAATACAAGATGAATCTGGAACATTTTATGGGATCCAAAAGTAAGGATGTTTATAATAAATAAAAAGATGAGAATAGGGCATCTATAGGACAGTAGAACTAAATTGGAGCTCCTGAGGGCTAAAGGAAGGACAACTTGAACAACAAAACATGATGATAGTAATGGATTATAACCTGTGGATAAATACCCATGAGTCCATATATTGGTATCAATAAATAATTGAATAAATAAAGGAGAAGAGACAGCTCTTCCTTACAATAGTATTTCAATTGCTATATGGGAAGGGATGATGAAAATAGCCGCCATTTGGCAAGCACCATAATCATAATTGTTGTAGGCAAGAATCACCAGTGGATGTTAAAATCAATGTGATGAATGTCTCTGTCCGTTTGGGCTGTTATAACAAAACACTATAAACTGGGTGACTTATAAACAACAGAAGTATATTTCTGACAGTTCTGGAGGCTGGGAAGTCCAAGGTCAGGTCACTGGCAGATTCTGTGTCTGGCGAGAGCCCTTCCTACCAGGCGGTGCCTTCTCTCACATGGTGGAAGGGGCAAAGGAGCTCTCAGGATCTGTCCTCGTGACCTTATCACATCCCAAAGGCCTCATTTCCTGGTACCATCACTTAGAGGGTTAGGATTTTAACACTGAAATGGTGGTGGGGGGACACAGCATTCAGATGACGGCATGAGTAACAGGACATTTCCATGGTGTGAAATCATCACTCCATAAGAGAAAAATGGTAACTTTACAGTAGAGAAAACTGGCGGATACCACCTTAACCAAGTGATGATAGTTAACATGACCAGTAATGAAACTTTGATATTATGTACTTCCTGATACATAATACACTGGAAAGGCACAACACTCCTTCTGATTTTAAACATGAGGAAGCAGCAGACAATTGAGAGGCCTACAAAATAAATGAGAAGTACTTTTCAAAAGTGTCAGGGTCCTGAAGGACAAAGAATGACTGAGTAATTATTGCCCCAGATTGGAGTCGATGAAGGAGACATGGCAGCTAAATGCTATGTGGAATTCTGGATTGGATCCTGGACCAGAAAAAATATGCTGGTAAGGGGACAGGTGAAATGAAATAAAATCTGTAGATTAAATATGTTGCATCAGTGTTAATTTCCTGGCTTCCATCATTCTGCTATGGTTATGTAATAGGTTAACATTTGGGAAAGCTGGATGAAGCTATACTGGAACTCTTTGCATAATTTTTATAACATTTTTATAAGTCTGAAATTATTTCAAAATCAAAAAAGACATCAAATTACAGTATTAAATAAGATTGGATTTTTCCCATAGCAATTTAATGCCATTTAAAAACAATGTTACATGATTCCTTAGAAAAGAATGTGCTTGCCCCTTTTCTGCTGTCTGACTGACTTGGAGGCCTGAGATTAGATGGTACCCGTGTGTTGTTTTGGTGGTGGTTATATAATCAGGGATCCTCAGCATTTCTCTTTTCTATATCTTGCTGTTTGTCTTCGAGCTATTCCCTGCAACCTCCCCTTTTCTTAAAAAAAAAAAAAAAAAAAGGTGATGGTGAGGATTTTGTATTTTGTTTTTTTTTTTCAAAAGGTATTTTTTTTTTTTTTTTTCCCAAAACAGAGTCTCACTCTGTTGCCCAGCCTGGAGTGTAGTGGTACGATCTCAGCTCGCTGCAACCTCCGCCTCCCAGGTTCAATCTATTCTCCTGCCTCAACCTCCTGAGTAGCTGGAATTACAGGCATGCACCAACCACCAAACTGGCTAATTTATTTATTTATTTTTTTGGTATTTTTATTAGAGATGGCATTTCACCATGTTGGCCAGGCTGGTCTCAGACTCCTAGCCTCAAGTGATCTGCCCCCACCCAGCCTCCCAAAGAATACTTTTTAAAGAATAGTGTAGCCATTTTATTTGAAAATGTCAACATTTACAAACATGCCAGAAGTTATGTTTTTGCCACTACTTACAACTTATGACAAAAAAATTTTATCGGTTTCATATATAAAATGGGAAAAGAAGGCCTTGTTTTTCAAAATCATTTCAGGAGGTAATCAAAAAATCTGGAGAGCACTGGTCTGGAAGGCAGGTGGCCATGTGAGTCTCTGTCTCAATCGGGCCGTTGTGATCCACGTGATCCACTCTGTGGGCACGGGGGAGGGAGACCCAAGAGCTCCATCCCAGACATCAGGGGCCTTGTGGCAAAACCCTCTATTTGTTGGGGAGATTTGCATTGGCATCGGGAGGCCCAAGTGAGATGTTAGACTGTCTGTGGTTTCTGTCTTCTCATTCTTGTTTGGCGTTAAGTAACTCAGAAACGACTGTAGTTTCGCCATAATCTAAATCTTTATATAAACTTTTTTCCCTGCTTTTTATTTGAGCCATTTATTACTTTCCTTGAAAGGAAATTAATTGATAGTATAATTTAAATATTTTTTTTGAGGATTTGGAATGAGATTTCTAAAGGCTGCAAAATATCATCACTGGAATTTTCACCGTAGATCTGAGAAGACACTTAGTCTGCAGTGTGACTGTTGAAAACATTTGTAAAACACAGATTAAGGTATTTTTACTTTTGTTAGTGATAGCCTTTCAAATGGTTATTCTTAAAAAACTCTTTTATTGTGAAAAATTCAAAATATACAAAAGTGGAACAAATAGCATGATGCACCCCCATGTACCCATCACTCAGCTTCAACAGTGATCAATTTTTTTTTAAATCTACTACCACCCAGTCCTCTGATTCCCCACTCCCCTCCCTAGAGGCATCTACTACTACCAGTGTCTGCTGATCTCTTCCAGATAGAGTCTATATTATGTTATATCGGTTATAGAGAAAATTGGCCTCAGTCTGAGTCTGCGCACACAGTGATGTCTCTTTCACATTACCTGCCCTCTGGAACTTTCCCTTGTAGAAGCTGGTCCTAATTCTTTGCCTTCTCCATCAATCTGTTTTTGCTTTGATGCTAACTGGAAATTCTTCTATCTAGTCACATTGCCATAGTCTTAACATACACTATTTGCCTCCTTTTCAGTCTGCTGTCCTGTGATTTTTCATTCTTTTTCAAGTGTTCTTTCTGCTTTGAATTTGAGAGCTACTAAGTATATTCAATCTTACTTCCTCTTCTCTTGACTCAGTTTCTACTTTGGTGATCTCGCTGCTTTGTTTATGCCCTAACCAGTCGCCTCCTCCACAAGCCTATTCAGATTCTTTTACTTGTCAATCTAAAATGCAGCTTCCAGAATGTTTTGTGTTTATTTTCTGCCTTAGGCAACAGAGCTGTAGAGCTGTGGTCAGCGGGAATGCAGGCTGGCATGCCACAGTAGCTGCAGTAACAAGAAACTTCAGCTTTTTCCCTTGTCATGACCCTCGTGGTTTAGCTGTTCTTTGTGACCCTTGTCTACACTGATATTAATCTCCCACCAGCACCTCTTCCATGAAGAGCAAAAACTTCTTTTGTCCTGTCCAACTTTATGCTAGCTTTATGTCTCTGGCCTGATTTCAGAGTGGCGATGTGTGGATTTAATGAACAAAGAGGTACGTGTTAAGTAAGTGCTATGGGTATATTTAAAATTTTTGTCAAAATGCCTTTTCCTTTGTTGCAGAATTTCTTTTGACTCCTGCTTAATTTCTGATAGTCAGGTGTCTATTTACATGGTGGAAACTGAGATTGCCAGCTGTCTATAAATAGTCAACTTCATTCAGTATCTCTGAACACAGTTAATTGATCCTGTCTATTTAACAATCATGAAGTTGACACCAAGCTTCAGGTGTTTATTGTGCAAGCTCAAGAGGATGGGAGCTCGTGGCTGAAATAATTTCTAATCAAGACACCACTAAAGACCACAAGACCAGCTCTGTAGTTCCAGAAAGGGCTAGTCCATGGCCTTCAAAACTGTTAACCTGTTTTAAATTTTGTGGTGCATGGAAAAGATCAAAGGGGAGGGAGGAGTATACCAATTGTGTTTTTTTTCCAAAACCGGTTCAGCAGTTATTTACCTTTCAGGCAATTAACATAATTACCATTATGCTAAAAAGTAATTTTGGAAAGTTCTGCCCTGAGCTCTTACGACTCCACCGGGACAGTTTTCGTTGGGACTTATCTTTTTGATGGAAGCTTAATTGCAATTTTGGCTTTGTGCACACAAACAGAAGCAGCTAATTGTTTAGGCAAATAGCAGATTAATTTAAATATGCATCCCTAATAAAACAAAAATGGTATCCATTATGGTCCTTGTTCCCATGACGAAGAATATAAATATTCTGTGCAAGTACCATTAGACGGAGGTCTTAAGGATTGTCGACATTATTTCACAGTGGTAGCACTTTCCAGATATCGAGTAATCTTTACAAAAGCTAACATAAATCAGTTTAAACTCATTTAGATCCCATTTCCACTATGTGCAGTTTCATTACCACACTCTGGCTGGCCTCCTTAGGGAGGTGGGAGGGGCCTGCTGCAAACTGGCATGGGTGCCCATCCACAGCTGCTGAGCAGGCTTTATGTCTCCTCGAAAGACTGGCCATCGTTACTCATGTCATCGTTAATGGCTGTTCCTAGTCTAGGCTGAGTTCAGAGTTCCTTCAGCCTGGCTGCTGCTTGTCAAGGTGGAGGGTCCTGAGCCCAGGGAGCAGGTGGGACTGCCAGGCCCTGCCCCTTCTCCTTTATTAGGCCAGTGGCCCTCACTTGTCTTCTGGATGTTTCAAGAGACCCAGTTTCTTCTTTTGTCTGCATCCTTTTCCTGTTTGTTATGAGTGAAACAGTGTTGTTGCGATCCCAGCACTACTCAGAATTAATCATCTTTTATCCAGCTACTGAGGTTTGGTCAGGAAGGAAGAAAAACACTTGCTCTTTCTGTTTCTCTAAGGGCAAAACGGGGGCTATACACTCCGGCCTTCAGGATGATGCCTGGTGCAGGGAATGACAAAAAAAAAAAAAAAAAGACTTGCTGCTTATGCCACTGCTAAGAAACTAAGTAGAACCTCCCTTTGTGTTTGCTGAGACTATTTCTCTTGTTTTACCTTCGCCTACTGTGCAGGAGAGATATTGTACAGACCATTGCCGGGGCGGGGCGGGGGGGTGTCTTCTTGCCCTGAGGTCCCTCCCCAGGCGCTTGCCAGGTGGGCATGTTCATAGTATTTGAGTTAGTCTTTTGGCCTCAGCTAATTGGATGAGGGATGGGGCGTCAGTCCTGGGGGAAGCTGATTCATGGACTGGGATGGGCTGGCAGGGACTCAGACTTTGTTGCATGCTTGGAGTAGAAGACCTCCTGGAATGGGGACACCACCCTTTCTCCATGTACCCAGGGATGAGAGGAAGCTGGTTTCCGAAGAGAAGAATGAAATAGAATTGCAGAGAGAAGCAGAGATAAGATCTGTGGTGCACACAAGTTGTATATACTACCTCGGTTCTGCATGTCTTCCTGGTTCCTGCTTCTGATCCCTTATCACCTCCAGCTGTACTTCCTGCCCTCGGGCTCCATGCAATAGCCTCATTCCAGTTTCCTTTTTGTGTTTAAGCCAGTTTCAGTGGGTTTTGTACAACCAGATGTTTCGATGTTGAAACATATGATAAGCATTCAGCAAACTTTTATTGATGTATAGCCACATCCAGCACTCTGAATTCCCTACCATAGGGCGTAGAGAGGGAAAAGGACACAGTCTTGTAACTTCACAAATTCACACAGTGTCAGGAGCCAAATCCATTTCATTGCTAGGTCTGCAGTATGATAAAACTTGACCTTTCAAATGAATTTACATCAGATAAAAAAGTATCTGTTTGAGAAGTGAATTTCCTTGGCTCTGACGGACATTGACTACTTCTTCCTTAGTAGTTACGCAATAAATGTGGACCCGGTTCAAGTTAAAACGTCTAGAAAAGTTTGCTGCTCCTTTTCTGGGGTCTTAAAATAGTGTGACAGCATGACCAAAAGTTAAGCTTATTCATTGTTCCATTGTGCTTTGTGTATATCTCTCTGTGATAACTATGTTTTATAATTTAGTTATTAAATATTTATTTCTCTCCAGTGTGTGTCTTGTGAGAACAGGTATCCTTTCAATTCTTGTATGTCACTAAAATGTTGGCTCCATCAGTCAGGGACTTTTTTGTTTTATTTTGTCTTATTCACTGTGATACCCCAGTCCCTAGAATAGTGCCTTGGTACACAACAGGGAGCTCCATAACTACCTATTGAATGTATTACTGCATTGATTCCTTTTTGGCTAAATGTAGCTGATGATAATCAGCCACACTATTATAGAGCATTCTTATAATTCAGTTATTCACTATTCAAGTCCTTGCAGTTTTGAGATTATAAAAATAGCCATGACATAACTGTAGTAACTGATAAATTGACCATTTATAAAATTAGCTTTCACTCAAACACCCCTCCCTGTTAGGTTCTGTATCTATTCCTGCCCACTCTGCCCATATGCTTTTGGGGCAGATACCCAACAATGCAGTTCAAAGTGAAATTGCATACCCTGCAGAAGCTGCAGGACTTTGTGATGTTGAAAGTGACAGTGAAAGAACTAGAAGTGGTAATTACATGGATAAATAGAAATGGCTTTTTTAATTATTTAAATATCTTTAAAAGATAATTGCCTGCTTATGCAAAAGTAATAACAATGTATGTAAGGTTTATAAGATGTACGAATAAAAAGTTTGTAACATGTAGAAATAAAAAGTATGACAATAATAGCACAAAGGCTGGAAGGGAAGAAATAGAAGTATGCTGCTGTGAAGTTTTTTTTTTTTTTTTTTAACTGAGAGTCTCACTCCGTCACTCAGGCTGGAGTGCAGTGGCACGATCTCGGCTCACTGCAACGTCTGCCTCCCAGGTTCAAGCAATTCTCGTGCCTCAGCCTCCTGAGTAGCTGGGATTACAGGTGCCCACCACCATGCCTAGCTATTTTTTGTATTTTTACTAGGGACGTGGTTTCACTTTGTTGGCTAGACTGATTTTGAACTCCTGACCTCAAGTGATCCGCCCACCTCAGCCTCCCAAAGTGCTGGGATTACAGGCATGAGCTACCACACCCAGCCTAAAGTTCTTATATAACATGTGAAGTGATACAATATTACTTGCAGGTAGACTGTGATAAGTTAAAGACTTCTGTTAAAATCCAAAAGCAACCTCTAAAATAAAGAGTTTTGGCTAACAAGCCAACAAAGGAATTAAAATGGAACAAAACACATTTAGTTATCCCAAATACTCAGTCCAAAAAATAAAAAAGGCAATAAAAGAGGAGAAAAGGGAGCAAAGAACAGATGGGATAAATTTAAAAAATTAGTGAACTGGTAGATTAAACCCAACCTTATCAATAATCACAGTAAATATAAATTATTTAAACACCCCAGTTAAAAGCAAGACCAACTACATGCTGTCTACAGAAAACCCAGTTTCAATATATAAAGACACAAGCGAAAAAATGGGAGAAGTTCTGCATGCTAACACTAATCGAAAGAAAGCTGGTGTAGCCATGTCACTCTCAAAGTGGATTTCAAAGCAAAGACTCTAATAACCAGGGATATGGAGGGACTTTGCCTATGATAAAGAATCAACTCATCAAGAGGACATAACAATCCTAAATGATTTTGCACCTAAAAATGATGTTGAAGGTCTGTGCACATGATACCAGCCCCTGACAAGTGAGGACCTGACCAAGTGCGACACTTTATAATTGAAGCAGGGGAAACTGAAAAAGATGACAACACGACAGTCTTTCAGGAGAGAAAGATTTGACCATTAAATTGATGGAGCCCTGGAATTTTTTTTTTCCCCCCCGAAAAGACCCTTCTCAGGATAGCTCTGTGCAACTCAACTTTGTGGTGAAGGATGTTTTATTGCATAAAGTTCTGTTGGAAAAATGATGCCAACAAAACCAATACTTGATTAATAATGAAAAATGTGTTTATAGATAAACTCCATGTGTGCTTAGAGTGAGCTGTGGTTAAATAGCTTCCATGCTTGGCAGCACCCAGGGTGAGTTTGATGGTGTATGTCAGTTACTCATTGAACTCATAGTTATTTTGTGCACTTACAAATGCAGCCATTCATCCTGCACTTTTCCAGCTAAATTCCAGCCCAGCTTAATGACATACCAAGTGGGTTTGGACCAAGTTGTTTAACTGCTCGGTGCTTCTGTTTCTTTTCTGGGAGAGGAGTAAAATGGTGCTCCTCCCAAGATGGAAGTGAATGCTCAGTGAGAGGAGACACATGAGTCTCTGAAGGCTCAGAAACTCTATGCAAATGGCAGTGTTTTTTTCTCTTTACTGTTGTGATGTCTCAAAACAAATGCAAACAAATGCAATGCAGTGTTTGAAGGAAGCCCATGTTAAGAGCAGACATCTTGGCATGTGAGAGCTGATCTCCTATCTGATGTGTAGAGCCACTGGCATTTTCTGCAGCATATTTTTCTCTTCTGAGTCAGGATGGAAAGAATTTGCCAAAATAATTGCCAGGGGAATGTGTTGTGGAACCTTTTGTGATCGGCTTATCCCCCAAGTTTATCATAATTCTTAAGAGTACACTGTGTTTTAGATGTGAAGCAACATTTAGCTTGAAGAAGGCTCTGCTTTTGTTTATAATTGCTTACTTAGCCTACTGACAGTTTGAAAGTCTGGCAAAGCAGCCCAAAAATATTATTTTCTTCCAATTCTCTATATTTATTTAGTGCTGAATGATCCTTTATAGTAAGATCCTAAACTCAAAGCATTTATGGTTTAAAGACAAAGTAGAAGGCAAGAAAAAAGAAAGACAGGAAGATACACTGCCAAGAGAAGAAAAGCAAAAAGCTTGGTCTGTTCTAGATAATAGGAAGTTATAGTAAATAGAGCTAGATTTACGGATGAGCAGTAGAAGCGAAATTAACATTGATAGATTAAATATGTTTTGTAACACAACAGGAACTATAGACTGCATAAAAATAAAAGACAGAAAGGATTGGTCCATCTTCAGTGCTTCGTGTGGCTGGTCTCCTTTCATCTGCCCCACAGTCCTATGTAGTAGGTAATGTTGTCTTCAGCTTTACAGAAAGGCAAACAGGCTCAGAGCTGTTAAGCAACTCCCCTAAGTCCGTCAGCTAACAAGTGCTGGAGCTGGATTTGACCTCAAATAGCCACAGACTCTGTTATCTCCACACATTTATTTCTTGATGAATTTTGAAAAATTGAATCAATTGGAATTGGAGCAAGGCAGTAACCAGCCTCATGCAGAGAGTAATAATTTTCTTGGGTAAGTCTTCGAAGGGAAGGAAATAGCTTGAGAATGATAAAATGAAATTATTTGTGAGGAAAGGAGAATCAATGACATGCCAAGTACAGGAAAGCTTATCTGACTGGTAGAAAAGCATACGTTCCTGTAGACCACTGGTCCTAAACTCCAGTGGACATCCCCAGAGTTGCTGGTGCCTGACAGTCTGCATTTCTTTTTTTTTTTTTTTTTTTTTTTGGAGACGGAGTCTCGCTCTCTCACCCAGGCTGGAGTGCAGTGGCCGGATCTCAGCTCACTGCAAGCTCCGCCTCCCGGGTTTACGCCATTCTCCTGCCTCAGCCTCCCGAGTAGCTGGGACTACAGGCGCCCGCCACCTCGCCCGGCTAATTTTATTTTTTAGTAGAGATGGGGTTTCACCGGGTTAGCCAGGATGGTCTCGATCTCCTGACCTCGTGATCCGCCCGTCTCGGCCTCCCAAAGTGCTAGGATTACAGGCTTGAGCCACCGTGCCCGGCCTGCATTTCTAATAAGTTGCCACATGGTACTGATGCTACCGGTCTGGAAACCACCCTGGAGAAAGGTGGTGACATGGCCAGTGTGTGAAAGAGGAATTAATCTGGATAGCAGCATTCCAGCTGCTGGGAGAAGAGTGGAAAATTGGCATTTTTGACAAGTGTGGGATATTGAAGCACATGTTTTAGAGCTGTGCAAAATAAAGCGCTGCTGCTAACAGAGACTTTAGGAGGATGGTGCTGAGGAAGGATGTAAAATACAGGCTGAGCATCCCTAATCCAAAATTCCAAAATGCTTTGAAACTTTTTAAGCACTGACACGATGCTACATGTAGGAAATTTCACATCTAACGTTATGTGATGGGTTGGTAGCCAAAACTTTGCTTCATGCACAGAATTATTTAAAATATTGCATAGACCAGGTACATTGGCTCACACGTGTAATTCCAACACTTTGGGAGGCAGAGGCAGGAGGATTGCTTGACCCCAGTAGTTCAGAAAACCAGCCTGGGCAACTGTGTCTCTACAAAAAATTAAAAATTAGCCGGGTATGGTGGCACGCACCTGTAGTTCTGTCTATCTGGGAGGCTGAAGCAGGAAGATCACTTAGGTGCATCAGTTCAAGAATGCAGTGAGCTATGATAGCACCACTGCACTCCAGCCTGGGCAAAGAGTGAGGCACTGTTTCTAAAAAATAAAAAAGTAAAATATTGTATAAAATTACCTTCAGGCCATGTGCGTCAGGTATATATGAAACATAAGTGATTTCGTGTTTAGGCTTGGGTCTCATTTCCAAGGTATCCCCTTTAAAAAATTTTCCTTCATGTTGCATGTTTTTAAAATAATTGAACATATTAAGTAAATTAAAATTGTTACCTGCATCGTTTCTTGCTGCATAGGGTTTCTTAATATTTGGGATTTAAGGACCGGAAAGTACCCTGTTCATCGTTTTGAACATGATGCAAGAATACAGGCACTAGCCCTCAGCCAGGACGATGCAACTGTGGCCACAGCCTCTGCTTTTGATGTTGTGATGCTGTCCCCCGGTGAGGACGGGTACTGGCAGATAGCTGCGGAATTTGAAGTTCCGAAACTGGTGAGCTTTTTAGTCTGGTCATTTTATTTTCTATTCTTAGAATCTCTGGGTCTAATATAAGCATGTACTAATGGCATTGGTAACTCCCATTCACTCAGAGCTTCCTGTGGGCCTTACATCCATAAATCTAACTATAGCCTTACAAAATAGGTAATAGCATTTTCCCCATTTACCAAGAAGTCACTTCACTGCTTAGAGCAGTGAACTGGCTTGCCCCAGTTCTCAGAGCTAAGAAGTTGTGATTCAAACGTTAGGGCTGACTTCAGGGTCAGAGCTGCTCATCACTCTAGTTCCTTGGCCTTTTTCAGACTAACACGGTGGAATCTTATCCTTGGGAATTGACGATCAGTTTCTGACCTAATATATAAGCGAGAATGAGTTCAGTGGTGTTATCCCAGTCCATATGGGAAGGAAGGTTCCATTCCTACACTTCCTTCATCCCAAGACTGTCTCACCTGAAATTGAAAGTAACTCCTGAGTGAAGATAGATTTAAGTCGGTGTTAATGGGGTAGCCATGTTCCAGGATGTCACCCGTTCAGTCAGCCAGCCTTAAGAATTCTTTATGTCGAGCTTATTTCTGAGTTCATTTATATAGGAACCTCTATATTTGTAGAGTGGGAGATAATTTGGTGCTAAGAAGGAAGTTCTCAAATCTGTCTATGCTGAGTTTGGATTTAATTTAAACAAACTTGATTTTGGCACTGGTAGGAGAGTGAGCAGAAAAGCCAACACTGAGTGATGAATTGAGGGCCTGACCTGGAACCAATCCTGTTCCTCCCTCTTCCTCTCTGGTGGAAATCTTAGACTAGAATAACTTAGAAAGCCATGGCATCACTGCTTCACCTCCATGAGCATCTGCACTTTGGATATAGTGCTCCCCCAAGATGCCCTGATGATGTCAACTCATCTGGGTTTTATTAGAAAAATGTGAAAGTGGCCGGGCACGGTGGCTCAAGCCTGTAATCCCAGCACTTTGGGAGGCCGAGACGGGCAGATCACGAGGTCAGGAGATCGAGACCATCCTGGCTAACACGGTGAAACCCCGTCTCTACTAAAAAATACAAAAAACTAGCCGGGCGAGGTGGCGGGCGCCTGTAGTCCCAGCTACTCGGAGGCTGAGGCAGGAGAATGGCATAAACCCGGGAGGTGGAGCTTGCAGTGAGCTGAGAACCGGCCACTGCACTCCAGCCCGGGCGACAGAGCGAGACTCCATCTCAAAAAAAAAAAAAAAGAAAAATGTGAAAGTGTATTTCTGTTCTCAAAACTTCCAAAGTACTATTTAGTCTGTGATTAAAGAATACTGTAGACCAGCAATCACTATATGGACCCAGATACTTAAGATGCCAGTTTCTCTGTAAAGTGCAAATCCTGCCTTGGCAATAAGGTGGCATCCTGGCACAGACTGGAAGCTTTTTGAAGTAGTTTACAGCCCCCAGCAAATGGCACCACCACTGTCAGTCTCAGCCTCTTGGTCTGTCAGAAAGCCAACACGGAGATAAAGTTAAAGGGCTAGACAGAGGATGTCCGTTGTAGGAAAATAAGAAATGATTTGGAGGAGTGAGAGGAACCAAGCAGCCATTGTCTGAGGCAGGTTTTATGCATGGTTTAGGAATTATTTTTTACTTTGGGTGAAAGGTTCCCACAAAATGCTCTGAGTATCCTTGGAAAAGGCACCCCTGGCCCGAAGAGCCAAGCCGGTTTTGTCTTGTCCATCTACGCCCGTGAATGGCAGTGGCAGTGGCAGTGTTCCCAGGTCTGCGATACTAGCCTAGAGCGGCTGTCCTTTGTGATGGACCTGCTGCTTGTGAAGCTGGGCCCAAGGATTAGGAGAATCCCCCGGATGTTGATGCTCCCTCCAGCTCCTCTGGACGGTGTTCTGGAGGCCGGCTTTGAACTCTTTGGCGTATGGTCAGGGCAGCGCTGTCCTTTCACACTGTGGATTTTCATAATTACACAGCGTGGCTCACCTTCCATGTGTCCTCTCGTGATTTACTCGAAGAGGCGAAAGCCTGTTGGGAACAGCACCGTGGAGAAATGGGCCGCCTGTGGATGGACAGAATCAAATTATTCTTGAAAAGTGCATCTCAGACTTGTGCACATTAGAAAAAGTGCCGGTGGTGACGCATTCAGGACTGGGGAGCAGGGTGGGTAGAAAAATGTGTTTGTAGATCCCTTCCTTACCCTCTGGTGGCCAGATGGACCCTGATGACATTGAAACCAGGAGACAGCGATCACTTGGACATTTTGAACCTTTTGGCCACACATTTTGGCACAAATGTTAAAATACTCTTTTTTGCGAATTTGGAACTGAGTGAATGTTATTTATTCAGTTTCTTGTAAAAACAAATAAACAAAAAAACCACACACACAAAACAAAACAAAAGAAACAACCTTTCATTTTTTGAATTGCTATTACATCCCCATGGTTCAGAATTTAAAAGACACAATAAGGCTGATGGTGGGAAATCTCCACATCTCATAATCCACTTCCCTCCTTGAAGGCAGCCATTGTTAGTAGATTTTGGATGTGCGAGTCAAGCGTGTGGTGTACTTTCTCTGCCCCCACCTTGTACACATTCAGCAGGTGAGGTTACCTTACTCATCTTGCATCCTTGCTTTACCCGCTAAGTTTATCTTGGAGAATCATCCCATTTGTTTCATTTTATAAAGAACGTTTTCATGCTTCCCTCTATGACTGCATGGTATTCCAGTGTATAGATACACTAAGTTACTTAATTAGTCCCTTAGTAATGGGTGTTTCTGTTTTTCTAATTTTTAGCTAAGACACAATTGTACTACAGTTCATGAATAACCTTGTATATAATCATTTTTTATATTTGTGAGTTTATTTGTAAGTAACTTCTAGAAGTGGATGTCCTAGGTCAGAGTGTATGTTCATTTGGTATTTTGATAAGAGTTGCCAAAGTTCCCTTGATAGAAGCTGGACAAGATTTATGTCCCCACCAGCAATAAGTGGAATCCAGAAACATGGGACATGGTTTTCCCCTCCTTCACTTCCAGCCTAGGGTATTATCAGATTTCTTGATCTTTACCGATATGAAAGATGAAGCATCATATTTCAATGAATTTTCATTTTGTATTTCTCTTTTTAGGCATGTCTTATGTTTCTCTTACACTGAACATCTTTTCTGTTGTGTAAGAGCTGTTTGTGTTTCATTTCCTGTGGGTGTTTCATTTGCCCATCTTTTTCTGTTGGGTTGCTGGCCTTCGCATTGATGTGTAGGTGGAATTGCATATTTTTGACCAAGTCAGGATGAATTTGTGGGACTAAACAACTCTTACCTTTTAACAGGTTCAGTACCTTGAAATGGTTCCAGAAACTGGAAGGTACCCTGTGGCAGTAGCCGCTGCTGGAGATCTGATGTACCTGCTCAAAGCCGAAGACTCCGCCAGAACCCTCCTTTACGCCCACGGCCCGCCTGTCACATGTCTAGACGTCTCTGCCAACGAAGTTGCTTTTGGTGTACAGGGCCTGGGATGGGTGTACGAAGGAAGCAAGGTACACAACTAGCAAGATGTATAATTAACAAAAAAGAACATAGATTTATTTTTTAGAAGGGAATTGAAAAATTAAAGCTCTTCAATATTTTTCCAGATATATCAGGGCAGTATATAAGCATGGTCAAAAAATTCAAAGAACTTCAAAAGGATTGAAAATGAAAATTAATCATTTTCTTTCTCCTCCCTTCCCCCAACTTCGCTGCATAGAATAAACTATTAACAGTTTTGAGGTATCCATCTAGAAAAATGTAATGCATATATAAGTACATTTGTATACTGAAAACATACTGTTGTAGAGATGGGATCACAGTATACATAGTGTTCTGTACCCAGCATTTTTACTCCATAATGTGCCTTGGGGAGAGCATTCCATGTCATCTCTTACTAACTCTCCCTCCCTAGGATTCCAGCATATGCTTCTAGCTCATAGCCTGTTTAGCCAGGCCCCTCACTGGTGGGTGTTTAGCTTGCTTTCACTGTGTTGGCTGCTATAAGCAATGCTACCATGCATATTGCAGCTTGCAGAAGTCCTTGTATATATAGTGTATCTCTAGGATGTGTACTTCAGATAATGATGGACATTGCCAAGTTGTGTTTCTAAAAAGGTGCATCAGAATTCACATTCTTACCAACAGTGCATAAAAATGCCTTCTGAAACTCTGAATCAGAAGCAGGAAGACAGGTTTTTAATGGAAATTCTTTGAGTGATGACTAAATTTTATCACTCCCTAGCATCTTACTATCCTGACTGTAGGCCAAATACTTGGTCTAAGAGCTGATTTATAGAACTCTCCCTATCAGTGGGACCAAGGGGGAGAGAGAGAAAGCTTTTGTTTCATTTCGTTTTTTTTTTTTTCCCCAATTTCTCTGCTCCTGACCATTTCTGTCAGTTGGTGGGATTCCTGTGAAGGAACGTGTCTGGGCTAGCAGACCCTGTGTGACTGTTAGTAGGTTCCTTAACCCTCTTTATGCCTCAGTTTCCTCATTTGTAAAATAGAGTTCATAATAGTGCCTGCTTCTTAGAGTTGTAGGATTAAATGAAAAGCCATATGTAAAGCTTGAGGCATGGTGCCTGGCACATGAGAGCTCACGATCTGTTGGCTCCTAAACCTCCCGTTATTCCTCCCACCCATAGTTGGATTCCAGCCTCTGGTGGTGCTTACTTTTACATCTTATTTCCTCCATGTATTTGACCTGTAAGGTCAAATCTCATTTATGTAGGTGTGATTGGTTTTGCAACCCAGTAAATGGTCAAGAATGGAAGCATCTTGGATTCCAGTGATACGTTCTTCATCCAGGAAGATAGACTAAGCGTAGATGCTATATGTGTGGCGTCCTATCATCCCACTGTGAAAAGGCCTCCCCTTGTGCTGCAAACTTGGTGTGCAGTTTGGTTGGGGCATCTCCATTGTGTCCTAGCTGGAAGATGTGTCATGATATAACTCCTGAGTTTTGTCTTCCAGCTCAGGAGGGAAGGAGCAGGAATTGGTTTCCTAAGGCAGTTTCCTTTCTTGTGCTCTAAAAAAACTTTCTTTTCCCATCCCTGGTGAGCTCATTTGTTGAGAGAGGAGAGACCATTTGCTTTCTAATTTTTCATCTGGTATGCTTTCAAGTTTGTGTTATCTCATTTATTTTTAGAGCTCTCAGTATAGAGAGGTGATAGTTATATTCAGTACTAGTCTGGTTTAAATTTTTTCATACTTTTTATAAATGTTTTATCGGGTAGGTCCTTTTTCTCTTTGACTTATCTGAATGGATTTATTCCTGTAGTAATACAGTTGTAATGCATACATTTGAGAAACTACTGAAAGGGGCAGTTCAGCACAAGGATCCTTCAGATACAGATGTAAGGCAGTGGGGTTTTTTTGATTCCTCTCAAAATTTCCAACCCAACTGAAAGCATTAACTGTAAGAATCAGCTGATTAATACATTAATTGTATGAAAAATCCTTGGTTAAAAATGTATAGTCCCTGGCTGGGCACGGTGGCTCACATCTATAATCCCAGCACTCTGGGAGGCCAAGTCAGGAGGATGGCTTGAGGCTGGGAGTTTGAAAACAGCCTGGGCAACATAGCGAGACCCTGTCTCTACAGAGAAAAAAAAAAAGTATAGTCCCTCAAATGACTTGTAAGCTGGTATTTTCGTTGGTGTTTTAAAATTAGGAGTGGAAATAAATTTGCTACAAGAATGTTTCTAAATGTCTCTTTGGAAGCTGACAGTAGCATTTAGTCATCCAAATATGTTGTGAGCACAGCACCAACCCTCCAAACACTCGTGTGGGTGAATGGCTGCTTGTTAGTAGTGTTGGTAATAACTTTGTGTTGAGATGTTTCTCCAACAGGAATGCCACCCACTCAAAAGTAAGAGGAACACCAAGCTTCATCTATGTAACTTTGCTTATTTTTACAGAGATGAGACTTTCCATCCCATTGTGCTTAATGGATTTTCTGCTTCCTCAGAAAAACTTGCATTTTTAAGAAACGTAATTGTCATATAACAGCTCTGTGTGAATTAAGTCATGTCATGGGTAACTCTGTGAGATTTTAGTATCCTCCTGCTGTGCTCTAATGTGATGTCATAATTCCCAAATAGTCTCATGTGCGAGGCTTGATGTCACTTTGCTTGTGAATACCATGCTTGGCCATCTCTTTGCTTCAGCCTGGCGGCATCGTCTATCCCAGCACATTTTATTAGGCTGGTGTGAGACTATTAGCAGTGGAGTTTGCCTGGAGCTATATCCACACTAGGCTTTGTATCTGTGCCTCCGGCCTGTATATCTAGGATTCAGATGAAGGTTTTATGAGAACACAGAGCATTTGGTTTATATTTGTTTGTACCTGATACAAAACTGGGGTTTAGCTATAGTCCATTATTGATTAACTGTGATAAAAGCAGACAGTGAAGTCCAAATGTTGAAACTGACTTTTAGTCAGAAACTTAAATCTCCCTAACCTGTTGAAGTATTCCAGAGGTGTTATTTTTGTTTAGTTGGAGAATATTCTTACACTGTATGATGCCTACATTAGCATGTTACAGGTACCTCAGCTGCATGCGCATGGAGTAATAATGGCTCAAATCCACCCATTCCTATATCTGGCTAGCCAACCCATTGTGTATTCATCACAAATACTGAGCACCAGTAGTGTTCCTGGCATTGGCATGTTAAAACAGCATTACACACAGATTTCAGCAAACTGGTGCTTGTCAAGGAACCTAGCTCTGTTAATAAACATAGTTTTCTAAGGAAACAAAGCCGAGTAATTTAGCAAAAGCTTATCTGTTTAATCTTTTTTTTAAAAAAAGTCTTCGAATGTAGCTGGCTGACCAGTCACCTCCAGCTTGGGTAGGAAGGGATCAGACAGTCTGGGCCCTGCAACATCTTGATTTGCCTGTTGGGCAGGGGCTCCCAGACTTGGGTTTCAGGCGTCAAAGTTAGGGGCCACACCTGGGTTTGCCAGCAGTGTTATGGGCCACGTAGTCATAGAAAAAAATAGCAACTATGTATTTTTGCCCTTTTTTGGAAGATTAGAGTCTTTTTTAAAATTAAAATCGTTTTATTTCAATAGCTTTAGGGGGGTAAAAAGGGTTTTTGGTTACATGGATGAACTGCATAGTGGTGAAGCTTGGGCTTGTAGTGTACCTGTCACCCAAATAGTACACATTGAACCCAGTACTCTTCTGCGTCTCCAGGGTCCTCCAGTGCCACTCTATGCCTCTGCATACCCATAGCTTAGCTCCCACTTATAAGTGAGAACATGCGATATTTAGTTTTCCATTCTTGAGTTACTTCACTTAGGATAATGGCCTCCAGTTCCACCCAACTTGCTACAGAGGACATTATTTCATTCCTTTTTATGGTTGAGTATTATTCCATGGGGTGTGTGTGTGTGTATGTCACATTTTCTGTATCTACTCATTGGTTGATGGGCACTTAGGTTGGCTTCATATCTTTGAAGTTGTGATTTCTGCTGCAATAAACATTTGTGTGCAGGTGTCTTTTTTGTACAGTGACTTGTTTTCCTTTGGGTAAATATCCAATGTTGGGACTGCTGGATCAAATGGCAGATCTGCTTTTAGTTATCTGAGAAATCTCCATACTGTTCTCCAAAGAGATTGTGCTAGTTTACATTTCCACCAGCAGTGTCTAAGCATTCCCATTTCACAACATCCACACCAACATCTATTGATTTTTCACCTTTTTTTTTTTTGAGATGACGTCTTGCTCTGTTGCCCGGGCTAGATTGCAGTGGTGTGATCTCGGCTCACTGCAACCTCCACTGATCAGGTTCAAGCAATTCTCCAGCCTTAGCCTCCCGAGTAGCTGGGATTACAGGCGTGTGCCACCATGCCTGGCTAGTTTTTGTAGTTTTAGTAGAGACGAAGTTTCACCATGTTTGGCTAGGCTGGTCTCAAACTCCTGACCTTGTGGTCTTCCTGCCTTGGCTTCCCAAAGTGCTGGAATTACAGGCATGGGCCGCTGCACCCAGTCTGTTTTTTGACTTTTTAATAATGGCCTTGCTGGCTGGGATAAGGCGGCATCTCATTGTGGTTTTAATTTGCATTTCCCTGATGATTAGTGATGTTAAGCATTGTTTCTTAGTTTGTTGGCAATTTGTATATATTCTTTTGAGAAATATCTGTTCATGTCATTTGCCCATTTTTTAATGGGATTATTTGTTTTGGCTTTTTTTTCCTGCTGATTTGAGTTCCTAGTAGATTGTGGATATTAGTCCTTTGTTGGATATATAGTTGCAAATATTTTCTCCCATTCTGTGGGTTGTCTGTTTACTCTATTGATTATTTCTTTTGCTGTGCAGAAGCTTTTTAGTTTAATTAGGTGCCATTTATTTGTTTTTGTTACATTTGCTTTTGGGATTTTAGACATAAATTATTTGCCTAGGCCAATGTCCAGAAGAGTCTTTCCTAAGTTCTCTTCTAGAATTTTTATGGTTTCAAATCTTAGATTTAAGTCTTTAATCCATCTTGGTTAATTTTTATATATGGTGAGAGATAGGGATCCAGTTTTATTTTTCTACATGTGGTTATCCAATTTTCCCAGTACCATTTATTGAAGTGGGTGTCCCTTCCTCAGTGTATGTTTAAAAACAATCCTAAAATTAATATGGAACCAAAAAGAGCCCAAATAGCCAAAGCAACCCTAAGCAAAAGGAACAACTCTAGAGGCATCCCATTACCCGACTTCAAATTATACTACAAGGCTATAGTAATCAAAACAGCATGGTATTGGTGGTAAAAGTAGATACGTACTGGTACTGGTGTAAAAGTACATACTGGTACTGGTGTAAAAGTAGATGCATAGTGGTACAGGTGTAAAAGCAGATACGTAGACCAATGGAATAGTACTGGTGTAAAAGTATGGTACTGGTGTAAAAGTAGATATGTAGACCAATGGAACAGAAAAGAGAACACAGATTTTTAAACATCTATAGAAATGTATTTTTTGACTGGGTAATGCATTCACCTAATTCATGAATCAAAAGATAGGAAGGAAGGGTGTGTGGTTGGAGGACTCCTTCCCACTCCCTTCAACCTGCCACCCAATTTCTCTATCTGGAGCCAAACCAACGTTGCCAGTTTTTTGTGCATTCTTCCTGAGATAGTTTATGCACTTATAATCAAATTACCATACGTGGTCTCAACCCCAATTTAAACAATGAAAATAGTAAAGTGCTATATTTTTGTCTGCAGCTTGCTTTTTCCTGCAACAGAATCTCTTGGAGATCATTTCTATGACATAACAAAGAACTTATTCGTGTTTTGGTTTTGATTTTTGCCACTTTATGATATTATACTTTGTGGATGTGCTTTAATTAATTTGCCAGCTCCCTATGGATGGATGATCGATTGCTCCTGCTGTTTTGCTGTTGTAAACAACACTTGGTCCACATGAACGTATTTGTAGGATCAGTTCCTCCAAGTAGACTTGCTGGGTCAAAGGGACATGTGCCTCCATGATTTTGATAGACTTTGCCCTCCACAGAAGTTGTACCTTGGGCAGTGGTGGATGGCAGGACATCCCCTTCCCCTAGTGGCTCTTGGACGGCTTTTCTCCGATAGGCTTTACAGAAAGATCACAACAAGATGAGGCCGGGGGGATATATAGAGATCTGACTAGTCCTGCCTTTCATTTAAATTATTTTTCAGCTCTCTGCTTTTAGAGTGAATGACTAGAACACACGACTTCACCTAGAATCAGTGTAGCACGACTGACAGCCCTATCTGGCCAGTGTCATGGTGGCAAGAAAGAGCTGCAGCATACACAGATATGCTCCCCTGCTGGGCTTATTTGGGACCCATTTGAGAAAGAGCCCACAATTATTTTAATCTGACCTGCCTCTTTTCTCTTCTGTAAAATGAGGAGGGTTGAACACGTGACCTTTGGGCTCCTGTCCTGAACCACATTCCTGGATTCTTTAAGCCATGTAGGTGGTTTAAACCTTTTGGCTGTGGAGTTGTGTTGAGCCAATCCACTGGAAGATGCTGAGTTGCTGAGGGCTTCTGAAACGGGCCGAGGAATCCATTATTCTATTACTTCTTCTCTAAGTTGTCACCCAAGAGTTCCTAACAGCTGTGCCTATTGCTGGCAGAAAGTATTGGGCAGGAAATGTTTGATATTTTTTTCATCAGTTCCTACATCTTGCCTCGTAAGCTGTGCATAGGAAGAAGGGCTGCTTGACAGTTTTTTACTTTTGGATAAAAATGGATTCTTAAGTTAAAAATGGATTCTTAAGTTCTGATGTTGCATTCTTGGGTTCTCAGACTTCAGTGACATACAGGACCTCATAGGTAGCCACTGTTAAGTGGCATATGATTGTAAAAGAAAACAAACGTAAAAGTAATTCCTCTGGCCTCATCTCTTATCATGCTGTGGTGCAAAAATCAGCATGAACTCTGTTAATGTAGCCTTCGTGCCCAGGCAGCCCTTTAAAATCAGTTTTTATGTCTCATAGTTCCTGAATCTATCAAAAATACTTTCATCCATGAACACATATTTATGACACCATATAATCTTTATTAATTCTTTTGCTGCCTGAATTAAATTCTGCTCTCAGAGGTGGAGGGTTAGAAGACCAAATTGCCTTGTTTAAGAGCATTAGGTTGATGACGAGCCTCAGGCCTCATAAAGGAAGAGAGAGATCCACTTAGGGCTCTTAGCATCATTCTATGTATTTGGACATATTTCCTAATTTAGGTCTGAAGTACTTGGCATTTGATGGCAGATTGTATTAAGCAGCACACGGCGTGCATCCTAATCAGGGAGCTGTGAGTGAAGTAATCCAGGAGGCTGGAATGCGCGTGACAAGGACGCTTGCTTGGCGCTGCTGCCTCAGCTTACATCACACTGGAAAATCATCGCTAACGTCTCTTATGATAATTATTCCCCATACACAGACGTGAAGAGACTCTGGATTGGTTGCTCGCACTCATCACGAGTTGAAATATCTGTCTGGGAGAGCCTTTGGAATCAGCAATGCAGTGTGCATAGATTGTGGCCACATTCTTCCATACCTCCACCCAAACAGGAAATCCATCTTTCCTTTTGTTTGAGATTCTAGTTCGGAGAAGGAAAAAAACTTGGTATTTTACAAGCAGAATGAAAATGAAGTTAGATATTTACTTTGTGAACTTTCCATTTAAATATTTTAAAATAAAAAAATTGAAAGTTCACAAAGTAAATGTCTAATTTCATTTTCATTTCTACCTTAACATTTAACGTTTTTAATATTTATCTGCTTCCTGGGGAAGTGTAGAGAGGTAACTCGTGGAGACCAGTTTTCTGGGCTGTTGAGTGATGCTGACTCCCAAAGGGTCCATTGTTGTCGTGAAGGTTGCCGTCATTGTTAATGAATGCTTATTGAACACATGCTGCGTGTGCAATATCTGATTGGCACTGGAAACAGAGAGATGAGTCAAATATCACATCTGCCTCAGGGATTATAGCCTTGTGGTCCTTAACAGCGACTTGGCGATGTAAAGGAGACATGTTGAGATGCACACGAGGTCATAAAGAAGACCTTGATGATGAACTTGGTGAATTCCAGACTGACAGAAAAACATATAGATAAATAAATGAGGAATGAACATTCAAATGCATTTTGTACTGTTTAATATTAAAATGGTATCCATAGTTGATATAATTGTAGTATGTGGTTAATCATAAATAATAAATACAATTCTTCTCATTTGTGAAAACACTGAAGCACCTCCACAGAGCCCTAGAGTTTCTCAAGACACAGCAAGAAACCTCTGGCTTAGAGGCCTTTGAGGACTGGACTATCTCCGATACTCTGTACAACTGATGGGTTTTTCTGTGAAAAGTGTCTTTTGGAATATTGCTTATTACAGAAGCTATGATCTTTAGGATCTCTAGGGATCCTGGAAGGGAGTGATAAAGTTATAGAATGTAAATATAGGGGAAAGTTCCTTTCAGCTACTGTCAGGGTAGCAGTTGCATCACCACTGAGACTGAGCAAGGGTTCTGCAGTCAGGTAAGCCTCAGGCAAGTGACTTGCCTTGGTGTCCCCATGTGGATACTGGAGCTAATACCTGAGAAAGAGGTAATGTGCTTTGTATGTGGCTGGTGCTCAGCACTTGTTAGGTTCCTCCTTCACCAGCCATCCCCAGCAGCTTTGGGGTCAGGCTGGAGTTCATCAGGCAAAGCCTGGGAGAGAGCAGTCCAGGCAGAGGCAGCAGGGCCTGTGGAAGGCGGTCCCACTGGCTGGAAGCAGTGCCAGGTATATTCAGGCCTGCAGGAGCCCCAGCAGCCCTGGGCTGCTGCAGGAGCCCTGCTGAAGCCATACCTGTAGGGATAGCGGCCCATGCTTCTTCACAGGATTCACTTTCCCAAGAAATTTGTTGTTGTTGTTGTTGTTTTGAGAGATGGAGTCTCGTTCTGTCACCCAGGCCAGAGTGCAGTGGCGCCATCTCGGCTCACTACAACCTCCACCTCCCAGGTTCAAGCAATTCTCCTGCCTCAGCTTCCCTAGTAGCTGGGACTACAGGTGTGTGCCACATGCCCAGCTAATTTTTATATTTTTTAGTAGAGACAGGGTTTCACTACATGTTGGCCAGGCTGGTCTCTAACTCGACCTCAGGTGATTTGCCCTCCTTGACCTCCCAAAGTGCTGGGATTACAGATGTGAGCTACTGTGCCCAGCCCCCAAGAACTGTTTTAAAAGAATGCATTTATAGTAGAATGAGACAGGTCAATTTAGCTTCCGTGCAGAACTAATGCAATAAGCTAATGTGAATGCTGTCACTTCATATGAAACCCTTCAAGATGTGAAGCCTTATTGGAGAGGGCTGGCACCAAGTCTTAAATGTCTTTTGTCTTTATTCACACTTGCCTAGTTCCTGTATGCCAATAACATCTACCATTTTCTAATTTTTGAAGGAATTATTCAGTCTTCTTGAGACTGAGCAAGTTTACAGAACCATTTAGATTGAAGAATATGATGTTCATTGCCTTTCTTCTCTTTTGGCTTTCAAATTAAGCTTAGAATGTTATTTAGAGCCTGATTTTTCTTCCCTGGTGATTGACGTGGAATTTACTTCCTGGTTTACCATCCTACACCATAGAAGAGAATGAACTCAGCGCTAACTCCGTTTATTTCACCTTCACAGATGGGTATGGCTTTGGTTTGTTTGTGCCAGATGAGCCTGGGAGTAAATACTGCCCAGGCATTGTTAGTGTTAAAAATCAGCTCATTCTGCAGTTCATGGGGAGCTAAGGGAGCCCTGTTGGAAATGTTTGCCTTTGTTCCAGAGGTGAAAACACTAGTGCTACAGAAGAGCTGTGTGCTTCCCCTGCGTGTCCAGACAGTTGAGACTGATGTTGGTTTGGGTCAGAGTAGGAGCAAGAGGGCACTCAGCAAATGGCCTATGTGAGCTGAATTTCTGAGTATTTAAAACCTTTTACTGTTTTCAAAATACACATCGTAGTTTAGACTCACAAAATATTACCAAGAAGAGAACTTTAACTTTTTATTCAGCACATAGATGACTATGATTTATTAATTTCCTCCGCACTTCAGTCTTCTATAAGGCACTGTGTTAGAAAGGGGGTTTGTAATTAACTTATCAATTATTGAGTTGCAGATGAATCCTTCTAATGGACGCAAAGTTACTCTTTAAAGCATTCCCTCAGTGTGTTATTAATTGACAGGGTAAATCCCCTTTGTAGAGAGCAAAGGAAAACTCCTGCTCAGCCCACATCTGAGCGGTCGCATCCCAAACTAAGGGACTCGGGAGGAGCCATGAGGCTGAAGGTGCATTCAAATGAGGAAGCAGGCTGTGTCCAGGGAGCTGCTCTGCCGGACCTGGCTTCCAGCCTCAGCTTGCCTCTGCTCAGAACTGTGCCAGGGATGTGGGATGACCAACTGGCCCCAAACTGAATTCCTCATCCGGATTTCTTTGGGTCTTTGCAGGGTTAGGCCATCTGGCATAGGTAGCTTGTTTGCACTGTGCTGTTTCCTTGGGTTGTGAACTCTTAACTGTGATCTCAAGATCATAGTAAGTTTTAAAAGTATGTTGAAAATGACATGAAAATAATGCCTCCCCGAGCGCATTTCCCCTTCCTGGCTTGCGCCTGCCCTTTCCCCACCTTTATACTCTTGTGGCACCTGTCCACCTGTCAGTGCCCCTCCTCACAGTCCACTTCAGGTTTTCTCAGAGCACTGGCTGCATGGCGAGGAGTATGGGTAAGGCCCCGGTGCCCATCTTCAGCCTGGCCTTCTGGACTGTGGGGAGTCGGGCCCCATCTTAGCTCCCAGCTGTCTAGTCCTGTGCTTCCAGAATGAGCCCCTTGCTCCAGCCAGACCTCCGGCCAGGCTAGCACCATCCTGAATGTGCCACATTGATTCCTGACCGGGGACTGGCACTAGCATCCCCTCTTCCTCTCCTGTCCCGCCGTGTCCTTTTGAAAAAGAGTCCTACTTACCAGAAGCAGCCTTACCAACTATCTGCCTCTCTTTGAGCATCAGAGCTCTGGCCCTGAGCTTGTACAGAACACGGGATCTGCATCTCATATTTTCATATCAGCACCGCCCAGCACTATTGCTTCCCCAGACTGGCAGCAATTTGGAAGCAGGAAGTAAGAATTGATAGCTGGATAATACCACTGTCATGGCTGAAGGTCTTCGTTAGCCTGAAAGGCAGTATAGGTAGAGCACAGGGGTTCTCACATGCCAGCATGCATCAGAATCTACAAGAGACCTGATAAAACCACTGATCACTGGCCCCACCCCCAGAGCTTCTGACTCAGTGGGTCCAGGGTAGGGCCTGAGAATTTACATGTCTAACAAGTGCCCAGGGCAGCGGAGGCTGCTAATCCTGGGACCATACTTTGAGTACCCTGGGGTAGAGGTTTAAAGAGCATGAGCTTTGAGCCCACCCACCCGGGTTTGAATCCTCGTGCCAAAACTTCCTAATTGGGCAAGAGGTTTGAGCTCTCTGGGGCCCCATATTCTCCTGTGTAAAGGGAGTAAAATCATGGTACCTACCTTACAGCATTGTGGGGGTCAGGTGAGATAACACATCATAGCAGTGTTTTGCATGTAAGAGAATATTATAAACATCAGCTGTTATTAATTATTTTGGCAGGACAGGAAAGACATTGTGATATGGTCGCAAAGTGGTGTAGGAATGACATGAGCTGGGCTCTACCTAGTGCCACCTCAGCTCCTTTTGTTGCCCATGTAATTCGGGGCCAGCTACTCAAAATTATTTAAGCTTCAGTTTCTTGATGCACAAAATGTAGGCAGTAGTATTTGTCTTCTCTCCCTCTTGGTGGTTGTGAGTTTCAAATGGAAGGATGTTCTGAAGGGATTTGTGTGAAAGGCATGTCCTGGGTATTATTAAGAGCTCATATGTGTAGTGTTGGTTTATGTGCAGAATGCTGCTAAACACATGTCTCTGCCACTACCTCATGCACCGTGTAGAGTGAGTAGAGGCAGTTATGCCTTAGCTGGCTGGGAGGAGCCCCTGGGTGGACCTGCTGCCCTCCGCGAAAGGCCCTGATTATTCACTGTGGCTTCCCAGTCTCCCCCTGGGGCTATTTGTTTCCGTGATCTGATTTTAGCTGCCTGCCTGCCTTCTTCTAGAAGCTTTTGTCCAGTCTAACTTGGGGCCAAACTAGAAGTTGCCAGGCTAGTCAAAATCGATAACCAAGCTAGTGTAATATACTGAATTTCATGTACAGTGTTCACTAAGTCCTGTTGGTATACAGATACTTGTACATTATAAGCATGTCATGGTAACCTTTTCATTTTCAAAATAGTATGCAGGTTGCCTTTAATTTTAAAGAGTTCACTTCATAGTTTGCAGCCTCAGTTTTCACTCTGTAAGATAGATATAATAACTTTCTCTTGGTGATTCTTTCCATGTGGTCGGTGTTCATGGCATTTTAATGCTGCCCGTGCTCTCTGTGGGGATGAGGCCTGTTGGGAAAATGAAGGAGGGTGTGAGGATTTTTAGCTCTCAGTCGTATTTTTGCACGATGGTTATCATCTCTTCACTGGACTCACTGCTCTGACATGAATATTCCCTGTTCATGTTGTGTGAGCATTAACCAGGTATTCCCAATCACACTTCTTACCCTTACACCAGCACTGAGATGAAAATGATCCCAAAGCAACAAGAGAGCCGTATTCTGCTCACTCCACAAAGTAGACCTGGCCTTCCTTTATTATTCCCAGCACCTACAGACGTGCTGAGAGAGATTGGCTGGTTTGGATGGTTTTTGCCTGGATGTGTACCCGAGTGTACTCTTGCTCTGTGGGTTCCTTTCAGGCTTAGGTCACAATAGGTGTTGGTTTGGCCTCGCTCCGGTCCTTTGTAGACATCTGCCCACATCACAAAGCCCCCACGTTTGGCACAGCCCGCAGCAGTTGGCACTGCCTCCCCGGGAAGAGTCCAGTCCTGGAACAGCGGGGGTTGCAGGTGCATTGGCACGTGGTGGTGGGGAGCGCACACAGGCCTTGCCTACCCAGTGCCTGGCGACGCTCAGCAACACCGTCCCATCCCTGAAATATCTTGGCCTCGTGGGCTTGTCACTCCAATTAAAACTTAAACATGAAAGCGGCTCAGGCTGCTTCTCCCTTTGTGCTGAATTTGAGCATGGACGGTGCCAGAAGCATGTCATGGAGACTGTTAAGGGGTGCCACGTTGCAGGGAACGTCAGAAGTGTCAGGGATCTATTTCTTCAAGATTAGCATCTTGTTGGTTGCTGCTGCAAAGTGCACCTGAAAGGCAAGTTTCTGTTTGCCAACAGAAAGTCACCTTTGGGATGGTGGTGAAAGTCATTTTCCACATGTTCACAGATACGGCCGTGTTACCAAGCTTCACGCTATGACTTATCTCTGGCAAGGACTTACAAAATAGTCTCTCTGGCTGATTGTCAAAAATTACATCATATCGGAGTAAACTGCTTTTAAATCAGACATCCATTATTCATGTATATTAACTGCTTTTTTATTTTTTTTATTGGCTGTTTTGTGTATGATTTACTCTTTTCTCACTGGCTCCCTCTCTCTCCCCAGTTGTCTTTCTCATCCCTGTTTTTTTAAGGTCTTAGCTCATCTGTGAATTTATAGAGACTGTTCATCTAGCCTTGTGCATGAACATTGATATGCACACCTTGCATTTTTGTAGTTCAATTCCACATTTCCGTGGATCTTACTTTCGTTGGGTCAGAATAGCAACGTGGGTCGTTTACGTGAGTAAATTCTACCATGAAGATGTATAGGACTTTTTCTTTTGTATCTTTTGGTTTTTAAAAAGGAGCATCACTAGTCTTGTACAAGAAGATCTGTACTGAATAAAAGTGTACCTGGCACTTAGCAAACAGCTATATACATTGCAGTTGGCGGACAGCAAATAGACTTTGTGTGTTCATTTCTATTTGTGAAGCCTGTCTTTACTGTAAGGCCAGCATAGCAGTCGCCTGTAAGAGGTAGATACACGCAGACATGTGCAGTGTGTATTCATCTGCTCATTCTTTCATCAAGTGTATACTGAACCCCTCCTATGTGCCAAACACTGCACAGGTATCCAAAGGAGCTTCTGTTCCTTGCACACAGGGGTGGGGGGCGCACCCTGCGCATCTGGCATCTTGATGGTTATGGTACTTTTTCCTGATTCATGGCATTTGACTGGTTGGAATAAAGACTAGATACAGATTATTCTGTGTATTTAACCCCCAAATCAGCACTGTTGTTTTTGCAGACAGCATCTGCATTCTTTTATGCCCATTACTTGAATCTTTGTTGACTCAGATCCTCTTTCTGGAATGATTTTCTGTCTCCTAAAAGTGCATTCTTTAGAAGTTTCTTTCGTAAGGACTTGGTCACAAGTGTTTTCTGTGTCTTTCTTACAGCATCTTCTCATTACATCCTTATCCTTGAAAGGTAGTTTTGCTGGTCTTTTACAGTTCTAGCTCGACAGTTATTTTCACCCAGCCTTTGAGGATGTGACTGGTTTGCCTTCCACTGACACTACTGAGTTGGCTGTCAGTCTGTCATTCTCTTTTAGGACTTTCTCTCCTTTTGACTGCTTTTAAGATCTTCTCCTTGTCTTTAATTTTCTGTAGTTTCATGCCAATGTCTCTTTGTGTGGATTTATTTTTATCCTGTCTGGGATTTCTTGTGTGTCCCTCCTTTTAGTTGCAGAGAATTCTTGGTCCTTATCTTATTGGAAATGTATTGCGATGCTCAGGGGAGGTGTGCATGAAGGCAGCTTCTCCCCTCCTTCGTGCTGCTCACTGCCCATTCAGATTTCCCATCTCTCTCTCTATGTTGCATTCCGCATAATTCCTCAACTCTGTATTCCAGTCCACAGTTTCTCTCTCGGACTTCTTATTTCTTGCTTATCTAATCCATTGACTTTTTAATTTCTAGAAATTCTCTGCTTTATTTTTCAAATCTGCTTAATCCAATTTCCTACTTTTTATCCTCTCCCGCTTTAATCTGTCAACATTTTCAGCATGCTTATTTTGTATTCTTTATTTGATCTTGCCTGGAAGTCTAATTCTCCTTGTTTTTCTGTCTCACGTATGATAAATCATTTCTTGCTGTATTTGGATTTGTTTTTTAATTGTGAGCTAATACTGAGTTGATCTTGATTTGTAGGTTTCTTAAAGGGGCCTGAGTTGAGATTGTTTCCCTCCTGAGAAGATTCTGCCGAGGTACCAGGAGGTATGTTACCAACCCGAAGATACTTTATTAGGCTTGGGTTCTTTTAGCCTTGCAGGTGGTGTAAACTCAAACCCAGAACTTGTGTAGGGGCAGACATGTGACTGCAGACTGTTTTCCACCCTGAACTGAAACTGAGGCAGAGAAGTTTCTGGGTAAGCTCTCTGCACCAATAGATATTTCCCCCTCGCTCGCTTTTTACTGAATGTGTGTAGCCCTGCAGGGACCCGACTGTAGGTTCTACTTCATGCTGGGCAGACACTTGGTCTCCTGTTTCCCCAGCTCTCCAGGCTCCTGACACTGGAGGGGGAGCGCAAACTAGCCCCTGGCTTGAATGCTCTCTTACCTTCCTGGGTTTCGTGTTCTCTTCATTTTGGGCGCCTGTGGATTTCTCTGATTGCTTATTAAACAGAATGTCTGAAGGACTGTTTGATGTTAGGCCGAGTCTTACCCAGCATGGTCACTGTAAATGGCAGGGTTTTCCAGACGTTCTTGTCTGCCATGTTGTCAGAGGTGGGACTGTCGGACTGGATGCAGTTGGGGCACTCTGGCATCTGGATAGTATGAAGAGATCTCTGTGGAACCATCTTTTATTTTGGGTAGGATGGAGCAGTTCCTTTTACATACCAGCAGCAAGATCCAGGAGTGGAGGAAGATGTTACGCACTAAAAGCAACATCTGAATATCTTTGGGGTCTGAGGCTATGGGAAGCTCTGGATTTGCCTGGCATTGTGTACCAGTCAGTGAGCCTCCAAACACAAACACAGGCACTTAGTGAGATGCGGGAATGTGTAACTGACACTGTACCTGGCATGTGCTGCCCTTTAATAATTGCCACATGAATGAATGAATGATAGGATATCTCTGCCCCCAGGAACCTTAGGGTTGAAGCCTAGGAGAGTGTTACAGTGTTTGGTGTGATGCGGTGTAGTGCTTGGTAATAGTGCTGCAGAGCCTCCCCTGACCTGCTGGCGTCACCGCCTCCTCCCCTCCAGTATCTGAGAACCACAGATCTAGGGAAGAGCCGGAAGAAGATAAGACACAGGTCGGGGTGGCCTTGTCAAAACACCATGTGACACGTGCAGACAGCAAGGACTCTCAGCACTGACCAGGGGAACGGGCACTGTGTGCCGAGGACATCACGGAGAAGCGAGCACAAAGGCAGCTGGAGTGGACAGAAAAGGAGAGAGCAGGTGGTTTAACTGCCTTACTGCCCAGCATCTGGCTTTTGATCACGACTTCCCTGTTCAGAAGAGCCACATATGTGAGGTAGTGATGGAGACAGGTTACTAGGGATCAGAAAAGAAAGTGGGTAGATGGTGTCATCTCCAGGAAGTGTAGTCGCATCTTCGTCTCTTGCCTCTTCTCTTAGACTCTGCTCAGCCCAGCACAGCACCTCCTAAACTTTGACTCTCTTTGCCACTTCCCTTTTTTAAATGGCGGCCAACAAATCATCTTCAATTGAAAAAGCTTGGCCGGGCGCGGTGGCTCACACCTGTAATTCCAGCACTTTGGGAGGCCGAGGTGGGCGGATCACGAGGTCAGGAGATGGAGACCATCTTGGCTAATACGGTGAAACCCTGTCTCTACTAAAAATACAAAAAATTAGCCGGGCGTGGTGGCAAGCGCCTGTAATCCCAGCCACTGGGAGGCTGAGGCAGGAGAATGGCATGAACCCAGGAGGTGGAGCTTGCAGTGAGCCCAGATCGCGCCACTGCACTCCTGCCTGGGCAACAGGGCGAGCGAGACTCCGTCTCAAAAAAAAAAAAAGAAAGAAAAAGCTTTTAAAATGCTGTCGTCTTGTAAGGAGGCCTTCCGACTCCTCCTGAGCTCTCTGGACAGACAGTGCTGGGCTTCTGGGGAGCTGAGCCAGCTGCTGGGGTGGTGGTTGTTGGTTTAATGCCTGTAGCAGGTATTTGAGTATGAAGACTCAGTATTTCGATAAAATTAAAACACAGAGCTCCTTTCCTCATTCATCAGTATAGGACCGAAATTCTGGGAGGGTAAGGCTCTGAAATCTCTTCACAGTGATTTCATTATGCAAGTGGTTCATGATTAATTATGAGGGTGATAGCCCCCAATTTAGGAAAAGCTTGCAGTGTTAATCCATTTTTTACTGGGTGAAGGAAGAAGCTGGTCTGCCTTGAACTCACCCCCCCCCCCCCACAGGGACAAGAACCATCTCTCAGCTCTTTCCTTCACAGTTTACCTGGAAAGCCAATCCAGGCCACACCTGGATGCTACGGGGCCCGCCTGCCCACGGCGGTGGCTGATGCCTCCCAGTTGTTGGGCCTCTGGCTGGTGTCTCCTTCCTGACTCTGGACCACTACCTCTGCTGCTTAAGACACCAGCTGCCAGGACATGGCTAGAAGATGGTCGGTGAGTCTCCTCAGAGAGGCAGGCCCCATCTATGGAGGAGCAGGACAGCTGGCGGTCAGGCCCCAGCTGGGGAAGAGGCGGGCTGGCAGCTGGCAGCAGGCTGGGACTTCTGCACGTCATCCAGCGTCCCTGCACGTTCATTCCATTGCCTAGAAGATGATTGATAAATATCTGTTGGCCGGCTCTTGAATGAATTACAGCATTATTTATTTTATCTAAAAATTAGAAACAATCCATATGGAATTGTGTATCCACAGAGAAATTCTACACAACCATTAAAAAGTACAAGATCTATCTATAGGTATTGACACGTAGGGAAAAGGAGTTGTGAAATAATCCCATTTAGGAAAAAAATGTGTATACACACAGAGACAGATGTGCAGAAGAAAAGTCTAGAAGTACATATATCTAACTGTTAAAAGTGGTGATTTCTGAGACATGAATATACAGAGGGCTACCACTTTCCTTACAGAATTCTGTTATGTTAGAATTTGTTGTAAGATGTATCATATTTGAAATCAGAAAAAGATTTTTAGAAATAGATTTCAGATACATCAGAATCATTGACAAAATTGCAAGTTAAGATTCTAAGACTAGGATTAAATCGGAAATACTTTAAGATCTCTAATTTAAAAAAACAGATGAATAGAGAACTTTCTGCTAAAGTTATTTTTAAAGATAGTGCTTGCTTTTCCCCCATTGCCTTCTAGGTCTCCCTGGAAGCCAAAGAGGAGGAAAACTTCTCTGTGTCATGCATTTCCTATAGTTACCATTGTAAAGCACACAACCAGCCTCAACATGGTTTAGCTGTTTTAGCTAATTCTTACAGAAACATCTAATGCCTGCAAACATTTGCTCTGTAAACACTGTTCAAGTTCTTCTCTAATATACACCTGGTACTTAAAAGGAACCATCCTCAACATCATCTTTGGCAGCCACATTAGTGCAGAATATTTTCTCTGGGATTTGAGCTGGGGTAGGTTTTTCCAGCATATCTGTACACCTCTGAGAATGAGTCAAGTGGCCATGGGTTGAGACTCACCCAACTAGGGCAATAAAGAGAAAAATTAGTCTAATGCATGGTCTTAACAAGAGGGAGAGTGTGAGCATGAATAATTAATCTCACTAGTCTATGGCAATCAGATAAAATGAAGTCCCATTTGCTCAACCTTATTAAAAGAGAGAGAGTACGTGGGAGGGAGGGAGAAATGGTAAAGGTCGTTAAGGGACTTGTAACATGGAAAGAACTGCCTTTGAGATGGGTAATGTGTTTTCTAATCTCTGTGGTCTTTAACTAAACGTCATGGTAAAGGTACTCTTCAGATAGTTCTGATTCGTTGAATTATTAAACATTTTAGAAAATACTGGACTCTGGACTAACTTAGATGTCTTTATGATGAATTTGCAGAGAGTCTTTTTGGAAAGGGATTACATCTCACTATATCACTAAGAAATAATTTATCCACTTGTCAAAAAAGAACAACTGGAAGACATAAAGACACATGAACCTACTCAGTGTCAGATTTCAGTTCTTAGGTTTACCATCAACATTTTACTGACTTAAAGGCCTTACCTTCCTGCTACAGAAGTTGAAGTATTTTAAAAACAAGAGAATATTGAGTCCAAATTTTTGAACACTCTATAATGATAATAGATGCAGAATACTACTTTTATAATAGAATGTGAGGTTGCTCTTTTTATTTTCTCCCTCCAGGTGCCGATTTTATATAATTTTTAGGTTATTCCCTGAAGATAAGAGATTTGGTTATTTCTGTATACTTACTTGGAAGAATAATCTTACTTTTGATATTTTTAAATTGTTGAAATTTTCTGCATCAGAAATTTTTCTTTTCAACTGCAATTGTTCTCTGTAGTCTTTATGGATTAAGAGAGCATTTTAAATTTTGAATTTGTCCTTTTTCCTTCCAGATGCTGTTAGCAATAGTTAATATTATAGTGTTGTTTTGACCATTAGAAACTTTCAAAGATTCACTTGTTAGAAATGTGTGTTGACAGGATTGATTATTTTCAAGGTAGAGAATATTTAATTTATTATTAACTTCTCAATAGTAAAGTAAAAATCTGTATCCTGGTAAGTGATAAATGTATAGGTTGACAAGAAGAAATGTATAGGTTCCATGTGTGTGCTGAAAGGATAAATCTTTCTACAAAATATTACTATTAAAACCTTTGGCTGGGGCCAAGCGTGGTGGCTCATGCCTATAATCTCAACATTTTGGGAGGCTGAGGTGGGAGGATCACTTGAGGTCAGGAGATCGAGACCAGTCTGGCCAACATGGTGAAACCCCGTCTCTACTAAAAATACAAATATTAGCCAGGCGTGGTGGCGGGCGCCTATAATCCCAGCTACTCAGGAGGCTGAGGCAAAAGAATCGCTTGAACCCAGGAGGCAGAGGTTGCAGTGAGCCAAGATCGCGCCACTGCATTCCAGCCTGGGCGATAGAGTGAGACTCAGTCTCAAAAACAAAAGCAAAAAAAGACCAAAAACCTTTGGCTCGGTGCAGTGGCTGATGCCTGTAATCCCAGCACTTTGGGAGGCCAAGGCAGGAGGATCGCTTGAGCTCAAAAGTTTGAGACCAAGCTGGGCAACATAGTGAGACCCCTTCTCTACTTAAAAAAATTGTAAAAAAAAGAAAGAAAGAAAGATATCAGCAGGCCGTGGTGGCACACACCCATAGCTCCAGCTACTCGGGAGGCTGAGTGGGAGAATTGCCTGAGCTTAGGAATTTGAGGCTACTGTGAGCTATGATGTTGCCACTGCACTCCAGCCTGGATGACAGAGCAAGACCCTGTCCCCCCATCCCCTCAAAAAAACCAAAAACTTGAGTTCATTAATTTAGAAATATCAACATGATCACTAGGATAGAAAGTATGCTCAGAACTTGGTGTGTTTGTGTGTGTGTTAATGAGGAGCCTTCTGAATGTGAATTTGGGGCAAGGACTGTGTCCTCAGCACCTACAACAGTGACTGACACATAGCAAGCACTTAATGTCCTTTGAATTAAGTTGAATTGAATTAATACTTTTAAAGCAAAAAACATAAATTTCCCCCCGCTAGAGAGAAGACACGAGGTGTTCTAATATAACAATGCATTGTCTGGAAATCAGGGGTACCTTCTTATTACTTTCATACCCTATGAAACAGAGCATCCTAAAACCAGCAAGCAGAGAGTGAAGAGAGAAGTGTTTGGAAGTGAGTTTGTGTTTTGGTTTGTAGTTCAGTCCGAAGGAAGCATCCAGTGGCTAACTAACTATACAAGCTTCATCTTCCTGGTCCTTGTACTATTCCTTCTTTTCCCGCCTGTGTTGTAAATTCAAATGAGAACTCATGCTGGCTCATCTGCAAGCTTCCTGATGCCTTGCAAGCTTTCCCATTCATTCCAAATCAGAAGCAGTCAGTGGCCCCATAGTTTCCAGACAGCTTTCTCTTTGTTAAGAAATTAGAATACCTGATTTCCCCGTGTTTTCCTTGTGGCCTGAGTGTGCACCTTGGCCTGAGGAATTCGCGGGATTTCCTTCTCTCTTCCTTTGCACTTCTTTTTGGCACTCTAATAGCCATGTCCCTATACTATCAGTAACCTGAAAAAGATCAGGAAATTAAGTGGCAGAACATCTTCACGGGAGCTGGGTGGTAAGGATCATGCCTTCCACGATGGTGAAATGAAATGAAAGTGTTTGATGTTGGCCTGGTGTATGGAATTGTGGGCCCACACATTTCTCTTCCTCTCTCAGATCCTGGTATATAGCCTGGAAGCAGGACGCCGCCTCTTGAAGCTGGGTAACGTTCTCCGTGACTTCACATGTGTCAACCTCAGCGACAGCCCTCCCAACCTCATGGTCAGTGGCAACATGGACGGGAGGTACGTGAGTTGGAAGGGCATTGCCTTGCAGCCCCACGACTTCGGCCAAGGCCTGGCCACCCAGCCCCCACTGCGCTGCTCACACTGCCCGGTTCTCATTCAACAGCTCTGCCCACCTGAGTTCAGCCCTGATCCCATAAACACTCTAGACTCGGAGAACAAAGTCCTGTATTAGGTAATAGTTGGATGTCGCTATGTCTCTGCTTCATTTCTGAAGCACCACGGGAAGGTTTTCTTTTAAGCCATTTGGTGGACGCAGTTGGTAGAAGGTCCAGGGAGACCACTTGGAATATCTTTTGTCCCTCTGCTGCAAAATTTGTTTGGCACTTAAAAGCTCACTTTCTAATATTAAAAACAATAACCTAAGGGATGAATCATGTTCAACAAAATAGGGTTTCCTGCCAAATGATGTCAAGAGTGTATTTCAGAACCCGGTGGTGTCCCTCTGGTGATGGAGGGAAAGAGAGACTTCTTGTGAACAGATTCCAGTTTCTATTTAGCTGATTAGCAGCCTTCTCTTTAACGCACTGGCTTAGGGAGTCGGGTTTTCCCGGTACAGGGGCCTGTGCCAGCCCCGGGCACCCCAGGAACCATCAGCACGAAAGGATTAAAGTGTTTGAAAACACCCTCTGAGTCCACATTTTAGGTTTCTCCCCCCTTCCTCTCTCCTTGTTTTTTTCTTTTCCTTTTCTTTCCTTTTTTTTTTTGGCCGGTTATCTGCTGTGTCTGATCCAGTGCCCCGAAGAGAGGTAGCATGGCTGAGGGCCAGGGGCGGCTGGTGCCCCCTCCCCTGGGCCCGGCCCCGGGCTGCAGGTGGCGGGCTGCTCGGAGGCGGGTGTCAGATCGTGAGGCGGGTACTCCTCTGTGCCAGATCCCAGGCCTCTGTCCCGCCAGTGCAGCAGCTTGCAAAAATAGTTATTCTGTCAAACAATATTTTCAACTCCCGACCTTCACGCCTAGATACCCGCCCCCAGCTTAGAGCAAGGAGATGATGTGAGTATGCTTTATTGGGGGAGAAAAATAATCATTTTTCTTCAAGGCCTCCTAAAATGCCCGATGTTCTAGTGCTTGAGAACTGAACTCCTCAGTGTGTCTGGGCACGCACTGGGCTAGTTCTCTTTAGAAACTAGGCTTGATAAGTAGCCCTACATGTGGCATGACAAAAGAATCAAGTCAGTTTGTAGTTAATCCCGCATTTTAGTTTTCAGGTTGAGCTATGCAGAGGCTCCGAGCTCCTCTCCCAGGATCTCCACACAGGGGCCTGGCAGCTGCTTGTTTTTGAGGAGAGGTGGTGTGGAGGACTCTTTGGGATGGTGGATGATGCTCAGAATGTGCTTGCAGTGTGAACATTTATATCTTCAGCCACAGCTTAGGCTCACTGGAAACCAGAAGGGTGTTGCAGAGAAGAAACCTCTGCTTTCTGCATAATTTCAAAAATATTAAGAAAAAAATTCCACAAAGTTCCAAAAAGCAAAACTTGAATTTGCAGCAAGCCAGGTACTATGTTGAATCATAATGAAGCTATGTGTAGGCATTGTATTAGGTATTATTAGTAATCTAGAGATGGTTTTTATGGGAGGATGTGTGTAGGTTATATGCAAATACCACACCACTTTATATGTATAGGGGGACCTGAGCATCTGTGGATTTTGGAATTGCAGGGGGTCTTGGAACCAATCCCCTGTGGATACTGAGGGATGACTGTACACACTCAGTAAAGCTGACTTTTCCTCTGGAGCAGGCTGCCTTGTTATGTACGCACTGCCAGAGAGGTGTTCCGTGCATAGTGTCAGAGGACTCTCTGGTCAGTTTGCAGTCCAAATTTGACTATGTTAAGTCCATTTTATTAGTAAGCCAATGTTACAGTTTTTAAAAAACGCTCTGTCTCTGTGGATGAAAAGAACAGACTAGTGACTTAGAGTTGGAGGTGGGGCATCCAAACTGGCATTTATCCAGTGTGAGTCCTAGAGCAGTGCCAGCTGTGTGCCCACTGCTGGCACATTAGGGGCCAGCCATCATATGTAAGAATACTCCCTGAGTCAGGATTGCTGGGTCAGCAGCTTAGAATTTAGGGGTTTAAAATCTGTTGTTTTAATAAAAATTGCACATCTAGGAAAAAGGAATGAGGAAGCTAGACTAAGTGTGGTAGAGGGAAATCTTGCTTTTTTCCCTCAGAGGCTTAATAGCTATGAATAAGATCTTATTAGAGATGCCGGCCCAGGCTTGTATAGCTTATGTTTTATGTCAAAAGTGGGAGTAAGGGGTCAAATATTATGAAGAGAACGATGTCCTTGGCTGTCACTTACTGACTGATGCAATTTTTTACAAACCCTAGAACCTTCCTATTTTATTTTAAAAACTTAATTCCCACTGCATTCTCTTAGTGCTTTATAAATAACTTGGGAATGAGATGGACTCTAAAGGTACATAAAACTGCCCCAGATTAAGACAAAAATATGTTTTCATTAAAGTAAGGAATCAGTTTTAAGTAGTTTGCAAACATGAGTGGGATTTTGCAAGGAGTTGTATTTTGGGGGTGTGGGGGGACAGTGGGCTTAAATTAAAAATGAAAAAGTGTCTCTCCTATCACTCAAGAAAACCCAGACACTGGAGGTCAGGAGTTCAAGGCCAGCCTGGCCAGATGGTGAAACCCCATCTCTACTAAAATACAAAAATTAGCCACACATGGTGGCTCATGCCTGTAGTCCCAGCTACTCGGGAGGCTGAGGCAGGAGAATCGCTTGAACCCAGGAGGCAGAGGTTGTAGTGAGCCAACATCACACCACTGCACTCCAGCCTGGGTGATAGAGCGAGACTCCATCTCAAAAAATAAAGAAAAACTAAAAAATAAACAGAGTCTGATGAAGAGCAAGAGAAAGATTGGGGTGGAAACTGAGTTAACGTTAGAGTATGCTTTTCCCTTGCTGGGAGGGAAGGCTTGTAAAGATGGGAGCGGAGAGAAAAGTGAGATTGTGCATAAGAGTTTTATCAGTGTAGATCAGTGAGTTTTTCTGAATGCATATTTTGTCTCTTTTTGCTAAGACTAAAAAGAAAGAGCAATGAATGAGTAATGATACGGGGCGGGGAGTGACGCACATTGGCGTTAGGACTGGCTGCGCGTGTCCATTCCACTTACCACACACTCTCTGGTGTTTGGCGGGTGCTAGCACAGTATATTTTCTATTTATTCTAAGATGTATGTTAAAAAAAACCATTTTCACATCTATGAAATCAGAATGGACTTTTACAATAGCATCATAAAATGGCAGCATTTTTAAAAGTTATACAAAGTAATGATGCTTCTTGGAATCAGTGGTGTTTTCAATGAAATGAAAGTATATATTCACTGAAGGCAACAATGAATTAATAGCTTAGGAATCCACATTTATGAGAAGCTTGAATGAGTCACTAAGGAAGAGTCTGCAGGAAGTAATCACTTTTTTTTTTTTTTTAGTTTAAACCCTGTCTGGGGTTTATTAAACATTTAGAATCTGAATATTTATGTCTTTCACTAAATTTGGAGTTTCCTGCCATTACTTCCTCAAATAGTTTTTCTGAATAATTCCTTTCTCCTCTCCTTCTGATAACCTCAATAATGTAAATATTAAACCTTGCGAAATTTTCCAACAGGACACCAAAGCTGTGTTCATGTTCTTTCCCAAATCTTTCTTTCTGTTCTTCAGATTGCATCATCTCTGTTGCTCTAACTTCAGGTTTATGGACTCTTCCCTGTGTCATCTCCATTCTGCTGTTGAGCCTATCCAGTGAATTTTTTATTTCAGATTTCATATTTTCCTGGTTAAAAATTTCCATTCATTTCTTTTTATATATATAGTTTTTGTGTCTCTGCTGACGTTGTCACTGTCAGTATTCCCATGCCTTTTACCTTTACTTTGTGGAATATAGCTACAAGTTCTTTAAAGTCGTTGAGGGTTCCCAGACTGGCTTATCTTAGGGTTTACATCTGTTAATTGTCTTTTCCCTTAAGAAAGGGTCACATTTTCCTGTTTGGCTTTTGGTTTGGGGTATGTCAAGTAATTTTGAATTGTATTCTGGACATTGTGGATGTCGTGTTGCATACACTCTGGATCTTGTTATGTAATCCTCCAACGAATGATTTTTGTTTTGTTTTGCTTTTAAACAGGCAGTCACCCTGCTTAGGTTCAGACGGCAAGTTCTCTTTTACCCTCTGTGGGCGGTGACTCCAGTGTCAGTTCGCTTTCCAAAGCTGTTCAGTTTCTATGCTGTTTTTGGTCTGCGCATGTGCCACTTGGGTTAGTCTGAGGCTTGGCAGTGGTTCAGTCTTAGTTGAGCTCTTAAAGCCATTGCTGTCCTGCTTTGAATCTGTCCCACATAGCCCAGGGATGAGCCTGGGACTTATGTGGGTTTAAACACAGTATTATGTGATCCCTTTCTTGAGGTTTCTCCTCTCTTAATCCTTACACTTTCCAGCCTTCAGGGACTCCTTTCCCTTTATAGTTCTCTGGTCAGAAAGATAGGGTTTCTGTCAGAGTTCTACCTGCCTGAATCGCCGCCACCATGCAGCATGTGACTGGGGACTGTCCTTGTGGCACGGCCACAAGAAAGAGGAAAGAACCCCACAATAACCCTCACCCCTATTCTTTGGGGACTGCAGGGGCCCCTTTTGTCCCTCTGGTCAGAAAGATGGAGTTTCTATTGGAGTTTTAGCTTCCTGCACCACTACACAGTTCTGCATGTTGGAGTCCATACTCAGGGCAAGGCTGCAGGAGGAAAAAGGGAAAAAAAAGGGAAACTCCTCCCCTATACAGCCATGGGTTTGAGTCTCCTCTGCAATCCATCGGCTTGCGTTGACTCCCCAGAGTCCTCAGGTGTTTGTTTTTGTGTTTTGTCCATAGGTTTTGCTGGCAGTCGACAGGAGAGAGGCAGCAGTGGGCTTACTCCGTCCTGGCCAGAATCAGAACGTCCTGCTTTCTTTTCAGTGACTTAAGTCAGCACTGTAGTTGGCAGTCAAGGGCTGTATTAAATGAGGACCCTTCCTATTCTGTAGCTGTCAGTCTTCTTATCTGTGATCTCTCATTTTCACCAATGCAACTGGGGATCTAGCACGGAGAAGCTTATCCATGCTGTGCTATGGAGAACCAAGAGTTGGTGCTAAGGGCAAATGTCAGGCTGTAATTGGGTTACTAAGTCACCGAGCCAGCAAATTCCAGTGTTTTCCCCCATGGTCTCAAGTTTATTTTTTTAGCAGCTGTATTGAGATTTAATTTACATGCCACATAATTCACCAATTTAAACTGTACAATTTAGTGTTTTGAGTAGGTCCACAAGGTTGTGCAGGTATCACTACAGTCCGTTTTAGAACACTTTCACCCCAAAGAGAAACCCCACATCCATTAGCAGTCACTCACCCTTTCCCTTATCCCCTCCAGCTTTAAGCAACCACTCATCTACTTACTTTCTCTATGAATTTGCCTGAACATCTCCTATAAATGAAATGATGTAATCTATGACCTTTTATGACTGGCTTATTCCACTTAGTAATGTGTTTAAGATAAACCCAAGTTGTGGCATATATCGGTATGTCATTCCTTTTTCTAGCCAAGTATTACTCCCTTGTACAGATGTACTACATTTTCTTTATATCAGTTAGTGGACATTTGGGTTGCTTCCGCCTTTCGACTATTATAATGCTACTGTTATCATTTATGTGTAAGTTTGTTTGTGGATGCATATTTTCAGTTCGGTTGGGGAAATACACTGGGAGTGGAATTGAAGGCTTATGTGGTACTTCTATGTTAAACCATTTGAGAAATTGCCAGAGTCTTCTATAGTGGCTGTACCATTTTACATTCCCACCAGCACTGGATGAGGGTTCCAGTTTCTCAGCGCCCTCACCAACACTTGGCTACTGTCTCAAATTCTAGATTTGCATTTCTCTGACAGCCCGTGGTGATGAATATCCTTTCACGTGCTTATTGCCTGTTTGTATATCTTCCCTGGAGAGATGTCTATCCAAATCCTCAGCCCATTTTTTAACTGGGCTATCTTTTTATTATTGAGTTATTAGAGTTTTTTTTTTTTTATATAGCCCAGGTACAAATCTCTCATCAGATATGTGATTTGCAAAATATTTTCTCCCATTCTGTGGGTTGTCTTTTCACTTTCTAGATTGTATTCTTTGAAGCACACAAGTTTTCAATTTTTATGAAGCTCCATTTGTCTTTTTTTTTTTCCTTTTGCCATTTGTGCTATCGATGTCATAGCTAAGAAACCATTTCCTAACCCATGCTCACAAAGATTAACTCCTAAGTTTTCTTCAAAGGGTTTTATAGTTTTGGCTCTTACACTGAGGTCTGTGATCCATTTGGTGTTAATTTTTGTATATGGTGTGAGGTAGAGACCTAAACTTCATTCTTTAGCATGTGGATATCCAGCTATCCTGGCGCCATCTATTGAAACGACAGTTCTCTCCCCCATTCAATTGTCTTGGCACCACTGTTGAAAATCAATGGACTGTAACTTTGAGGGTTTATTCCAGACTCTCAGTTCTGTTCCACTGATCTGTATGTCTTATATTCTGGCACTACCACACTATGCAGCTTTTTGATTACAATACCTCACCCTTTTTAAAATAAGTAATATAACAGTAAACTTCCAAATGTCAGGCATGTTGAACAGTGTCACTGTATATGAAAGTAACAATACGTATATAGGAAATACTCATGACTTAGTTAATAACTAAACGTTTTAGTATTTCCACCTTGGGACCATGTGCCCTTTTCTTGGCATTATATACATTATCATCTTTGTCCACTGGGTGGACTTGTTATGGATCTCAGAATTTTGGTTCAAGACCATCCGTGCTGGTCCAGAAAGGTTCAGTGACCAGTCTGAAAGACTTGTTAATCTTGGCCACATAGAATTGTATGTTCTCTATTCAGAGAACTCTAAACTTCAGAGATACAGCCTTAAAATACAGACAGCGCTAAGCTTAGCCTAGCTGGATTAAACTGGCAGTTCTACCTGAAAATACATGTTTTTCTAGTTGCTATTTAAAATGAATCTTTCACCAAAGGCCATCGTCAGTACTTTGTAGATAAAGCTATTGATTTTGGCATATAAGGTTATATTTAAAATCCTCTTTAATATTTAATAGCCCAGGTTCAGTGAGACCAAACAGAATCATGTATTGATTTATTTAAAACAATACTATTTTTAAAATTAATTTGGTCATTAAAAAAAGCCTACATTGTAATACCTTATAGCTTGTTCCCTTTATTTTCTGGGTAGAAATATAGCTGAAGGTCAGGTCCTCCTTAATGAAACTGCCGAGCCAGACACTGAATAGGCTTCAGCTTGCCATCAGCTACCGTGTGCCTCATTATCATATGGGAGTATTTAAGCCAAGCCAATAGGAAGCACGCCCTGAGTTGTGACCCCCCCCCCCCCAATTACAGAGTCTCAGCGCTTGCTTCTTGCCCTGACAAATATAAAGTTGTGTGCTGTGCTCGTGCTACTGCTGCCTGCTGTTAGAGAGAGTGATTGGGGCGTAAATGTTGCATTTGCTCCATCTGCAAGTGTTATAATAAGTTATTCAAAGCTCTTAACACAGGACCAACCAGAGCGTGCCTCCCTCTCGGTTCCAGCACGTTTTCCTGCCCATCAGATGGATGCTCCTCTGTTGGAGTCTTTGGAAGGTTCTGGTGTCTTTTGTTTTAATTGGTGGGCTACTGCCGACTCCTATGGCGTGATTTTCATTAGAGAGGGGCTGGAGAGAGGGAGTGTTGGAACTGTCCTCCAAGCCCAACCATGAATATTAAACATAATACAATTACAGCTTTCAGACCAATTATTTTTCCTTTCAACGGGCAAAGTTGATGAAATACTCGCTAGATGGGGATTCACAGTATCTACCATTGGCTCCTCTTTGTCCCTGGAATCGGTTGTCTTGGCATATTCTGGTGCCCATTTGCTGTGCTACCTGTTTCCCAGCGTCGAATATTTGGTTTGAGCGCTGAGCTGACGACGGGCTTTGCCAAGGCGCACGGCATTCGGGCCGGTGCTGTGTGCTGTCAGATGTCCGAGGCAGATACCTGTTTCTTCATGTGAATCTGAATGGCTTGGGTGTACTTAGCACACTGTGCTGTCTCCTGCTTCTGTCGACGAGAAGCCAGAGTGGTGCTTCTTTAAGGAGATGTCAGAAAAATGTTTTTCCTTTTTCCCAAGGGGGAGAAATTCAAGGCTGGTTTGGCCTTTTTTTTTTTTTTTTTTCTTAGTGATATAAAATACACTGAGGCCGTATCTTTTGGTTTATTTGTTTATTTTGCTTGGAGCCATCCATGCTGGTATCTAAATACAATAGGAAAACAGATGGCAAACTTTGAACTTCTGGACCAAATTTGTGTTTGCCTTTGTCTCCTTAACAGCCAAACTGTAAATTATGGAGTATAAATATTCAGCAGAGGAGCTCTTTATGGAAATCACCATAGCAGAATAGACTCTGATTAACCAAATATGCACTGAAAAGTACTTGGTAAACACTTCCGCTCCCCCTTTCCCCAACCCTTTTCAAGTTCCCATTATGGCCTAACGTCAGAGTTCTCTTTACAGCATTTATACTTTTTCTCTTCCCTGCGCACACAGCCCGAGTTCTCTTACCTACACGTGCCTAAGGATAGGTGTCTGTAAATGCAACAGAGGGAGACCTTTGTTTTCAAAGTCGTCTTCAGGCTCTCTGCATCTTTCTGCTCCCAGATCCCTGACTGGCAAGTCAGGGACTGAACAGCATCTGTAGCAACGGCCCTCTCTATTCACTTGCGTTGCCTTGTCAGTTACACGGCCTAGCAGGAAGAAGAAAGAGCGTCTCCTCTGTGTTCTAAAACGACGTACTGTTCCATCCTGCTTTATTTCACCTTATCTAAGAAATAGATGAAAGTATTATTTTGTAAATTATGAAACAGAACATGTGTATGGGAGCGTATATAAGGTGTGCGTAGTTTCAAGAATAACCGAGAATGCCCGCGCATCCACCTCTCAGCTCAAGAAAGAGTGTGACCGTTGAAGGCCTCCAGGTCATGAATGAATGCTTGTTTTTTAAACATGGCGGCATCCAGAATAAAACACAAAAGCCTCCTTTATTGCCCTCTTTCTTCTCCAAGGTAATTGTTGTTAATGTTTCAAATATGTGCTTTCAGAATTTGATCTTCAAAATTGTTTGGTTTTATTTAAACAGGGAGTATGCACATTCAAAATGGGCCCAAAAGCAGAGTAGCCTGGAGGGCGAAGCACACCCTCTTCCCAGCAGCCTTGTCAGCCTCCCTCATTGTGGCCGCTTGAATGCTGAGCGTTCTCCGGGGGCCGTCCGCACCCACGCGGCCTAAACACATGCCCCCCAGCACACACCTGTGCGCACGGCTGCCAGTCGGCCTGTGTAGTTCTGTCCCGGGTCCCACTGTATGGATGTACCATAGTTGCTTTAACTAGCACTCAGTTGATGAGCTAGTTAATCGCGTCACCTACATCCAGTCATTCCAGTTCATCACAGCGAAAATGTGTCTAATTTTTCCTGTCAGTCTAATTATCTTTCCTTAATAGGTAATGTCTTTTTCTCTCAGGCTGCTTGTAGGACGTCTTTGTCTTTTCCCATTTTTCTAATTATACTCTTAGGTATGTCTTTTGTATTTGGTCGTGTGCATGAGTCGGCATGCATGTCTTTCATCAGTTCCGGGAAACACCAGCTGGTAACTGTCCTTCCGGAACTTGGGGCGTATGCGGCACCACCCCTTCTGTCCCTCATGTCTCTTATCACAGTTTTCATATTTATCTCTTTGTGCTCCATTCTTGGTAATTTCTTCAGATTTTTCTTCTGCTTCCAGCCTATCTCCCGAATTTAATTTCAGAGACTGTACTTTCATGCTTTTGTATTGAAAGCAGGAGTCTCCATACTCTGTGCTCCCTGCCTTGGGTGGCCCTTCAGTGTGTTTGACGAAACCACGGAGCCGAGCCTGGTGCTTGCCAGCAGGCTCCCCCACCACGCGGGCAACTGAAGTTGCAGCTCACCCTCTCCTATCTGGTTTTCAGCTCAGGTCCTGGGGAAGTCACTATGTGAGCTCAGCAGTGCCCTTAAAAGGATTTTAGCCAGCATTTTTAAGCGTTTTGCAGTGGAACCGTCAACATGTTGTCTGAAAAGAAGCCTCTTTTGCAACAAGGTCAGTGCTTTGGTGACTGGCCTTGCGTGTATGTGGACACTCGTGTAGTGGAATTGCCGGCTCAGAGGTGAGGTGCATGTGGTGTTTGGTTGGATATTGCCAAGTCACTCCCCAAAGAAGGATTTGTGCTCGCCTCAGCTGTCTAGGAGTACCTACCTGTCCACGTCTCCCTGCCACACAGTGCCTCGTAGGGCGTTACCATACTTCACCTTTGCTGGCAAGATCGGTGACAAGTGGCATTGCATTGTAGTTTTACTGTGTAATTTATCTTATTACCAGTAAACTTAAACATCTTACACGTGTTGAAAAGCCATTAGTATCTTTCTGTGAATTGCTTTTTCTTATCTTTTCTCACGATTTAATAATGGGTTATCACTCTTTACTGATTTGAAGGCATTCATTATAAGACATTAGCCCTTTTTGTTGCAAACATTTTCCTCTGTTTATCATTGGACTTTCTGATTTTTCCCTGCCCCCACAGGAAAAAGTTAAACCCTTTTTTCACCTTCTGTACTTTGTTTAGAAAGGCCGTCCTCCTCTGAATCTTTTTATAGTTTAATTATGTTTAACTCTTTGCGCCCTCTATAATTTGTGTAATATATGTGGTAGAGCTCCAAGCTGAGAAAACTACTATAGAGTATTTTGCCTCTAACTGCTGTTACAAATGGGACATTTTCTTTGATTCTATTTTTTAAACTAGATTTTAGCATATAAATTTATCTTTGACTCTGTGTTACTGAATTCTCTGGGACTGTCCCTTCTCACTAATGAGAAGTCTACCCACTTTCCAATTTTTTACTTTTCGTTTTTTCCTTTTGTCTAATTGTGTCTAGTTTTTAAAAAGCGATGTGAAACAATGGTGGTGGCAGTGCCTCACTGCCGCATCTGGGATGGGTGTGACGTTTCATCCCATTTCTTTCGGCCTCCGTGGACATGACCAGGTGGTTTTTTGTTGATTCCCTTGTCTGTGGCATCTTGCTGTGGAGTCTGTTCTTGATATTTCACTGGGATATGTAGTTTTCTTTGATCGTGCTCTCAGCTTTAGGCTTTGGTAATAGAATGCTGGCTTCATGGAGAATTTGGAAGCTTTCCTCCTTTTCCTAGGCTGTGGAACAGTTAACTTAGCCCTGGAGGCAGCTCGTCCTTACAGGTCTGGCCAAAGTGACTTGTTCTTTTTTTGTAGGGACTGTTGCCCCTTGCTGGCTTCCTCAGGCTGCTATTTGTCATTTTATCTACTTGGATTTTCTGTCTCCTGGGGATTCGTTTTGATAATTCTTATTTTCCCAGAAAGCCATTTACTCATCTAAGTTTTCACATTTGGAGATTTTAAAAATTCAAGAAATAGAAATAGATTATTTCTGAATAGATTATAGTGACTAAAGAAACAATTAAAAACCAAAAAAAAAAAAAACCAGGCTGGGTGCAGTGGCACATGCCTGTAATCCCGGCACTTTAGGAGGCTGAGTAGGTGGATCCCTTGAGCCCAGGAGTTCGAGACCAGCCTGAGCAACATGGCAAAACCATCTCTACTGAAAATAAAAAAAATTTGCCTGGTGTGGTGGCACGTGCTTGTAGTCCCAGCTACTCGGGAGGCTGAGGTGGGAGGATCACCTGAGCCCAGGAAGTTGAGGCTGCAGTGAGCCACGATGGTGCCACTACACTCCAGCCTGGGTGATGGGAGTGAGACCGTGTCTTTAAAAAAATAATAAAAAATAAAACCTAGAAAAAGAAATGTGATCCATGGAGTTTTGTTTTTCCAGGTCTGACCAAACATTGAGTAAACCGCCCCTTCATTGTTATAAGTGTTCTCAGCAAATGCTTTTGCCTTAAAATCTGCCTTTTCTAGTATTAAAATTGTAACATTTTTTTCTTCCTCATTTGCAGATGTGTTTTTCATGCATAGCATATATTTTTACTTTGTGATCCATTGGCAGCTCTTCTTGTTAATAGGAGGTTTGTCCTGTGTGCCTCCATGGATCCAGCAGACACATCAGGTCCCACTTAAGCCATCTGTCTTCTTGTTCCGGTATTTTGCTATACCACTTTCTTTCAGAGAGTATCCACAGGTAGTTCACTTTGAGTCCTTTTCTGTTAAAGAAAAAAAAAGTCTATTATGCCTTCAAACTTGGGTGCTAAGCTAGGTAGAGAATTGTTGGTTCAAAATAATTTTCCCTCAGAACTTGGAAAATCGACGTTGTGTGTGCGCATGCTCGCATAACTAGAGTCAGGGCACGGGACGTGTTTCAGAGAATCCTGTCTCTCCCAGCTTTTGGGCCAGACATGCGTTTTTAATCATATATCCTTGTCTTTGTCCTGTTCCTTGCTAGATGCTGGGGTCTTTTCAGGGCAGGGACTGTCTTTTCCTTTTCAACTTACATCATAGGGTCTCTGAAGCTCATCTTTACATTTATTAAATGTAATCAATTTGATTTACTTTTAGCCTTTGTGGCTTATTGTAGAAACTAAGTATGGTGGTGGTTGTAGTGCATACGAGATTTCTGTCCCATTATCTAACTTATCCTCGTGAAAAATTCAACATACATAAAAAGCAGTTTTTAAAGAGGTTCTGAAAGAAATGTGGATTATTATAAGGCAAGTAATCATTTCAATCAGTGACTGCCCAGGGTACACACACCTTTATCCCCGCTCTGCTGTGCGTATCAACTATCAAGGCTTTCCCTCTCTCACTTCCAACAAGACAGCAGTGAACTTACAAAGTCAAGTGAAATACCCAAAAAGTGTTCTTTTCCTAACCGGGTGAGGATCTGGGGTGTCTGGCTTTGTAGCTCTTGCTACCTTAACAGGTTATTTTACCAACAGCAAAATTACCGTTCTGGGCAATACACCTACTGCTGGGACAGGCTTCTCAGGCCATCCTGCGCGTGCAGTCACGCAGGTGGCTCTTCCCTGTTAGGCAGGTCAAGTGGGCAGCCACTGTCCTTGGCCTGCGTCTTTCTTGCTCCATGTGCTTTTAAACCATTCAGATGAGATGGTGGGGGTCCTCCCTGACAGTCTCTAACGAGGAGATAAAAGGTTGATGTCCTTATTATCGCTGTTTGCAGCTGAGGAGTTTTTCATAGCAGTGTCGTGCATAGTCCAGCACAGTGAAGGGGGAGCTTGTTCATTTCAATCTTTGACTCTAACCCCATTTCCCTTCTCTGCTCTTCTTGGGCCTGTCCAGGGTGAGGATCCATGACGTCCGCAGCGGTAACGTCGCCCTGTCGCTCTCTGCCCACCAGCTTGGGGTCTCTGCCGTGCAGATGGACGACTGGAAGGTCGTCAGCGGAGGCGAGGAAGGCCTGGTGTCCGTGTGGGATTATCGGACGAACCAAAAGCTGTGGGAGGTGTATTCTGGGTAAGATGCATTCCAGACACTCTTGGGAGTTTCTAGTAGGAACAGGGAAGGCAGCACTTAATCAGCCTGCACCAGGAATGGTGCTAAATGCCCCCTACCCCCCAGCTTCGCCAGGTGAATCCTCACTGTGGCCCTAGGAGCCAGCTGCTATATACCAGCACCGCTCTGCAGAGGAGGAAACAGGCTTGGAAATGGTGCTGGTCATTGGGGATGCAGTTCCTGTCTCTGACATCATTCAGATTGCCACAATTCGAACATTAGTCAGGCCCAGCTTTCTCTAAGAATGAAACTACTTTTTTGTAAGTGCTATTCTGATTATTTTAGGATTTCTCCATCTTAATAAACAGAAAAGGGAACTCGAAAACATAGGAAACTCGCTGGGCTAGACCAGGATGTGACACCCCATCTGCCCACAGGTGAAAGGCAGGGCTGGCGCGGCCACTGTCCTCCACTCGAGTCTGTCATGTGTAACCATGGTACTGCCCGTTGCTTAGACTGTCCTCGTGCCGTTTACATAGAAGAGCACTTAGAATGAAGGGGTTCAGGCTCCAGTGGAGGAGGAATTTGTCGTTTCCACCTTTCACACCACTCTTGGAGATATAAATGTACACTACCCTAAGCACAGGCTGTTGGCGTCACAGATGTGGGTAGGTTTAGGCCATTGGTGCCTAACTGGTTAAGACATTTCCAGTGAGCCTGCTCCTGACCTTCAAAGCAGCAGCCCAGCCCAGGGCAGGCTCATCAGAGCTGACTTGAGGCCACCCGCCACCACTTCTACCTCGCCCTGCAGGCCTCGAACTGGAGATCCTGTCTTTGAGACAGGTGGGGATAAAGACAACTGGCCCTCTCCCTCGCTGCCCCTCAACACTGCTGTGAAGAGACATTCGGCCAGGCATGGTGGCTCACCTGTAATCCCAGCTACTCAGGAGACTGAGGAGCTCTGAAGGCCAGGGGTTTGAGACTGGCCTGGGCAACCCAGGGAGACCCTGCCTCTTTCAAAATTCTCCAGGCATGGTGGTGTGCACCTCTAGTCCCAGTGACTCAGGAGGCTGACGGGAGGATTGCTCCATGGAGCGCAGGGGTTTGAGGCTGCACGGACTGTGCCACTGTACTCCAGCCTGGGTGACAGAATGAAACCCCATCTCTACAAAAACAAGATGATTCTGGTCCGGTGGCCTATGAGCATGACAACATAGAAGAGCAGAAACAGGGCAAGGCCCTCGCAGTGAACTCAGATTTGTTCCCCACTTACTGCGAATCAAGGTGAACCGACCTCTGAGCAGCGACCTGCTCTTTCTGCAAGGCCGGCAGTTTGCCAGGCGTCTCCAAGAGGCGGCAGGGTTACATGCAGAACGGGCTTCTTCCTCGGAGGGCGCTGTTGGCGAACACTGTGGCTGGCAGATTTTATCAGACAGAGCCCTGGGTACTGCCTAGGCCCACCCCCTCGCTGTGTCCCTGTCCCTGTAGCCTGGGCCCTTTTTCTGACTTCCATGCTGATGCACTGAATTGCCACCAGGTGGTGCCAAATGGCAACTAAAACTCCTGCACCGAAATTCCCGGAAGCATTTGCCTTTGAGGAAAACTCAGTATGTGTTTTAAAGCGTTGCTGGATCAGCCATCCAGGCAGGTCCTCAGGGATAGCCACCGGCCCCACACTCCAGCAGATCTCATTTTTCTCTCTGCAAAGCTTCACCCCCGGGACAGGCCACTGAGATGAAGCCTAGGTAAGGAAGGCCTTCCCCAGAGGTGTGGCCCTGTCCCAGCACTGCCTCTGTCCCTGTGCGACCCGGGCTTCTCCCCCATGCGGTCACTGTTTTCACCAGCACAAGGCTGACGGACACACGGTCTCCTGCCCAGAACTCACTGACCTACTCAAGGCCTCACCTGCAGTGCCTGCTGCCAGGCCTCAGTCTCTTCAGCCCAGGTCCTCGCCTGCCTGACAGGGTGCCATCAGTCTGTCATGCTGCAGGCCTCCACTAAGCCTGCCCTCCCTCTGCGGGTCCTTCTCATCCTCCAGGCCCCATGCCAAATCCACCACCACTTTCCTGCTGTGGGTGTCCCAACCCCGGGGAGGTAGGGACTGCTCCCTAGCTTCCCTCACTCCCAAGAACCCTCTGCTTTCGTCAAGGAGAGCAGCCCTGGCCCAGCCCACACAGGCCTCGTCCCCTCCTGTGCACCCCTCCCAACAGACCCTTTCAGCCCTCCTCCCCTCCCAGCACTTAATTCTGCGTCATGCAGTCTTTGTAGCTTGTAACTTCGCTTGTGCTACAGAAGCGTTAGTCACATTTTCTGGGACTGCATCTTACCTTCTTCACTAGCTAGGGCCCTCCCTGGGTCAGGCATCCACCTGGATGAGGCATCTTTTTAATTCAGTGTCTCCTAGCTCAGTGCCGTGACCACAGCAGGTACTGCACGAAAGTTTCAGAACAAACGCAAACCTCTGTTCAACAGACTTGGAGCCATTTTGTTCCAGGATTTCCCAAACGTGCTTTCACCACCCAGGGGACGTGTGTCATCGCAGCCCTGTGAGCCGGATCGGGGGCGCCTTCATGGATCAACAGTGAACATGCCCCCGGTGCTCTACAGATGATGGAGCGCCTGGCTGGGAGAGCCCAAGGGACTTGCCCAGGGAGGCAGCGATGGACCAGTCTCTGTTGCACGTGGTTGATTCATCTCCAGTAGGGTGTGTCCTCTATGTCTGGAATGTACCAGGTTGTTGGGGCAGATGCCAAGATGCCAGCATGCGTATGGGGCATGCAGACCTATTTACAAAGCCATGCCCGAAGCATGGCCTGCTCACCTGAGCTTTGGGAGCTGAGGTGAGACACTGCTTCCATGGGGGCCTGTGTTCCCTCTGAAAGAGAAGCTTAGCTTTATGGAGTCTAGAATCCCCTGCAGCTCTGAACTCCCAGGTCTGTGGCAGCAAGTGCAGGCTGTGCGCAGGCCCAGTGGATGCCCCCTTACGAGCTCTCTCCCGCTGCCTTCCAGACACCCCGTGCAGCACATCTCATTCAGCAGCCACAGCCTCATCACGGCCAACGTGCCCTACCAGACGGTGATGCGAAAAGCCGACTGGGACAGCTTCACTACTCACAGGAGGTTAGTGGTGGGGCTGGGCGAGTCAGAGACCATCTTAGTTTGATTGATGTATAGAACCCCTGCCCCCATGACACATTGCACCCTATGGGCTATACCCTCAGGCAGGGCCCTGCCTTTCTAGGAATTGGGAACATAAGCATCAATGCTGACCTGTACTGAGCGCCTAGCACCTGATGCACGACAGCCCCGAGGGGCGAGTCCACGCTGTCGGCTGTGCAGAGAGGGTGGGCAAGCCGTATGCTGAGGGGTCTGCTGTGGTGAGAATCCTGTCACGGGCAAGGCCCATCCTCTTGAGTCCTTGCCCTGTGACACTCACTGCGCCCATCCGACTTGTGCACCCCCACGTTGACCGCTAAGCCTGGGACTGTGAGTATCTGATGCTGTGTGCCCGGAGGACGACACCTTTGTGAACATGGACCTCTGTCTGGTCTCAGGAGAATGCCTCCTGCCAAGACAGAAGCAGCCGGGGTGAGGGTCAGCGAGGCAGCCCTGACCTGTCACCATCTTTGTGCTCTTTCTAGACACCGGGGGCTGATCCGTGCCTACGAGTTTGCAGTGGACCAGCTGGCCTTCCAGAGCCCTCTCCCTGTCTGCCGTTCATCCTGTGACGCCATGGCCACTCACTACTATGACCTCGCACTGGCCTTTCCCTACAACCACGTTTAGGGACGTGCCTCAGGAGCAAGGAGAAAAATGGAAAGAACCAGTTTTATCCATCTTAGAACTCCAGGCGGCTCTGCACAGGTGGTAAATGTTTAGGGGAAGAAAGCGGCCCAGGGTGCTGTGCCTGACGGCATGTGTCTCCCTGACCCCTGCACTTCCCCGGCGCCTGGGGCAACCTGGTGTATGCTGGGGCTCAAGTCCCACATGCTGCCAACACAAACATAGCCGCCTTCCCCACCCAGCCGGCCGCTCTGGCCTCAGCTCCCTCAGGACACCTCAGGGATCTCGCTGTGGGATCCCATATGGTCCCTGCTCAACCAGCTTCTCTGTGTTCGTCTTTCCAGTCTCCAGTCCCTTCCCTCTTTTCCTCCGAGGGCCTTTGGATGTGCTTGTTCCTGGCCTCCAAGGCAATAACCTCCATGTCCTTTTCCCTGTATTTACTTAGGGTGCTCTTCTGTGACACTTGCCACCACCACCTTCCAGTAGCAAGCTGGTAGAGCAGTACTTTTTCTTCACAGCTTTTACCATGGTTTATAATTATATACTTACACAGTTTAGTCATTAGTGACTATTTTGCTTACTGTTGTGTCTATGATGTGTGATACAAAGCAAATATTTTCTAAATATTCATTGACAGCCATCAAGATGAACAGGACAGGAGAGAACTGTTCCGTGTGGTACAGAGCTGCCATTTCCAAAGTATTCTGGAAGCAAGCCATTGCCTTACTCTTGATTTTCAACAGTTCTAAACGCAACAGCATCCACCTAATATACCTTCCGAATATCAAAGCAAAAACGGATAGAACTACAAAGAGCAATAAAATCCATTCTCACAGCAGGCAAATCAGTGAGAAAAACGTAAAGATCTGGAAGATTTACTTAATATCGCTAACAAGCTGGATCCAAAAGATGTGTATAGAATTTCAGATACACATAGAACATGACAAAAAACCACCCCGTACGAAGGCCACAAAGAACAGCTCAGATGCACAAAGATTCGCACCATACAGGCCAAATTATAGAACCCCTCCAACCCCGAGACACTGCACCCTGTGGGCCAGACCCGCAGGCAGGGTCCTGCTTTTCTAGGAATTGACCCCCATGCAGAATAGTGAGAAATCAACAAAAAGCAAAATAAGACAATTCCAGACACTCCCGAATTCACTTGGATTTAAAGAAGTTAATAAAAACAAACTATAAACTCTCTAGACTGGGTTGACAGTAAAAGCGCTGAATACAATACCCAGGGGATGAGGCTGGCGGGGGGGCTGGCACCTCAGCTCAGAAAAGGTAGCCGCAATCCCAAAGCAAGCAGAAGGCAGGGGTTAAATCAGGATAAAATCAGACATTAACGGAATAGAAAACCAATAGTTAATATAAAGCCAAAAGCAGGGGTTTTTTTTTGTTTGTCTTTCTTTTAGGTGGAGTCTCGCTCTGTCACCTAGGCTGGAGAGCAATGGCCTGATCTCGGCTCACTGCAACCTCTGCCTCCTGGGTTCAAGTGATTCTCCTGCCATCACACCCGGCTAATTTGTGTATTTTTAGTAGAGACAGGGTTTTGCCATGTTGGCCAGACTGGTCTCAAACTTCTGACCTCAAATAATCCGCCTGCCTCAGCCTCCCCAAGTGCTGGGATTACAGGTGTGAGTCACTGCACCCGGCCCAAAAGCAGTTTTTGACAAAAAAATAAAAAGACAAAATATACAACCCTTGATAAACAAAAAGGTACAAGGAGCCATGAGGAAGAGAAAAGGTACCTGAGGATGCAGAAGTACCTGCCACGTGGGAACCGTCTGTTCACACTCATTGCAGAGAAAACCCGAGTCCTTTCAGCTGCACATGCGTATATATCAGCAGGAAATGCTGGCCATGACTCCAAAGCCTACAACCTTCACGTCATGAAGGTTCTGGAAGGTTTTTCAGATTGCTTAAGGTATGCAGCTATTCCACATTCATCTCCAACTACACAGGGGAATGGAGCAGACAGAGCTGCGACTGGGAAGCGTGGCCTCCCCGTCCAGAGTGCTTTCTTTCGGACCCGCCTTCCTGCAGGCAGATGGACCGGAGGGTTCTGCTTCCTTTCAGCCAGATGGCTTCCTAAGTGGAGACGGCCTGTAGGCAGCAAATGCAGGGTTTTGTTTACCTTCGCTGTCATGTGGTGGTCAGACTGCTTGCTGGTGACCTCGCTTTAGAAGGTTCTCATCAAGCCCCACCCTTTCTGTCTCATAGTCTTAATGCATCTGGACCACGGGGGAAAATACTTTTCTTTTCAAAAAGCAGCCCCTTCTAAGTCTGCATTCCCAGTTCATTTTGCAGGGGCATTCTCCCTTCCTAGTTTGCAGCAATTAAAGATAACAGTGTAAAGTCATTAGACCCAGAATTACAGCAGCCAGCAGGTGGTCCAGTATAAAAATCTCTCAAGTGTAGACCCTCCCACCGCAAAGCCTGTTTGTAACATACCTGCCACTCATGAAAGTTGCCTGGGTTTTGTAAAGGAAGATTTATTGGATCCAAGCTGTTATCTTCAAGCACACCAACTTCAGGCAGCAGTTTGCTGCTGCAAACCTGAACATGCTGGAATCAATTACACTGACAGGGGAAGGATAAATGCTCCTTTATAAACCAACATTTATCCAAATGAAGCCCCCTTACCTTTATGCAGACCCCTTCACAAGTTCCGAGGTTTCAGCCAGTTGGTCCTCTACTTTCCTCCTTTAGTCCCTCTCAGAGATGCCTCCATCCCCGGCTCCCCTACAGGTGGAGAGACTCGAAGCATGCTGCTGGGGGAGCTGGACGGTGAAATGCCGAAGATCTCACGTCGCGTCTCAAAACACAGTCGGACTTGCTTTCTGCTTTATGATGTCCGTAGTTGTTCTAATATTAAATGCTTTGAATTTATTTATTGGTCAAGTTATTTTAACTTGGGCAAGGCATACAGTGATAATCCCCTGGTATGCCACGGTTCCAGCTCTCTTCCCACTCCCTTGAAATCTTACCTCCCACCATGGTTTTGTTTTGTAAACCCACAGTCACGTGCGTTTTCCCAGAACTTCCACTACAGGGGCTCCCAGCCCAGGATCCAGGAGACGTGCAACATGGTACAGTAACTCATCACCAACCGTCCTCAATAGGTATTCTTAGAACTGCAACTTAAAGCAAAATGAGGTATAATGAAACTAATTTTGGCTGGGCAAGGTGGCTCAGGCCTGTAATCTCTGCACTTAGGGAGGCCGAGGCAGGCGGATCACCTGAGGTCAGGAGTTCAAGACCAGCCTGGCCAACATGGCAAAACCCCATCTCTACAAAAATTAGCCAGGTCTGGTGGTGCATGCCTGTAATCACAACTACTCGGGAGGCTGAGGCAGGAGAATCGCTTGCAGCTGAGAGGCAGAGGTTGCAGTGAGCCGAGACCGCACCACTGCACTCCAGCCTGGGCAATAGAGCGAGACTTTGTCTCAAAAAAAGAACTTGCAACTTTCAGCAAAATGATGTATAATGAAACCAATTTTACTATAGGCTAATGGATGTAAACGAGTTCCCACAGCATATTGCTGGCCATAAAAAATCACCAAACTTTAGAACTTGAAACCAAACACTTCTAATATTAAACATTAAGTAGACATGAGTTATACATACATTTAAGAAAAATTACTAAAAACAAGGTAATTACCCACTTTTTGGTGACTTCAGTGGGTGTTGGCAGTTGTAGCAATGGTGGGTTATATCACAAAATAAATGTTTGCAAAGCAAAAATTGTCGGGAGCGCCTCCTTCCACCACAGGTCAAACACCAGAAGGGGCACTCCTGTACAGCGGCATTTACTATTGTGCATTTGTATGGTTAGGGGAGGCCATTTTTATTTTACAATAATTTTTTTTCGTTCCTCCTTTCATTTTCCAACTCAGTTATTCCAGTTCAAGGTGGTGGGCAACCAGAGCCTATCCCAGCCGCTCAGTGTGCAAGGCAGGGACCCACTCTGGACAGGATGCCCTCCCATCCCAGGGCGCACACACCTCACACACACTCAGACTGCGACCAGACACCAGCAAACCTCACCTGCACATCTTTGGGGCGTGGGAGGAAACGAGTGCCCAGAAAACTCACAGACCGGGAGGACGCCCAGACTATACACAGGCAGTGGCCCCAGCAGGGAATCAATTTTGTTCTCAATGTTATAACAAAATGACATTGAATAAAATGATGCCATTCAAGGACCCGCTGTGTGTGAAATGGAGCATGAGGGCATTTTCTGGGGAAAAACGTGGTTACCTCCCATCAGATTATTGAAGGGACTGCAGCCCCACCCCCCCCCCCCCCCCCGAGAATTCATCTGTGCCACTAGAGTGTGTTTTGCAACCCAAGCTATGTGCCGCCCTGGTGCTGCTGTTGCCCAGGCAATAATTGATGTCTCAGACATAACTCCATGAACAGCAGCACCTTCTACAAAGCACAGCTCCCCGCCCTGTCTGAAGGCCAGACTTTCAGCTGATCGGAGGGAAACGGAATTTCCCCAAGAAAAGGGCTTGGTCCTTCCTGAAAGGGAAGGCTGACACCCCCAAGATGAAGTCCTTCACCCCCATTCCCCTCTTGAGAGCTAAAGGCCCCACGTTCCAGGGGCTAGCGCTTCCCACCACGTGTTAGATGGCAGGTGCTGGCCACCGCAAACCCACTTTGCTTACAGTTGCAGAGAAACGGCTTACCCCGGTGAGGGTCCAGCCTTCTCATGACAACTGTCCCGCGGCTGCTATTCCGGGCAGGCCACCACAGGGGCTCCAACAGGGCTGTCTCCCGCTGCCCGACGGAGCCTGCGCTCTGAGCAGCAGCTGCAGCAGCACTGAGCTCACAGCGCTGGCCGGCCGGGCCGAGTTGCTGTGAGCCACACAGGCCTGCCCGCGACACCCATGCAGCCAGGCCAGATGGTTACCTGGCTACCGCTGCAGGGGCCTGCGGCGACTTGGACAAGGGCCGCCTCTAATGTGCGATGCAGATTCCCTCTTGCTGGGCTCCGGCGGCGGGTGCCGTGTTGTTCCCAGCCCACTTTCGGCCTCTGACGCCCAGCGTGGGCTTCCAGAAGCAGCCGTTTGACTGCTCTGCACTGGGGGCCGTTTCGTTCCCTAGGAAGGCAAGGGGAAGCCCCCCAGCTGAGCCGTCACGCCCTGTCTTTTCTTCCCTTGCCCAACACTAGGACAAACGCTGCCTTGTTGTTTCTCTAAGAAAGACACGGCAGCTAGCTCCTCGGCAGGCCCCCTGACCACTGCCACCCCGTCAGAGCCACTCTCGGGGCGCCGGCCCTTCCTCTGTGAGATGGAGCCCAGTCCCTTGCCGACTTGGTCAACAAGCAGATTAGAGGGCTGAGCAGCCACCACGTCCTCCTCAGAGTCGTGAGTCCTCCCAGGACCAGGCTGGTCCACCACCAAGCCCCTGCTGACAGCCATGTGCAAATTCTGCAAGAGGACAGAGACACCGCCAGCGCCCCGGGGAGTGCGGTTACACCCCTGGCTCCCCCTACTCAGCTTTTCCTGGCTTTCCCAAGGTCGCTGTGTGGGAGGACAGCCTGCAAGGCAGGTGTTTGCAAAAGCCTTGCCAAGGCAACTTGTATTTTTAACTCTCCATCAGCCTACTTAAGTCACACGGCGCCATTTCCTGCACAGCAGAGTTCAGCTGCAGCCTCGTTAACTGCAGGCAGGTGGGGGCAGGTTCAACTGCTCCATGACAAGGATCAGATCCACAGATGACCTGTCTCCCATTAGCAAAGCGTAAAAAGAACTTTCCAGTTCCTTGGCCCAGAAAACAACAGCATTGTTTTGTTAAAGTCTAGCAATAATTCGTTCCCTAAGCGGGTATTTGGCCAGAGCTAGAAGCTGCTGTCATCTTACTCCGTTCCCTTATCCATAATTCATGCTTAACGTGGCTGCAGTGTGTCCCCTGAGCTCCTCATATTCCATTTCCATCACACAGCCCTTTTGTAAACCAACCAAATTAGAGTGTTTGTGTCAAATTGCCATATTCTTTCAACATCCAAAAGCCAACCTTTCCCCTTGGTAATACGGCGATATTAGGAGTACAGCCTGCTTTCGACTCTATTCCTGGCAGATGGCTGAAGAGTATGGACAGAGGTGACCTCCCCTGGCGTCCAGCAGGCTGACGATGCCGCCCCTGCTCAGTCTTCTCCACCCATGGCCTGTGGCCCTCAAAGGATGACCTTGTCAGCTTCCTTCAAATATTTGACTTAGTGTTGATTTCTGCCTAGTTCCTTTTAGTCACTGGTGTCATTTCTGATGGAAGGAAGGCTGTTAACCTGTGTACATGGTCCTCACTCACCTGCCGACCAGGTTTCAGGGCAAACACATCACCTCCTTCGGGCTGCTCAAGTTGAGGTGTCCCAGTCATTTCATTCCTGTCCCCATCCAGCGACAAGAGGGGCTTGCTGCACTTGGGCCAGGGTCTGTGAGGCCAGAAATCCCCTCGCAGGCACGCCCCATTGTCCAGCAGGTAACAAAAGCCATTTCTGAACCACCTGCCTCCAGTCCGAGGCACAGACTGCAGTGCCCAGATGGTGGGGCTGACCGAGATCCGTGTTCGGAGCAGCGACCCTCGGTCTCTGTAGATCAGAGGCCAGCAGTGCCACAAGACGCACAGCCTGCCCCTTCTGGGAGCAGGTTTGCACCAACTCATCGCTAACCCTGATTGTTCTCAGGATGCCACAGACAATGCCAGGAGCCGGGCAGGAGAGCGCCAGGTGATTTCTGTGTCCGCGCTCTGGTGACAACGAGCCCTAACCCTGCCAATTAGAAGACACCCTCAGTGATGACGTGCAAATGAGCTTTCTTCTGAGAGGTATAGACCGGGTTCGCGGTGACTCAACCTCATGTTAATTAGCTGTTTATATAAGCGGTGGCCCAAAGCTTCAAAGACATCAGGCAGGCCTCAGTGGCCCAAACAGGGGAGCACATCTGATGTGTGTCCATCGTGACCACATCCCCCAAACTGAAACTCAGGGCACGGGCTGATGGAAGGTGACTTATTTATAAAAACGCTTTACATGAATGAACTGCCTTTGTTGAAAAGAACCAAATCAAAGCAAACTGGGAGAGTCCCAGAAAACCTGAGGCCTATAGTGGCGGTGCCAGTGTGCCCTCCTGCTCAGTGGCACCTCAGATCGTCCTGCTCACATGGGCAGAACAGGGCAAGGTGCATAGGTGCTGGAAGAGGGCGGTTCTTGCAGTAAGGCCGAGCCCCACCAGGCTGTCCCAGTGACTTTCTAGGTGCCTTCCGCCAGCAGCCAGGGGACCAGGAGGCTCCCGAGCAGCAGGGGAAGGCAGGGAGGGTGGGTGAGGGGGTCGCGTCCCCCTTCCCTCCAGAGGAAACCACCTGGGATCCACCTGGAAGTCCCAGGAGCTTTGTCTCCCCCACTATGTAGTTAGCACTCGAGGGAAGGAAACAGAGACCCCTGTCTTGGCCTTGCAGGTTTTTTTTGACAGACCCTCGCTCTATCGCCCAGGCTGGAGTGCAGCGGCGTGATCTTGGCTCACTGCAGCCTCCACCTCCCGGGTTCAAGCGATTACTCCCGCCTCAGCCTCCTGAGTAGCTGGGATTACAGGCACCCACCACCATGCCCAGCTAATTTTTGTATTTTTAGTAGAAACAGTGTTTCTCCATGTTGGCCAGACTGGGCTCGAACTCCTGACCCCACGTGATTTGCCTGCCTCGGCCTCCCAAAAGCACAGGCATGAGTCACCCACTGTGCCCGGCCTGCCCTGCAGCTTTGCATGTTGAATGGAGTCCTAGACTGAGAAGCAGAGTTCCAGAGGTGATTTCAGACCATGCAATTTCACCTCCCCAGAGAGACTGAACCTGCCTCCAGCCACCGACCTGTAGAGAGCAAAGGCCTCAGGAGAGACTAGGGTGGCACACGCTGCTGCCTGGTGTCTACCAGGCTCTGCCAGGTGCTTACAATGACAGCACGGAGTCAAGAGCCTCTCAGTCGCAGCTTGGCACCTACCCGGGAGGTTGTGTGTGTTAACCAAAGGCTGAGCCTCCCCAGGCCGCACTCACTTTCCCGGGGCCATTCGCCTGCTCCCTGTGTAGTGGGTCGCCTGGCCTTTTAGCCCCCTGTGCTGCTTGGCTGTGTTTTTAAATTGAAGTTCTGACTTTCAGTCATCCTAAGCAGCATCCCATGGACTCCCTGGTGTGTGGTAAAGTTACTTTTTTTCTTACACGTATTAAAACAGTTACACACCTGTTGAAGTCAATATTCATCCATGGAACACCCAGAACTCTCAGGCACCTCTCGAGGGGGCAGGGGCGTGGGAGCCCTCGGGGAGCAGGTGCTCAGCACCGTGGGAACGCATCCAACAATAGCATTTCTGCCTGCCGTGCCCACCATTGCCTCAGATGTGACAACTGTCCACAAGCACGTGGCCAGGGGTCCCTGGTATGAGGCTGAGGCTCCCCCTGCTGTCACTCCCCGGCCTAGGGTCCCCACTGAGACCACACCAGGCTCAATGCTAGAGTGGAGATGGGGCCTCCCAGCACCATCTGGGCTCCATGCGTTTGCAGCCTTAAGCACAAGTCACCGTCTCCTAGAACAGAATCCGGAGGCTGCGCTTATGACGGGCTGTACCGAATGAACCCCCTGAGCCTTTAATGCAGCAGGGTAGGGCTGGGCACTACCAGTGCTTTGGGAGGCAGGGGTGGGTGGATTGCATGAGCTCAGGAGTTCAAAACTAGCCTGGGAAACATGGGGAGACCCTGTCTCTACTAAAAATACAAAAATTAGCAGGGCGTAGCGGTGGGTACCTGTAGTCTCAGCTACCTGGGAGGCTGAGGTAGGAGACTGCTTGAGCCTGGGAGACGGAGGTTGAAGTGAGCTGAGATTGCGCCACTCCACTGCAACCCTGGGCGACAGAGTGAGACCCTGTCTCAAATAGTAAAATAAATAAAATAAAAAGAAGGGGCATGCTGGGGGTGGGGTGGGGGGCAAAAAAGCAGAGGCGCCTGGGCTCACTTCCTCTGTTCACAAGTTCCCACCTGGAAGGTCATGGGGCGGACGCTGAGGCCCTGCAGACATCACCATTTACAAAAAGTGGAGTGAACGAAGAACGCTGCCTGCCGCTTCCACGGGCATGCAGTGGCTCTGGAAGGACCCTACGGCAGGAGCTAACACATCTGCCTCTGAGAAGGGAAGCCTGGGGGCGGGGGGATGGGGTGGGGGCAGACTCCATGGCCTGCCTTTTCGAACCTTTTAAATTCTGAACTGCAAGGTGTGGGCTTGTAGTAAAGATAAAGCACGCTTCATATTAAAACTATGAATGAAGGCCGGGCGCAGTGGCTCAAGCCTGTAATCCCAGCACTTTGGGAGGCCGAGACGGGCGGATCACGAGGTCAGGAGATCGAGACCATCCTGGCTAACACAGTGAAACCCCGTCTCTATTAAAAAG